>NC_133617.1:37185598-37785598 GCF_048593235.1 Sminthopsis crassicaudata | reverse complement strand
TCACTTAGCATCAGTTCATGTAAGTTTCTCCAGGCTTTTCTGAAATAATTTTGTTGATCATTTCTTATATAACAATAACATCCCATGATATGCATATACTACAACTTCATCAATCATTCTCTAACTGATGGATATCCACTCAGTTTACAATTCCTTGCCACTTCAAATGAGGCCTGCTATAAACATTTGTGCACATGTGGGTCCCTTTCTCTCACTTATGATCTCTTTGGGATATGGCCCAGTAGAGAAACTCTGCTGGATCAAAATAGTTTGATAGTATAGATGGGAATAGTTCCATTACTCTCCAGAGTGGTTGAATCACTTCACATTAGTGTTCTGGTTTTACCACATCCTCTCCAACATTTATTGTTGTCTTTTTCTGTCATTTTAGCCAATATGAGAGTATGTAGTGGTATCTCAGAGTTGTCTTAATTTCCATTTCTTTGATCAATAGTGATTTAGAGCATTTTCAAAAATAAGTCTAGAAATAGCTTTAACTTCTTTCTCTGAAAATTGTCTGTTTATATCATTTCACCATTGATCAATCCTTCCTTCACTCCTTGTTCTTCACTTTTGTTTCTAGTATTACTTTTTATGTCTAAATCATGAAGCCATTTCAACCTTATCTTAGTATAGGATGTTCGGTGTGGGTCAATGCCTAATTTCTGCCATATTAATTTCCAATTTTCCCAGCAATTTTTGTAAAATAATGAATTCTTATCCCACAAGCTGGGGTTTTGGGGTTTATTAAACACTAGATTACTATAATCATTGACTATTCTACCTTGTGAACCTAATCTATTCCACTGATTGACCACTTTCCTTTCCTTTCCTTTTTCCTTTCTTTCCTCTCTCCTCTCTTCTCCTCTCCTCTCCTTTCCTTTCCTTTTCTCCTTTCTTTCCTTTTCTCCTTTTTTTTCTTTTTTCTTTTCTTTTCTTTTTTTTTTTTCTTTTCTTCTTTTTTGGCCAGGGGAAGTCAGTGAAATTTTTTTTAATTAATTAATTAATTTACAGAGCATATGTATAGGTAATTTTTCCAACAATGACTCTTGCAAAACCTTTTGTTCCAAATTTTCCCCTCTTTCCCTCTACACACTCCCCTAGCTGGCAGGTAGTCCAATACATGTTAAATATGTTGAAATACATGTTAAGTCCAATATATGTATACATATTTATAAAATTATCTTGCTGAGAAAGAAAAATCAGATCAAAAAGGAAGGGAAAGAAAAACTGAGAAAGAAAACAAAATGCAAGCAAATAACAAAAGAGAAAGTGAAAATGCTATGTTGCATTCCATACTCTGTTCCCACGGTTCTCTCTGTGCAGATGGTTCTCTTTATCACTGAACAAGTGGAACTGGTTTGAATACTCTCATTGTTGAAGAGAGCCACATCCATCAGAATTGATCATCATATAATTGTTGTTGCTATGAATAATGATCTCCTGGATCTGTTCATTTCACTTAGCATCAATTCAGGTAGGCCCCTTCAAGCCATTTTGAAATCATCCTGGTGGTTGTTTCTTACAGAACAATAGTATTCCATAGCATTCATATGCCATAATTTATTCAGCCATTCTCCAATTGATGGGCATTTACTAAGTTTGCAGTTTTTTGCCATTACAAAGAAGGCTGCCACAAATATTTTTTTCACTTACAAGTCCCTTTACCTCCTTTAGGATCTCTTTGGGTTATAATCTCAGTAGAAACACTGCTGGATCAAAGGGTATGCACAGTTTGATAACTTTTTGAGCATAGTTCCAAACTGCTCTCCAGAATGGTTGGTTGGCTCTGTTCACAGTCCCACCAACAATGCATGTGTCCCAGTTTTCCCACATACCCTTCAACATTTGTCATTATCTTTTCGTGTCATCTTAGCCAATCTGACAGATGTGTAGTGGTATCTCAAAATTGTCTTAATTTGAATTTCTCTGATCAATAGTTATTTGGAGCACTATTTCATGTCACTCCATATACTTTTAATTTCTTCATCTGAAAATTGTCTGTTTATATCCTTTGACCATTTATCAATTGGAAAGACCATTCTATTTCTTAACCAGTAACCAATGGTTTTGATGACTGCTGCATTATAACATAGTTTTAGGTCTGTTATAGCTAGGCTACCTTCAATTGCATTTTTTTTCATCCTTTCCTCTGAAAAGCTTGATCTTCTGTTCCTCCAGATAAGCTTTATCATCATTATTTTTAGCCCTGTAAAATAATTTCTTGGGAGTATGATTGTTATAGCTGTGAATAAGTAGATTAATTTGGATAGAGTTGTCATTTTTATTATATTAGCTTGGCCTACCCATGAACACTTGATATTCTTCCAATTGTTTAGATCTGATTATTTGTATGCAAAATGTTTTGTAATTATATTCAAATAGTTCCTGACTTTGTCTTGGCAGGTAGATTCCAAAGTATTTATATGATCTATAGTTATTTTTAGTGAATTTTTTATTTGTATCTCTTTATAATGGACTTTGTTGATATAGAAATGCTGAAGATGTATGAGGATTTATTTTGTATCCTGCAACTTTGCTAAAGTTTTTTAGTTGATTCTCTAATATTCTCTTAAATATACCATCATATCATCTGCAAAGAGTTACAATTTGGTCTCTTTATTATGTATTCTCATTACTTAATTTTTTTCTTCTCTTATTGCTAAAGCTAACATTTCTAATATAATATTGAATAGTAATGGTGATAATGGGTAACCTTGTTTCACCCCTAATCTTATTGCACATAGTTCTAATTTATTCCCATTACATATGATGCTTGCTGATGGTTTTAAGTAGATGTTACTGATCATTTTAAGGAAAACTCCATTTAATACTCTGTTAGTAGGAATGTGTGTTGGATTTTGTTAAATGGTCTTTCTACATCAAATAAGAAAAACAAATGTTTTCTGTTAATTTGGTTAGTGATACAGTCAATTATGCTAACATTTTCCCCTACTATTGAACCACTCCTGCATTCCTGGCATAAATCCTATTTGGTCGTTGTGTATTATCCTTTAGATAACTTGCTGTAATTTTTGCTAATATTTTATTTTAGATTTTTGCATCAACATTCATTAGGGAAATTAATCTGTAATTTTCTTTCTCTCTCTTGACCCTACCTGGTTTAGGTATCAACACCATATCTGTATCTAAAAAGGAATTTGGTAGGATGCCTTCTTTCCCTATTTTTCCAAATAGTTTGCTTAGTATTGGAATTAATTATTCCTTAAATTTTTGGTAGAATTCACTTATAAATCCATCTCCCTGGAGTTTTATTCTTAGGGAGTTGATGAACAGGTTGTTCAATTCCTTATCCTAAAATGGGATTAATTAAGTAATTTATTTCCTCCTTCGTTAATCTGGATAATCTATATTTTTGCAAGTATTCATTTATTTTACTTAGATGATCAGATTTATGGGCATAGAGTTGGAAAATAGCTCCTAATTATTGTTCTAATTTCATCTTCATTGGCAGAAAGTTTACCCTTTTCATTTTTGATACTAGAAATTTGATTTTCTTTTTTCCTTTTTCTAATCAAATTAAGTAACATTTTATCTATTTTGTTGTTTCTTCATAAAACTAATTCCTAGTTTTGTTTATTAGTTCAATAGTTTTCTTACTTTCAATTTTATTAATCCCTCCTTTTATTTTCAGAATTTCAAATTTGATATTTGTGGTTTTTAATTCATTCTTTTTCTAAATTTTTTAGTTGCCTAATTCATTGATATTCTCTTTATCTATTTTATGCAAGTAAGCATCTAAAGATATAATACTTCCCCTAAAACTGCTTTGGTTGCATCCCATAAATTTTGATATATTGTCTCATTATTGTCATTCTCTTTGATATAATTATGAATTGGTATTTTAAAAAATGTGTCTATGATTTGTTGTTTCCACCACTCATTCTTTAGGACTAGATTATTTAGTTTCCAACTAATTTTTGGTCTCTTTTTCCCTTTCCCTTTATATATTTTTTTGCATCATGATTTAAAATTGATGCATTTATTATTTCTGCCTTTCTACATTTGATTTTGGGGGTTTTATGCCTTAATACATGGTCATGTGCCTCTGTGGAAAAGGTATATTCCTTTCTGGACTGATTCACTTTTATCCAAAGGTGGAACAAATCTATCTTTTCTAAAATTCTATTTACTTCCTTAACTTCTTTCTTATTTTTTTGTGTAGTTCAATTTATCCAGTTCTGATAGAGCAAGGCTGAGATCCTCCACTAATATAGTTTTGCTGTCCAGTTCTTGCAACTCTCAACTTTTATAGGAATTCAGATGCTATACCACATGGTGCATATATGTTATTACTTCAATATCTATAAAACCCTTTAGCAAAATGTAGTTTCCTTTCTTATCTCTTTTAATCAGATCTATTTTGCTTTTGTTTAATCTGAGTTCAGGATCACTACCTCTGCTTTTTTTTTTTTTTTTACCTCAGCTAAAGCATAATAGATTCTGTTCCAGTCTTTTACCATTACTCTATATGTATTACTCTGCTTTAAATGTGTTTCTTTTAAACAACATATTGTAGTATTATGGCTTTTAGTCCAATCTGCTAGCCACTTCTGTTTTATGAAAGAATTCATCCCCTTCATATTCACAGTTAAAATTTCTCTGTTTTACCAGATATTTTATTTTCCCCAAGTTATACTTTTCTTTTCTTTCCCTTTCCCTCCTGCTCAATGTTTTGCTTCTGACTACTACCTTTCTCAAACAGCTATCCCCTTTTACAACCCTTCCCCCCTTTCTTTTTCCTTTCCCCTTCTACTGCTGTTCTCCCTTCTATTTGTCTCCCCTTTTCTTTCCTCTTTCCCTTCTTACTTCCCTATAGGGTGCTTTTTCTATCAAACTAAATATGTCTGACTCATCTGATGATATTAAAGTTCACACGATACTCATTTTTCTCCCTTATTTCCCTCAATTGTAATAGGTCTTTTTTTTCCCCTTTTCATGTGATATAATTTACCCATTTTAGTTCCCTTTTCTTCTTAATAATAAGTATTTCAATACACCAAAGGACATGACAAGAACCTTTTGACTGATTAGAAATGAGTATACCTTACTCTCAGTCCCCCAGCTTCACAACTTCATTGTTATCTAATACACCTCACTCTCATCTCTTCTAAACCATAATCAATCTCTTTCCAAACCCTATGTATTTCACATTTATATTATCCCTTGAATACATCTTCTCTCTTCTGAGTCTGTCCCCACTCTCCTGCAGTCCTCATCACTTCACATCTGGATTATTACCAAAAGTTGATGAACTGTCTTCCTGTGCCAGGTTATACTATACATGTGTGTACACACACACACACATGCAAACATACATACAAATGCACATGCACACACATACACATGCACAAACACATACACTCCTTCACAATAAATTTCAGTGCCTCCTTATCACCCCCAGAATTTATTTTTAAAATGTTATGTTTATTGTTCATATCTTTTCATAATCTACCTATTTCCCCCATTTTCCCAGTCTTCTTACAATTTACTTCCCACTGTCCTTCTGGCTGTTCCATGAATAAAACACTCCATGTCTTAGTTCTGGGCATTTTCTCTGACTGTCCCCTGTAGAGGCCTGGAACTTTGAAAAGGTGTACTTGAATCAGATAGCAGAGCACTTAAGGCTAATTACCTATTTGATTTGAGATAATGGTTCTATATGCATATATTTAGATGAGATGTTGATATGATGGCTCTCCTCATGATTGGCACTTGCTTTATGTGTGGTGGTGAGGTAATCATAGGCAAAGATTGGAGGGTTCAGTGAGAGAGGTCAGAGTGTTCTGCTAAAGGAGGAGGAGGAGAGAGACTTCAGGTTCTGGACTCCATAGTCCAGGATTCATCTTTGGCAAGCTGCATAGCAGCTTGACTACCTCCTTCAGTTCTCCCCCCAAAGACCAAGGACTTTGATTGACCCTGACTCTGACTGATCGTGAGGCCTTCCAGAAAGCTAGTCTGGACATTATAGTCCCCCATGCCTCGAATGTTGTCCTTCTTCAACTCTGCTTCTTTACTTCCCCAGCTTCCAAGTTACAGCTAAAATCCCACCTTCAACAGGAAGTCTTTTCCAGTTGTCATACTTTTAATGACTTTTTCCAATTTTATTTGAAAAAAATAGTCAGTTGCATGTCTTTCCCATTATATTCTGAGGTCCCCCAGAGAACAGAGATTTTTCTTGCCTTTTTTTTTTCATCCACAATTTTACATTTTTTTTAGTGTGGGTACAAGGAGATTCTACCTGAGGTACTTCAAAGTTTTTATTGGAAAGAAGGGAAAGGATGAGTTTATAAGTAATGAAACTAAAGAACAATTCAGAACCAAGGTCTAGCTTATGGGACATTTGATTAATTTGGGCATCGCATAAGATTTTCTTCTATATATCATAGAAAATGAGACCATGAAGTTTTTTTTATCACGTATTCTTCATTAATATCCAATGAGAAGCACCTAGTGAAATAATGAGGATTATTTAATTTATGTGCAATTTTAGCTTTCAAAGGTACATGTTTATATATATGTAACATGCATATGTATACATGTAACTTTGAAAGCTAAAATTACATAAATTAAATGATCCATATATATATATATTAATCTCAACTACTCATAATAACTCTCTGAGAGACATTATATTTATCCCCATTTTGTGTTTGAGTAAATAAAGGTTAAGTTCTATGATTTGCCTGGAGTTACAGTGTCAATAGGTTGAATCTGAGCTCCCCTCTTCCTTACTCCAAATCTAACAGCTTATATTGTGATCTATTTTGCTTTTTCAAACATAGAAACTTGAGAACTCTAAATTCCAGTGGCTCCATATCAGCTCCACGATCAAAGTCAAAATTCTCTGGCAGAGTCTTCTGTATAGGACTCTCACTATATACATAGCAATCCACTGGTATATATTTCCTTGTAAAAAACATAAAACAATTTGTTCATGTTAAATTCCTCAAAATTGATCTCTGATATTGGCTATTATATGTTAAATTTTCTATTAAATTCTGGTTTGGTTGAAAGTCCTGAAAAATCTAGAAGGTCCTTGAATGTCCATTTTTTTTCCATTCAATATTATAGATAATTTTGCTGGATATGATATTTTCGGCCACAGGCCTACTTAGTTTGGTTGCTGGTCTAAATGATTCTAAGACCTGTGGTCTTTTATTGTGGATGCTGCTAAGTCCTATATAATTCTCATTGTAGCTCCAAAATATTTGATTAGTTCTTTTCTTGTTTCTTGAAAGATTTTTTCTTTCATCTGGGGGTTTCAAAATTTGACAATACTATTGCCATGTATTTTCCACAAAGGATCTCTTTGAGGTGGTGATCAGTGGATTTTTTTTCCTATTTCTACTTTCCCCATATGTTCTATTGCTCTAGGACAATTTTCTTGGATTATGTCTTATATTATTGCATCAAGGCTCTTTTTTTGTCACAGTTTTCAGGTAGTCCAATTATTTTTATATTTTCTCTTCTTAATCTATCCTACAGATCTGTGTTTTTTTTCCTTCTAAGATGTTTCACATTCTACTTTTTCTTTCTTCATATTTTCTTTTGTTATTACTTATTCTCTTATAGATTCACTAGTTTCCCCTGGCTCACTTCAAATTTTCAAAGACTTATTTTCATTTTCACGACTCTATCTCATTTTCTAGTTGGTTAACTTTTTTTTTTCACAATCTTTTTGTTTTTCTTGTTTTGTTTGTTTGTTTGTTTTTGTTTTGTTTTGTTTTGTTTTGTTTTACCTCAATATCTCTTATTCAATTTTTAAATTCTTTTTTGAGTTCTTCTATAAATTCTATCTGGTCAGAGAACCATTTAACATGGTTCATTAGGGTATTAAACCAGTCTTCTTTGTTTCCATAATAATATATTTTTTATGAATAATAAAGTTTTTATGAATATATTCTTTCATCTTTGTTTCATTTTTTAAAGAGAAGTATTATTATAAATTCCTCTAATCATAGGGTGGGGGAATGGTGCCTGTAGTTTTACTTCAGCTCTGCCCTCTGACCTGATACCCAAATGAAAATCTCCACCCTTCTGCAGGTGTCCACAGCCAGCAGCATCCCTGTCCCATTGCTTCTGCATTCCGGGTGTGCTGGTTCCTTCTCTCCCAGAATTATGTTTCTGCAGCACAATTAGGCCAGACATTCCTATTCAGCTGAGGTTCCCTCAGTCTTCCCAGATTCAGATCCCCAACTCCATAGACAATTCAGGATATCAAAGTTTCTGTGGTTCTTGGTGAAGCTCCAGCCAAACCTAACTACCCCTAAGGTACCAGTAGATTTTTATGTGGAGCTAGCCTGGAAGTGTTTGCACTTCACATTAGTTAATCCCTGACCTGGGGTCTTCTTGGATTATAGCAGAAGGACTCCTGTTCTGCCTCAAGTCTTCTTGATTTTTCAGCAATCTATGTTTGCCCTGTTCTGCTTGGAAATCTGAAGAGCTTTAAATTTACTGACCTACTCTGTCATCTTCCCAGATGTGACTACTCTGTCATCTTCTCTCTGTGACTAATTCTTGCACTTCTTAAGGGGGAGAGAAGATTGTTCATGTGGTTCTCCCAAATGAAGGGTAAGTATAGAACTAATGACACAATGGACAGATGGTTTGCATAGTACACAGAGCACCAGACCTGGAGTTAGTAAGACTGACTCATCTTTTTGAGTTTAGAAATGGACTCAGACGCTTACTAGCTGTGTGACCCTAGGCAAATCATTTTACCCTGTTTGTGTCAGTTTCCTCAGCTGTCAAAGGAACTGGAGAAAAAATGGAATTGGAGAAAGAAAAAAATTACTAAGAAAACTCTAAATGGAGTCATGAAGAATTGAACATGAGTGAAACAAATGAACAAGAAGAGCACAATATGAAATTGTAGAACATATTTCTGCTCTCATTTTTTCCCAGGTATGTAAATGATACAATTCTGACAGGAAGATGATTGCCTAAGTAGCTATAAAGTGTGATTTTTTTTTTTTTTCTGAGAGAGTCAAAATGGCTTGATACCTTTATACATATGTAAGGGGCTAGATAAGACCAATGGGAGAAAAGGGTTTCAATAGAATGTCAGGGTATTATTGTTTAGGCCTCTATATTGTGTATATGCTTATGTGGGCTGTATATGTGTACATATGTTTTATATATATATATATATATATATATATATATATATATTATATGTATGTGTTCATATTATCTATCTATATATCTTTTTGGATAGCCTCCCCCCTATGATGAAACAGTCCATCTGAGCTTATATACTGAGAAATACTTTGTCAAAGCTTATACAGATAAAAGATTTAGATGATAAAAATCTGAAACAAAGATATGCTAGTCTACTATAACATCTTACAAGTTTCACAGAAATCATTAACAATGAAAAACATAGCTTCATGCCTATCATTCAGAAACTAAAATAGTGTAGCCAGTGTTCTGAGTGAAAGAACAACATCTATAGACCTTAAATCAATCTTTTTTCTCCAAACTTGATTTAACTTTCTAGTGCCATATGCCAGACAGCAATGCTTCAGTAATTCTTTCTGATGGGCAATTAAATTGACATACCTAATCCTGGCATATGAATTCTCAACATGGAGCCATCATTGCACCCTCTATGGGGTGCAGCTAGTGAGAGAAGAGGAGGTAACGAATGGTATCTACAGTAACCCTGAGATGGCTAACATCACATCTAGATTTTTTTAAATAGGAGAAATGAGGTGTAGAATCTTCAAATGTCCTGGGATTTTCTATAAACACATATGCATATGTGCATATGTGTGTATGTGTGTACAATTCTTTCATATACTTTCTCCCCATCTTCCTGCCCAAGATCTATCCATTATAACAAAGAATAAAGGAAAAGTAAAACAAAAACCAGTTCACTGAGATTGGCCATTATGTTGAGTCTAAGATTGTATATGGTTTTCTACATTCATAGTCAGCCATTTCTACTCACAAGAAATGGAGATACTTTCTCATATCTCTTATTTGGTGAAAAGCTTTGTCATGATATAATTTTACATCTTTCATCTTCAATTATTAGTTTTTAATTTAAAAAAAATTAAATAATTTAATTTTTAATTTTAATTTTCTTAATTTCCCTTAACATTTACATTTTTGTTGTTATCATGTATACTTTCCTCTAAGTTTGCTTATCAGTTTGCATTAGTTCATCTTCCCATGATTCTATATATGAATTATTGTCATTGTTTATTTTTTATAGCTTAGTAGTAATTCATTACATTCATGATTTCATGTAATCATTCCCAAATAATTCATTATAGGTTTTGATTCCAGTTCTTTGCTTTTGGAAAAAAGTACTTCTACAAATATTTCAATGCCTATGAAATTTTTATTTTTGCCAATTAGCTCCTTGGAATACATGCCTCCCAAAATAATTTCTGAGTCCAAGTATATGTATCAAAATCAAAATTTATGAAATTATTTTCTAGAATCATTGGCTCATATTCTACTAGCAGTGTATTAATTATCCCCAACATTGACTCTTCTTCCTTTAGGCCTTTTGTGGTGTGTTTGGTGAAACTTCCATGTTGTTTTCATCTTAATTTACTTCTCATTAGGAATTTGAATTCATCATTTGTATAGCTGTTAATCACTTGTGATTCTTTTGAAAACTAATTATTCAAAACTTTAACTAATGATCAATTTGTGAGTGAATTTTGCTGTTACCTAGGTTGTTAGTTCTTAGATTTTTCAAATGTCAGATTAATTTCAGAAATACTTAACAAGCAACCCTACTCCAAAATTAAAATATATATATATATATATATATATATATATATATATATATATATTACTTTCTGATGGTAGTGGAAATAATTTTGCTTGTACTAAACATTGTGTCCTATGTGAAATCAAAATTTTTTTTACTTTTTGCAATATTTTCCATTACTTATTTATTTTTAAATTTTACAAAGGAATATTATTTCAGACATCTCCCAACATTAAGAGGACCATATTCATCCCTTACACTATCTTAGATGCTATAGAGATAAAAAGGATTAGATTCATAACTTAACTCAGTTTCTACACCACACAGTCCAAGTTCAAAGCCCTGTATCATAGGATCCCCATTATGGGTTGAGGCAACATCTTACTTGGAAACCTGACTCAAACCTGATTCCAATGTTACTATGGCTTGATTTCCTAACTCAGGGGCTCTACAATCTGTGATCTAGAACTGAAAATATCAAATAAAAATATACAAACACCTCAAACCTAATTCTCAGGGCCACAGAATCAAAGTGGGATGGGGAAAGGTAGACCTTTTCAAACTCAGATGGGTGAATGGTTGCCGAAATGATGAACAAGATCTTCATCTTTGCATGCAGTAGGCAAAAGAGAGAGTGTCCCAGTCTGGTAATTTTAAAGATCCAATGTATGAAAAGAGGGTAATCCTACCCAGATGATTGGGAAGCACAATAACTTTTCACAAAAGCAGATTTCCACCATTTCACACATTAATGCCTCTATATCAGGTGTTCTGAACATGCACAAAGCTATGTTATAGAGTTTTGTTTTTGTTTTTTGTTTTTTTTGCTGAGGCAATTGGGGTTGTGACTTACCCAGGGTCATATAGCTAGGAAGTGTTAAGTATTTGAGAGCAGATTTGAACTCAGGTCATCCTGACTTTAGGGTTAGTGCTCTATCCACTGTGCCACCTAGCTGCCCCTATTATAGAGATTTTACAAAAAGCTATGTACAAAAAAGAAGCCAATTAACATGTATTTATTAGATATCTATATGCTAGGCACTAAGGTTACAAAGACATGTATTCTATTATTTAGTTAGGAAAGAGTTCCTAGTGATACTTGGAAATGATTCTGATCTATATTCTCTATCTCTTTGTTTCTCTGTCTCTCTGTTTCTCTGTCTTTGTGTAGTGTGTGTGTGTGTGTGTGTGTCTGTCTGTCTGTCTGTCTATTTATCTGTCTGTCTCTCTCTTTTAAAATGGTATGGCTTTTAATATTCTGGTTATGTGCCCTTTTTAGTTCATTATGCTAAATGAGGCAAGATGCTAGTCTGAACCTAATTTCTTCCATCATGGGATGTTATTTCAAGTCCTCTGTCCCAAATGACTAAGGAGAAGAATGGGAGCAAATCTGAGAGCTTCATATATTCAAAGGACTCATGTATTAAAGAGATTAGACTTCTTTAGTAGGTACCAACAGTTAGGGAAAAAATAGTGGAAATTGGGGATAAGTATTTTAGGTGGGGTGTGAGGAAAAATAAAATCTTAATGATTAGAGATCGCCCACCAAAGTGGAATGAGTAGCTTTGGCTATTTGGGGTTGTCTCTTACTGAAGAGCTTTAAGCAAAGACTCAATATCCATTTGGCAGGCTTATTATAAAGAGCTTTTGGTTGGGAGGATGCATTAAATTAGATGGCTCTTTCTGATATAGAAATTCTATGATTTTATGATTCTTTGCATATGATCCAGATGCATGGTTATGAGGGAGGCAGATAATGCAAACACAAGTGTCCCTGGGTGGCCCTCTCATGATTGTATATGTTTTTAAATTCTTCATGGATTTTCACTAAGACAATATTAAAACCAGAAGAAGAAATGGAAGAATGCTTGTTCCCAAGGAAGAAAGAACAAAATGAAACTGTAATTACAGTTTATATCCCCACTAATTATAGTGCACAAAGAGTATACATCACCCCAGTGTCTACTAGAACTGTTTAGAAAATGAGAGACCTATAACTTCCCTATAATTCAAAAAATATATCAAGGCTGAATTGCAGGCTATATTTGAAAACTTAATAAAATTTGAAGCAGCTTTGTCTAACAGAAGCTATTTCAGTGATGAAATATATATCCTTCTTTCCCCTCACTTTCCACCCTTAGTTTCTGTATATATTTTTTAATGAGACACTCTAGTGTTCAAAGCACCTTTTGTTGTATTCTACTGAAAGCTCTCTGCTACTTCTGGGACTTAGATAAGATTTACTGAATAAGAAAATAGTAAATTGTAATTATAATTCTCTATCAGAGAGACTTTTCTCTGATACTGTAAATCTGTATGAAAGCATTAGAAGTTTACTCAGAAAAACAAAAAAAGGAGGTGAGATAAAGGCTCAGGGTTGGTGACTAATCAGAAAAAAGTCAGAAAGCAGCATGAAAGAGAGTATGATAATGGGCACAAAAGTGCTTTGTAAACGCTCAAATTGTATAACAATAAAGACACCTCTCCATTATTTATATTCTGATGGTAATTTATAGAAAGTACAGATTCAATTTAATTTAACACAATTTTATTAAGTACCTACTATGTATCAGGTAGTATATACTAGGCATTAGGGATGTGAAGTAAAAAAAAATAGCCCCTGATCTTGATGAGCTTGTGTTTCCTAGAGGAAATAACATTTACAATGAAAAAACAAGTTAAAAACATTCAAAATAAATACAAAAAATTGTGAGATTAGAGAAAATGCATCAATAAAAGATAATAATAGCTGCCATTTATATTCAACCTACTATGTGCCTAAAGGTAGCTAGGTGGCTCAGAAAATAAAGTACCAGAGTGGAGGTCAGGAAGCTGACCCAGTTCAAATCCAGACTCTGACATTTACTAGCTGAATGATCCTGGGCAAGTCACTTAACCATGCTTGCCCCAGTTTCTTCATCTGTCAAATGAGCTAGAGAAGGATTTGGCAAGCCATTCCAATATCTTTGCCAAGAAAACTCCAAGTGGGATCATGAAGATTCAGACATAATTGAAAAGATTGAACAACAACAACTATGTGCCTGAAATTGTGCTGTTTTACAAATATTTCATTTGAATCTCACAATAACTCTGAGAGAGATGCTATTTTTATGCTCATTTTTACAGATGAGGAAACTGAGGTAAACAGTAATTTACTAAAGATTACACAGCTTCTAATTGTCTGAGGTCAGATTTGAACTCAGATTTTCCTCACGCCAACCCTGGAACTCTATCCTCTGTCCCACCTAGCTGTTTTTATACTTCACAACTGGAAGATAGTCCTCAAATACAAAGTAACACTTGAACTGAGTATTAAAGAGCATAAGAGTGCATCTAATCCAGACATTACATTTTACAGCTGATAAAACTGAGAACAGTAGTTATAATGATTACAGGGCATATACCCAGGTATGTATCCACAGTGCAGAGACTGATTCAAACAATCAAATGGTAAATTTTCACAGTGAGCATGTATATCCCAGAATTGGCAAACACTACAAATTAGAGGTGGATTTCTTGTTTTGTTGATTACCTACATATGCCTAAGACCGTGATGGAGAAAATGTTAATATTGTACTTTAAAATGTGTTGGAAGAAGAAAGCTGGTTGTTAAACATTTACCAACAAGCCTCTGCATATAACCCAAGGAAGTCATTGACAAAAATAAAGATCCCATAAAAACAGAAAATATGTAATTATTTTTGTCCTTTTTGGTTTAGCACAGAAGTGGGAACAAAGTAGCTACCCATTAACTAGGAATGGCTAAAAAAAAATAGAAGCATTTGAATGTAATAGAATATTATGGGCCTGTGCAATACATATTAAAACAAATTTTAAAAAAATGTTCCAAATTTCAGAAAAAGGTGGAAACATAAAAGACAATGAAAAGTAATAATCACTGATCTTATCTATGTTCCCTGGGAAAATTCTGGAATGGATTGTTTAAGAAATGATTGCCAATGTTTGAAAAAATAAAATGGTCCTTAAAAAGAACCACCTAGGCTTACCAAAAATGTCATGCCAGATTAAATTCATTTTTGTCCGTTATTAAACTAGGATGGAAAGAAAATATTGTAGACATAGTTTATTTAGACTTTAGGAAAGTTTTTTTTAAATATAAAATTATATAATATTCTTTTTATTGAGATATGGAAATATGTGGAATAGATGATAATTAAAAAGAGTCATTATTGGTGTGTAATTAAAGTGTAACTATTAATGGTTCAATGTTATCAGCTCAAGAGATCACCAGTGGAGCACTCCAAGGATTTGAGTCTGGCCTTGTGCTTAAATAAAAAAAAAAACGATAGACTCATCAAATATGGAGATGACATAAAATTGAACGGGATGAATAATACACTGGACAAATGAGTCAAAAACAAAAGAGACCTTGATAGTCTATAGCATTGCAGTGAATCTAAGAATAGAAAATACAACTGAAAAAATTATAAGCTATGCTTAGATATAAGAGAACAATAACCTTCAGAAGTACCAGATGAAGGAGACCTGGTTAAATAGCAGATTTCTGAAATAAATCTAGGGGTTTAAGAGGGCTATAAAGTCAATTTAATTACTTATGAGGCAAACTCATGAAATGGTTTCCCAGGACAGAAAACACTAGGTGTTCCCTCAAAGTCAGTGATAGTGGGGAAATCCCAATAGAATGAAGCAATGGCTATGCGATACTCAATCCCATGGATGTACTCTATAAGACACCATAAGATTACTTTTGGGTAAACCATTATCTTTAGATTCTTTCTTTAAAATAAAAGCAGTACCATTCTTGGGATGATCTAAACTGGTAGAGGATGGCCAGGATGGCGCAGAGAGAAGGAAGTGCTTTATCTGGTAGCATGCTACCTTTATTAGTTCTAACAAGTTGTGGGTTTTTTTTTTTTTTGTTTTGTTTTGTTTTTTTGTTTTTTTTATTTTTGATGGAGTGTTCATTAAAATATGAATGTAGCACATTTTAATATATTATCTCTCTACATATATGTTATAGATGAAATACTTATGATAATTGTCAATATAAAATTATATACTTTATTATTATTTAATATTAATTATAGTTATTATATATATATGTATATATATATACATACACACACACACACACACATATATATGTATATGACTATCTGTATATGATACAGTTTCTAAGTGGGCCCCACAGCCTACGCTACAAAAATAGGTTAGGTTAGGTTAGGTTGTTGTCCTAGTTTCCCAAAGAGTACCAAAATTATATTACTATGTTATAGCTGAATTACACTATATCTAAGTATGGTTGATCAGATCAATAAAACTTGGAATGCTCTGCCATAAACCAGACAGAAATAGTCCCTACAAACATTTAGGCTAGACTCTAATTTAACACATCTTGTATTTCTTTTGAGCTAATTCAATTCTGCTTTGGTCATAGAGCACAGCACCTTCTTTGATGAGGGCATGCCATGCTGTTCAATCCTGTACTAATGTCTCTATTGTCATACAATCATTTCTAAAGTTTTTAAGAGACATTGAGATTGACTTTACCAAAAAATGTATATCATGAGGTCCTAGATTATGTAGGCTTGAGATGATGGTGATGATGAGCAAGGGAAGATGTAGAAGAGTGGAAATATTCCTGAAATTGGAGTCAATAAAGGAAATAATTTAATCTTTTCTGGATGTGTTTCCCTCATCTATAAAATGAGGTGTTTGAATTAATTAACTTTTCAGGGACTTTTTGTTTCTAAGTGAAAAATGCTGGTAATTCTGTGGACCCTCCATTAAATGAGGATATTGGGCTTGTTGAGTATGTTACTGGGAAATTCCTTTCTCACATTATTTGAACTAAATGACTAATGAGTCCATATTTCAAATTCCATATTTCTGTGATTGAATAGAGTCTCAGGCACCTTCTATCTCTATGTCCTAACAATTATTTGGCCTCTATTTTCTCATTTATAAAATTAGACTATTTTAACTAGTTGACTCTAAGATCCTTTCCAATTTTTGGTACATAATACTGTGTATACTCTGAGTCAGGTTTGCCGACATCATCAACTGATTATTTTGAAATGAGATTTGATAAGATGCTACCAATTCATATCTGAAAAATTTGTCTCATAGCCCATTTTTTCACTTCTCAGGGGAATCTTTTAACTGAAATAAATGTGGGAAGAAAATTATCAACAACAAAAAAAGCAACAACAAAAATACTTGATAAAAGTCTCTCTAGATATACATTTAAAACTTCTTCAGCAAATTAAAAAGAATTATTTTTAAAGATGGTAAAGCTATTTGGAAAAAATGTTAATTTTCTATAGGGAAAAATCCTTGTTTAAGTAGTAAAGGTCAGAGAATAGTGTTATCAAACAAATCCACAAACATTGGAAATATGTTTAAAAATAATTCCTAGGAAAACCCGCCAGCAGAAAGGGTGGTTACTTTGGCGAGTTTTTCTCCTTTTGGGGTATGTGGCCAAGTTTCCAAGATGGGAGAAAACCTTGTTTTAAATCTAAGATTTCTTTCCATCTTTGTTGGAAACCAAATATCAGCATTGTTTTGGAAAATTATGAAGATTATAAAGGCAGCAGAAGAAAAAGTATGAAGAAAAGTGGAAACCAAAGCTTAAAGAAGAACATGACCCTTCACCTTATGGGAAAAAAGGAAGGGGGAAAAAGAAAGAAAGAAAGGAAGGAAGGAAGGAAGGAAAGAAGGAAGGAAAAAATAAGAAAAAGAGAGATGGAGAGAAAGAGAGAGAGACAGAGGGACAGAGAAAAAGATAGAGAGAGAGAAAATCTTTTGTTTCCATAGGAATGACATTCAAAGATTTTTCCTCAGTAACAACCCTGTGGGGATTGTTGTCCCTATTTTCTGAGGTTTAGAAAGTTCTGGCAGTGAAGCTATTAAAGTCATCTTATATGATGTAGCTGAACCATTTGAATTCCTTTCCTGTTTTCCTTGTCTTTTCTTATTTTGTCTTTTCCCCTTTCCCTTCCCTTTCTATCTTTTCTCCTCAGCTAATTTTTCCCTTCTGTTTTCCTTTCCTTACTTGCCTTTCCCTTCTCTTCCCCGTTCTTCTCTTTATTCCCTTTGCCTCCCATTCTCCTTCCCTCCCAGCCTTTCTCTTCCCTTTTCTCATCTACTTTTTATTAGGAAGAAAGACTTTTTTTTTTTTAAAAGCAGGTTCCAGACCAAGGCCTTTTCCAACAAAGGGAACATATCTCTCCTCATCTATAAAATGGGGAAAGACATAGCATTATGACTTAGAGAGGTGACCTCACTATCAAGACTGTTTAGATTAAGTTCAGCCTTTGAAACAATCTACCTGGATGATCCTAATCAAGTCATTTGGTGACTTTATTCCTTCATTTCTTCATTCCTTCTTTTCATTCTTTTTCTCTATCAACATATTTATATCTATATAACTGTAAAATGTCTCTCTATATGTCCATCTCTTTCAGATGACTTGCATTAAGTGGACAGGAGGGGGGATTTGGGGATTCAGTCATTGAGATACATAGTGGAAATCTGGAAGAAAAAGCTTCCAGCTCCAGATGGGAAATCCATTTACTTAATTCCTTATCAAGGTCACTCAGGACAACTCAGGTAGAACCAAAAAACACACTATTACAATAAACCATTTCTTCTGGCCATGTTTTATGGATTCTCTAGGCTATTTTCTCCTGTGAAAAAATTCTTTATGAAAGGCAGAAAATATATCCTCAGCTTAGTTGAAGTAATCAAAGTAACTGAAAAAATAAAAATAATATATATATATATATATATATATATATATAGTTTTAGGAGCATAAATCTTTAAAATCATTTTTTCTGACACAATGATTATTTGAAAGGTGACAAGTAATTTAGGACAAACTATTGGCATTAACTTTATTATTCCACTCTGCTTTTACCTTTCCCTTCCCCTATCCATTGTCTAACAATAGATAAGGCTAGGGTCACCCATGTGTACAAAATCTTATTTTGATGGGTTTTTGGATATTTGCTTTTCTAACCTTTCACTTTGGTCACAAGGGACAGAATGTCAATACTATCTTGTTCAGAATTTTGTAATTGAGTCTACAAAGAGTTACTTATAAAATCAGGACAAGATCAACAATTTTGGAGAACATTGTCTTCTTTAGCTTGAAGGTTCCTTTATCCTTGGTGTCCCTGACATTTCAGAGGACTGGAATAAAACCAGAAAATCAGACTGGAGGATTGGAGATGTTGAATCTGGAAAACAAAAGCTTCAGATTTTGATACATTTACTCTATCTAAGTATCTGAAAGATTGTCTACTACAAGTGGGTTTGATCTCCTTGGGCTCAACATCCAGAGCAAGAGAATAACTTTCAGATACTGTTTCATTCCATAATTATATAAATGTCTGAGAAGTGAGCAATCCAAGTAGGAAAGGAGCAGGTAGTGAAGGCATGGGTCTGTCATCACTAGCAGTATGCAAGCAGAGGTGGAGTAGTCACCTAATAAATATATTAAATTTCTTGTTCAAAGCCTGTTCAAGTTGAATTAGATTCATCTCAGTTGCTACTTTTTAGTTGAAGCCTTTCTTTATTCCCTCAACTATAGACCACATCTCCCTTATTTATTATTCATTACTTTGTTCAGTCTTTTCTAGTTGTGTTTAGGTTCAAAAACTCCTTTTTTTATCCTATTTGGGCTTTTCTCAGCAAAAAAAAAAAAAAATAGGAATGGGTTGTCATTTCCTTCTCCAGCTCATTTTACAAATAAAGAAATGGTGGCAAACAGAGTGAATCGACTTGACCAGGATCACATAGCTAGGAATTGTCCGAAGCCAGATTTGAATTCAGGAAGATGAGTCTTCCTAACTCCAGGCCCAGTGCTCTATGCACTATAGAGCCCTCTCCAATGCTTTCTTTATTTATAATTTATATTTACTTATCTGAGAACATGCTATTCATCCCCAACAGAATAAAAGCCCTGTGAAAGTTTCATCTTTGTTTATTATTCCCACCACAGTACATAGTACATGTTAGTTACTTAAATGTCTGCTAAATGATAATGGAGTATAAACTTCTTGATTGCAAATTTTTTTTTTCCCTTTTGACTTTGTATCCCTAGATGTAATTCAGTGCCTGGTATATTGTTGGTGATTAATAAATAATTGAGGAATTGAATTAGATTAGAATGGATTGTTTCTGAAATTCCTACTAAGCTGCATTTTAAGGATCCTATGATTCAATCAAAAGAACATGAAATAAAGAAAGCCTTTCTTTTTCTCTCCAAGGACTCACAAAAATCACCTACAAACCTGGGTGCTTTGGAATAGAAACAAACATTATTTAGGTGTCTGATTTTGAATATGGAGCAATTTTTCTCTCTTTAGCAATATCAGGAACAAAAATGGAGTATTATAGTTTCATTTCTTTTTAAAGGAATGATTTCATATTCTATCCTCTACCCCTCCCTTAAAAAACAATAATGTGGTGGAACATCAGAATAGGTAAAAGTCAAAAAGTGTTCATTAACAAAAAAATGGTACATAGGCTAGAGAGAAGATAAAATTTAGCCTGGACTATGACATTTATAGAAATATCTTGTGCAGGACTGAGAAACATCATCTTTACTAATGATGACATTTTAATACAGCTTTCTTTTTGCCTGTTCAAGGTAGATTAATTTATCTCCTCAAGGATTTCTTTCTTGTCACACTATATACACTTTAAAGGGACTTTTTTTCTTTTGTCCATTACATGGGGAAAAAAAAAGATATGATTAATTAGCTACTTTAACAGAATTCTCTAGGTTAGTGCAATTTTATATGCCTTTTATAAATGTCTCAGATTCAGGATAATAGGCCAGAAAAGAAGGAGATCTGAGAGATCACCTGGTCCAATCCCTTGATTTTATAGATAAGGAAATTGAGGCTCACATGATTTGTCCCATGTCATCCAGGAAAAATTATGCTATCTAGAATTCAAACTCAAGTTCTTTAACTGCAAATTCCATGCTCTTTCTATGTTAACATATATTCTATTCTTTGAAGAAGAAAATCAAATTCATATACTCTATTAGCCTGGGTTTGGCAGCCATATAGTTCCTCCTTTTACTTTAATCAAACAATTAATCATAAAGAATTATTATGTATTAAGCTCTACCAGGTGCTAAATTCTATGCTATGTGGCTGGCTAGAATTGGAGGAAGGTAAAAATCAACGGTCTACTTAAAGGAGCTTGCATTCTAGTGAAAAAGACATGTACCTATAACATGTACACTAGAGAGAGTGGAGAATTGAGAGAGAGAGACAGAAACAGAGAGACAAAGATAGAAAGAGACAGAGACACACACAGTGAGATCAAATACTTTGTCACCTATTAGAATATAAATACTCAAAGCTGGCTGGGATCTTAGATAACTTAGTGCTTCACTATACATAGGAAGAAGCTAACGTTGAGTGAGATGCAATGCCTTTCTTGTTTTGTGAGAAGAAAGTTACATAATTGCAAAATCCATTTATCTTTCCAGGATAGACTACAGGGTAGAATGGAAAGACCACTACGTTCTAAACCTAAAGACATCTGATTTTAAATCCTGCATTTTATATTTATTAGTTTGGTTTTAGAAGTATAAATTTAGCCTCTACCATTTCCTCTTTCAAACACATTTAATAATTATTAAATTGCTGTTACATAGGGTTAAAAAAAAACACATTGTCTAGTATATAGAAAACTGGTGTCAGAACCAGTGAGATCTCACTTCAAGTCTCTCCTGACACATAATGATTGCATTTTCCTGGAGCAGTCATTTAATTCTGTAAAGCTTCTTGATGTGAGTTGTGATCCCTTTAAGATTCCTTTCTGCTTCCCAACCCCCATGGCTAAAGCACAAATCCTGGTCAAAAGCACCCTTTTGAATTCCAATGGGAGATATATGGCTCTCCCAGCCCCCATCAGATCTGAGCAGACTTGGGCTGTCTCAGCCCCCATTGTAATGATCTGCTCAGGTTTCCCAACCCATCCCAAGCACAGTTTTCTCCTTATCTAAAAACCCATTGAATTCTATTCAAATTCTAACCCTGGCTGAAGCTCAAGTCAGAAGCCAACATGGGACTTCACCCTTGAGCCCCTTCAGATTATCCAAAGCCCCCTATTATAAAAAGGGCCAAACTGGAGTCCACTCCTTGCAGAGATCCCAAACATGATATCCTTACCCTGGTCACATCAAGGATTTCTGCCCACCGGACCTGTAGTTCCAGTGCCCTTTCATCTCTACCCTCAACTTTACTAACTAAACTTTACCTCCAAACCCCACAATAAAAATCTTTCATCAATCTAGGTTTTCGGGTCTGTAAATTCCTGTATAGAGGACTCTTGTGCTGCTACTAGACCTCATTTAACTCTGTATCTTTGCACTGAATCCAAAGGAGTTGCAGGGGAGCTCTATTTGACTCCCTGTACCCTGAACTTGCCACTAGACCTCAATTAAATCTAATTTCATTTAGATACTCCTTATCTAGTTCTCATCAATTGGTTCCATGACTGTGAATCCTTGAAAACTAGACATAATTTGGCTACCAAATGGAACCCTAACCCTTTCAGGGCTCTCAGAACCAATCTGGGTTTTCAGCTGTTTGTGCAGTATTCTTCCATGAAGAATATCTGCATTCCTCCTTTCGTCTCACCCTATCTCTAAAATATAGAGGGCACCCAGACCAAGTCTGGGTGGTGGGCAAAATTCTCTTGTGGAGACTATTTGCATTTCAGGCAAAAAGTCTTCTCTTTGTCACACTCTATTTTTATGGATAGCAGGACCAGGAAATCTGGAACGCTGGAGGAGAAAACTGCTCTCATGAGAAAGTGTCTCTTTTTCACCACCAAGGAGACAAGTGGCCAACCCAACCCCTCTCAGGAATCCCAGGCCACTACTCTCTTTGATCTGTTCTGGGGAGAAATGTAGGTGAATCTGTGTTTGAGCCCCTCTCCCACTCTACTGTAATGATCAGGCTGTAACTACGAAGGGAAAAGTCACTGGATTGGAGATTTGTCTGGACTGCTACTAGAACTCATTTAACTCTGTATCTTTGCGCCGAATCCAATGGGGTTGCAGGAGAGCTCTATTTGACCCCCTATACCCCGAACCTGCCACTAGACCTCAATTAAACCTAATTTCATTTAGATAATCCTTATCTAATTCTCATCATTCTGATCCAACTTTTCCCATCCTTCCTTCCCTCCACTCCCTCCCCTAGAAGGCAGGAAGTCTCATACATGTTAAACATGTTAAGGTATATCTTAAATACAATATATGTATACATATTTATACAGTTCTCTTGTTAAACAATAAAAATTGGGTTTCAAAAGGTAAAAACAACCTGGGGAATAAAACAAAAATGTAAGAAAATAACAACAGAAAGACTGTGAATGCTATGTAAGATTATAACTTTCTTTTTTTAAATTAATTTTATAATTATAATATTTTTTGACAGTACATATGCATCGGTAATTTTTTACAACATTATCCCTTGTACTCCCTTCTTTTCCAAATTTTTCACCTTCTTCCCTCCACCCCCTCCCCTAGATGGCAGGCATTCCCATACATAATAAATATGTTATAGTATATCCGAGGTACAGATACCGAACCGAAATTTTGTTGTTGTTGTTGTTGTTGCAAAGGAAGAATTGGATTTGGAAGGTAAAAATAACCTGGGGAGAAAAACAAAAAATGCTAACTAAAACTATAACTTTTAAAGAAAATGATAACCTGCATTTTAAAAAAGAAAGTTCCCTATAACAAAGAAATGATTGTTTTTCCTTTCTTCTTAATTTTGTAATATTGTTATATGGATTAAGTGGATTAATGTACAAAATCTTGTACACTTTAAAAACCAGATACTTTGGAAACTTTAGAGTGTTTTACAAACCTCAATAAATCAACATGAATATATCAAATGCTTACTATGTGTCACTTGCTATCCATGCATTGAGAATTTGAAGAAAAAGCAAAATCCCAAAACAATAGTCTCTGTCCTCAAGAAGTTTACATCCAAAGAGCAAGATGAATAGTCTTCTCTTGTGATTTGTGTTGCCATTCTGAATTGGCTACTTTGGATTCAGTTTTTAATTTAATTTTATTTTGCTTTCCAATGAAAGAAAAAAGTTGTTGCTGTCCACAGTTCTGAAATAGTATTTTCTGAAGCTTACCCCTTTAGGGTAAGCACTCCCCCTTGAGTTATTTGTATGTAAGAATCATTGAGAATAGCCGAAAAAGTGCTAAAGAAATACTTGATTTCTATTCCCTACTGGCCTTTGCAATAGAGCCAACTTGATGTTAACAGGATACAGCTTAAAGTAAACAAAGGGAACAAAAAAAACAAAAAAAAACAAAAAAAACAAAAACTTGTCGATAATTAAGTTTCCTGACATAGGAGTAACAATTATAAGACTGAGCTTTGTGGACTACACTCCACCATAGTACTGAGACTCCTTAGCAGGTATTAAAATGGGAATATTATTGAGTCTTGACATTACTAAAGCCTCTGGAGAAAATGATTCAAACATATCAAGTAAGACAAAAGAAATGGAATGATTTCCATTTGCAAAAAGAGGGAGAAGTGGAACAGGGATGCAGCCCTAACTTAGCTCTGAAGTCTTTTTAATACCTTCAAATCTTTTGTAGGACTAGAAGTTATCCTTGGAGTTTACACTTGATTTCAATATTATAAAAAAAGAATATCATTTTTTGCTTTCAAAAGCAAAAAGATATAGACTATCTTTTAGCTCATTTCACGTTTCTCAGAATTTAGAGATGAGAGAGTCTTTTAAAGTTATTTAGTTCAGAGTTTCTGAATCCTTTTTGTTTTATGAACTCTTTAGGTGGTCTGGTAAAGCCTGTGGGCTTTTTCTCAGGGTATTGAAGGATGTCCCAAAAGTCTGAGACAATTATCAGACACATTATATTTCTAAATGTATAAGATAAAATAAAACAGAAGATGGCAAAGGAATGTATTTTTACTGGAATAGTCATTAAAATTATATTTTAAAAAGACACAAATTTGATGAATACCAGCTTATGAAATCCTAATTTCTAGTCCAACTCCTTCATTTGTCACAGAACTTTGTTGTCATTCAATCATTTCAGTCATGTCCAACTCTTTATAACTCTGTCTGGATTTTCTTGATCAAGAAAACTACTAGAGTTGGTTGCTATTTTTTTTCCTCCAGTACATTTTACTTATGAGAAAGTGAGGCAAAAGAGAAAGAAGATGGCTCAGTTAATAGAGAGCTGGGACAGGAGTTAGAAAGACCTGAGTTTAAAATATGTCCTCACTTACTAGCTGTATGAGGCTGAGCAAGTCATAACCTCTGCTTGACTTATCTCACTGGAGAAAGAAATGACAAACCACTCCAGTATCTTTGCCAAGAAACCCTCATGTACAGTATGGGTTATGGGGTCATGAATAGTTGGATATGACTAAAATAACTGAATGACAACAAGCTAAGCCAAACTAGGCTAAATGACTTGCTTATAGTTACACAACTAGTAAGTATTTAAAGCCAGATTTGAACTCAGCAAGATACGTTTTCCTTACTTTAGACTTTGCATTATGTCCATTGCACCATCTTGTTGCTTATCTGAGGAGCTTGGGCTATGTGTACAGGGGGACAAATCATTTAACTGTTTCAAGATCCTCTTGAACTAATAAAGTGTTATTCTGCATCTGAGATTTGAAAACTGAGGGATGGAGAAGATGAAGATACTTGATCAAGAATACATAGCTTCCTATGAACAGAGTTAGAATTAGAATCTAGGTTCCTTTATGTTTGTTTATAGGATAACAAAAGCAAATTTTAAAATAATTATCCATGTCGTGTCCCTCATTTAACAGTTGAAACTGAGGCCCAGAGAGGGTAAATTATTTGTCCAAAATCACATTGATACTAAGAGGTCTTAACTAGGATTTGAATCTAAGTTTCCAACTCCATAAAGTGTGGTTTCTTGACTGTTTAGTGCATAAAAACAGTTCATAATTAAATATAACATGGAGAGTCATTTATCCTAAAACTGTCCTCAGTATCCCCTACCAATCATTCCAGTCTGTCAAGGAGAAAAGAATATGGATGGTAATGACCATTGTAGTATCTATCACTCCTCAGATGAGATTAAAATTTAATTCATCAATCATTTATTAAATTCTGTTAAGCAGCTTGCTAGAAAAAGGAAAAATCTCACATTCCATTAGCTATTAAGTTTGCTTCACTCCCAAGTCTCTCAGGAGCCAGGATTACTGATAAAGATCAGTAAGATCTTTGACATGGCATGCCTATAAAGCTGAACCCCACAAAATAAATTGTACATATAATATTTTGGTTAATCTTCATAATAACCATGAAATGCAGGTGCTTCACTTATCCATATTTTGCAGATGAGGAAGCTGATACACAGGGAAATAATTTAGCCAGGGTCACATAACTAGTAAGTGTCTAAGACAAAGTTAGAATTCAATTATTTCTTACTCCAAGTTAAGTACTCTATCTACTATACCATTCAGTTATTATAGACTATAAAGGAACTCTCAGATTTGTAATGAGTATACCAATCTATTAAAAATAGCTTTAAAAATGAACAAATTTGATCAATATATAGAAACAAATCTATTATATGCAATATGCCAATTACAAAACAGCGTTCCCTCCTCCCACTATACATATCCATATATTTCTGCAAAAAAGAATGTTTTGCAACGGAGGAAATAATAGATATAGGAAAGTCTTACTCAAAAAGGAGTGATTGGGTTTGAGGAAGTTAAAGCCATGTTGAATGGAGCCACAGGATGATTGGTTTTTCATATTTTTGGTGAGGCAATAGGCAAAAGTGATGTACCCAGGATAAAACAGTAAGTGCCAAGTATATGAGTCTGGATTTGAACTCAGGTTCTCCTGATTCAAGGGGCAGTATTATATTTACTCTACCATCTATCTGCCCTGATAACGTCTTTTTGAGGAATGGTACAGTTTATTTTATTCTTGTATCCTGAGTTGTAAATAGAAAGTATGTCAGGGTTATGAGCCACTCCATATAGCATGAACATGGCTGGAGTACCAAGGACAGGAATCTGGGTTGAACTAGATACAAATAATTCTCACTAATCAGAAGACTAGGTTTCTAGGGCAGGACCTATGGAACTAGTCAAGTCCAAGACAAAGGAAAAGGATAGAGTTAAGCCTTATGGGATGAAAATATATGCTTCAGATTTCTAATTCTGGGATGGATACAGTCAATAAAACTTCTTAAGGTGCAATCAAATCAGAATTTATTAAGCAATTATTATGTACCAGGCCCTGAGGTTACAAAAGACTCCAAAAGGCAAAGTTAAGGGGCCAATTTCTATGCTTCCCTATAAGCCCAACTCTTTAGTGATATGGTAGAAAGAGGTTATAATGATAATGTAAGTTCAAGAGTTTATATACAAATCATTGTTTTTAATGGGCTGTTTAGGGGGAATAGGATTACTTTCATTGCTTTAGGGTCAACCACAGTTTTGGTTTTTACGATAATAGATGGTCCATGACTGATTGTCATAGAACAACCCTAGGAGTATACTAGTGCTAAATTAGGTGGTTGAATTTTGTTTTATCACATCATTAGCAGTTTTGTGCAATTTCCCAAATATAACCCACTTTGTCCTTCTTTCTATTCAATTCTGGGCTCAGACTGTTGTCCACTTTCAATGTTTTTTAGAGACCTGTATACTGTTAGGGATCCAAACTTGGAATCACTGAAACATGAGTTCAGATTTTTCTTCAGATACTCACCACCAATGTGGTCTTGGGTATGCTATTTAATATCTTTATCTATAAGCACAACTTCTTTATCTATAAAATGGGATAATAGTAGCAACTGTCACAGAATTGTTTAAAGAAGCAAATGAGATAATGCATAAAATTTTAATGTGCCATACAAATGTGAGCTGGTAGTTAGAATGGACTGCCTATTGAATTTTATGTCAACATCTGTTCAATATTCACTTTGTTCCCTTCCACCCCTTTTTTGGATGCTACACTAATTTCTTGAATTCTTGTGGATCTCATTTGGAGATTCTATGGAATTCACAAACTTGATGAAATCGTCAAAAAGTCATCCAAAGACAGAAACTTCTAAAGCAGAGGAGTATAGAAATGAGTGGTCACTTAACCATACACAAGGATCCCTGGCTAACTGCATATTGATTTAGTTCAAAAATATTAAATTATCTACATTTTACTGTATTTTTATTATCTATCCTGCTAAATATTTCCCAGTTACTTTGAATCAGATGAACTTAGGAGCATTGAAGTTTGCAATGTGATTAGTGGTATATTTGTTCCCTCTAATTTAGCAGATCTCACCATTAAAAGAAAATCTCCATTTGAACCATGTTCTAGATACAGCCTAAAGCCAGGGAAAATGTTTTTCCTAAACATGTATCTCTCTGTTTTATACCTCAACAATCAGAAGGTCATCAGACAAAGTTATCTCAGGTACTTACTGGTTATGTGACTTTGGATCACTTAATTTCTGACTGCCTCAGTTTCCTTATCTGTAAAATAGGATAATAATAGTACCTACCTCCCATAGTTGTGAGATTAAAATTAGGTAATATGCATAAAGTTCTTTGAAAATGTTAATATACTATACAAATAAGTAAGTACCTAAAGTAGGATTAGAACTTATTTTCCCCTGCAACTTATTTTGCAGGTGAAATACTCTATTCACTAGAACACCTAGCTTTTTATTTTTAATTAAATTTTATGTTTAATTAACAAAAAAATTCTCTACTGTCCACTGGAAAAGCAAAAGAAAAGGTATATGAATTAATGGAATTTATTAAAGGCTCTCTGTGCACAAAATAGCAGCTCTTTTGTGGTGGCAAAAAAAAATAGAAATTAATGGGATGCCCATCAACTGGCTAATGGTTGATTTATATTGTAGTAAATGAATATAATGGAATACTATCATGGCAAAAGAAATGAGAAAAAGGGATAGTTTTAGATATTCCTGAGTAGAGCTGAACATGTTTATGCATTAAAAAATTAATGGCATTAACATTATTAAAATGAACACCTGTCTCTCTTCTCTCTGTGTCTCTCTGTCTTTGTCTCTGTCTCTGTCTCTCCCTCTCCATCTTGATACAAATACATAGAGATATATTGTGTTTCCATTTCTATGTCAATATAAAAGAGCTGTTATTTTGTCCATATGGATCCTTAACAGATTCCATTTCATTAACATACCAATTCTCCCCCATCCTTTTCCAAGAAGTGAAAGAGAAAATTGTATTTGTAAAGGAAAAAACAAACAAAAAAAGTTCTTGTATATAATATTTCACATTTATATATGTATTATGTCCATATGTGTAATGTTCTTTGGTTCTGTTTTCTTGGGGTCTCTGGAAGCAGCCTTACTTTCAGTTCAGTAATCACCACGAGAACAGCCAGATGTTAAAGTCCAAATCCTTTATTATCTCCTTCCTGGGGCTGGGCAGCTTTCTGGAGAGCCTTTCAGACCAGCCTTGGTCTCAGTGGAGAAATGCAGGAGAGCCTGCCACAAGTGGCCTGACTGAAGATCAAATGAATACCTTGGTTCCGAGAGCTTGAGCTCCCGCCTGTCTTCTCTGCCCTCTGAAAACTTCTCTTCTATGGCTCTCAGACCCTGCTTAAATGCTCCATACTGAGTATAAACCAATCATTATATATGACTAGGAAACCATTATTTGTTGTAAGATTAAATCATGCTGAACTTAGAAAACATCATGCTAAACTAGTTAACCATTGTCTTTACCAATTCCATTTAGTACCTTGTTTCCAGTTCAGAATTCTGGCGCATAACTCATATGTATTATGGGTTTATATATGCACACACACACACTAATGTTTTATATATATATATATATATATATATATATATATATATATATATATATATATATATATATATATATATATATATATATATATATATATATAAACTAGGTGATAAAGTGCTGAACCTGGAATCAAGTAAAATCATTTTTCTGAGTTCAAATCTGGCTTCAGATACTTACTGTGTGATCTAAGGAAAATCATTTGATCATCTGTAAATTGAGCTGGAAATGGTGAACTACTCCAGTATCTTTGACAAAAGAAACCCCCAAATGGAGTCACAAGGTGTCATACATATCTGAAAACAACTGAGCAACAAATATGAATGTAGACATGTATGCACATACACACTGACATACATGCGAATACATATGTATATATGATATAATACCACATATATGTAAATATGTATATGCATATATTCACATGTATATATGCTTTGTGTATACATATACATGTGCATACATATATAGGCTATAACATATACACATTGCACATGCGTGCCTATGTGTGCATGCATTGCACAAACACACAAATATCTATATATCTATATATATCTATATACTTGCTTTTCCTGACTATGATAAGTACATAATTAGTACTTTTTCTGATTACTATCTATCATCTACCTATATTAAATCTTTGAATAATTATTTTTAATGATGCACTTTGTGATTTTTTCCATTCTTTTTTATCTTCCACATATATGATATATAAGATATAAATCAATCTCTCACTGCATTCATTTTTTTTTTTCACTTCCACGATGGATATTGTCTGTCCTTGCTTGGTCTAGTTGATCTTCTGATCTTCAGCAGTTTAAGTGTCAGGGGAACAGGGCAAGTCCAAATGTGACTATTGTACTGCCATCAATACTAAGATTAATTGCTATAGAAACATTGATGAATTCCTTCCTTTTTGTGCTTACTTATTGTCTCTATTTAACCTTTTCATATAACTCTTGAGGATTTTGTGTCATGTTGAATTTCTACTCCAGATTGTTACTGGCTACTTTCTTGTTCCATTGCTTTGTACCCTATTATATAGCAGTATTGCTTATAAATTTATGATCTCCCTCTGCAATGTTATTGCAATTAAAGTTATGGTTTAAAGAGGATATATAGATGGTAGATCAGTATTAGGATTGGAAGATGTAGGTTCACTTCTTATCTCTTTTATTTACTAGCTAAGCCTCAATTTGCTTATTTACTAAAGGAGGATAATAATTTCTGTGGCATTCTAAAGTTTAAATGAGAGAATATTTATAAAGTATTATGTAAATACCAGTGATGACTACTATCTTTTTAAAATCCATTAAAGTAGTGATAATTTAAATGGGTTCTATTTCTTGGGCTTTTAAGCATGTTTTATAAATCAAAAAGAGTTGATCAAGTTTCCCCTCATTTCATTTTCTGTCTTTTGCTACAAATGTCTCTCCAAAGGAGTTATTCTGTAAATAAGCCAGCGTTTGTGCTAAGAAGAGATAAGGAAACAGCAACTAGAAGCCAGTTATATGATTTACCTATTTAAATTTGATTTTTGAAAGTTTTTATTTTATTTTTATTTTTTATAGACCACAGTGGTATCAAGATGGTCTAGAAATTGAGGCTCTGGTCAGAAATGAAAATCAATGCAGCAAATATACACTTGTATATCCAGTGCAATTGGAGGTTGTGGGTAAAGTAGGTGGGAGGAGAATGTTTAAGAATTCATTAATGAAAGCCTTTCAAGAAAAGTACCATCTCTAATGTTCACTCCGGACTCTGGTCTTGAGTCTCTGGACTTTTTCTCCATCATGTACCAACATATTTCTCACCCTGAAAGATCATTCCATGAATTTGGTAAAGATTACTTTCTGGGAAGAAGGGACCCTTATGGTCTCAGTGTCTGATTAGTAAGTTCTGGAAATAGCATTTTAAGGGAAATAGCACTGGCTAAGTTAACTCTTTCATTCCTCACTAAACTCTATTCCTGATATCCATCATGCCTCCATGTTCCCTCCTACGTTCTACTCCCAGATTCTTTTTATGTATTTTTACTCTTATTAGAATGTAAGTTTTGTTGTTGTCATTGTTGTTGTTTTTAATGACAGGTATTATCTTTTGTTTTGATTGTATTTATTTTCCCAGGATTTAGCATAATGCCTGACACATATTGAATACTTATTACTGCTTGTTGATTTGGTATATAAAATTTAAGGATGTTTCCTTACTCCCCATGAATCCAATGAGTGTGATTAGTGAGAAAACAAGATATTATCTACTTCTGGATCCCTGGACTGTAATAGGTCAGCCCTTATCTTACTCAAAAGTAGATGTCCAATTTCCAAAACATGCCTCTGCTGTCTTCACCCTCCAGCTGCTTTTTATGTATTTTTTAATTTTTAAAAATTTATTTATTTAATATTTTCCACACTTTTTACATTTGTTTTTAGGATTTTTCAGTTCTATATTCCCTCCTTTATTCCCACCCACAATTAAGAAACCACAGTGAAGTTATACAAAACATTTCCATAAAAATCAAATTGTGAAAGAAAACATAGATCTCCCACTCTAATGAAAATAAAAACTCTCAAGAAAAATTAAGATAAAATTAAAGAAAGAGAGATAGAGAGAGCAATAGAAGATATTTTTATCTATATTCAGACTCAATAAGTTCCTTCTCTGGGTATGGATAGGGTTTTTCATAATAAGTCCTTCAGGGCAGGTATGGATGATTATATTACTTGGAATAATAATAATATTTACAGCTAGTCATCATGGAACATTGCTGTTACTTTGTATACAGTATTTCACTTTGTTCATGAAGGACTTTCCAGGTTTCTTTTTTTCCTGAGATAATTCTCCTCATCATTTTCCAGAAAGCAATAATATTCTATCAGAGAAACTTGCATTATTTTTTTTTACAATTACTATTGCTAATTATATTTACCCCCATTTATTCTCTCACTCCTTTTAGCCTGTCCATCCTCAAAAGTGTTTTGTTACTGACCATTCCCTCCTCCTATATGCCCTCTCTTTTATCACCCTCCCCTCTTCCCACATCCTCTAGGATTTGGCTGACACACTTTAGTGTCTTGGAAACTTTGAGCATTATGGTTAATGGGTTAATGTGTTAACAGGGAGAGAGGGTGACTCATTCCATGATTGACTGGAAGGTTTTTTTATAATTATAACCTGCCCTTCATGATTTTGGCTGTACTATGAAAAACTGTCCCTCTCTCAGGTGGTCATGAAGTTGCACAAAGAATCATGGTGCCAAAGTTTGTTCATGGCCTCAATTTCTCTTTTAGCTTCAAAATCTCCCGAGCCACTCTCAAGCAAGAGTTCTTATCATTTTTTGTTCCATGGATGTATTTTTTTCCTTAAAGGAAATTTAGAGTTTTCTTTCATTATTAATGTAGATGAGAGGTAGCCAAATGCTATATAGATAGAGAGCTGGGCTTAGTAAGAAATATTTGAGATCATGTCCAGTCTCATACAACACATTAGCTATATGACGTCAGATGAATTACTTGAACTCAGTTTGTCTTAGTTTCCTTGACTGCAAAATGGCGATCATATGAAATAATATTTGTAAAGTGCTTAGCATAATGCCTGACTCTTTAAAAATTCCTATTTCCTCCCTTTTTTCCTCTTTTAATTTCTTCTTTCCTTTCTCCCATCCTTTCTCCTTGTCTGTCTTCCTTTATGCTTTACTTTCTTCCTCTTTCCCTCATTCATTTATTCCTTCACTCTTGTCTCATGTAACATATCTACCACATGCCAGAAAGTTTTCTAGGCATTTGAATAAAAAACAAAAATTTTAATATGTTTTGCCCTTAAGGTTCTATCACTCTAACTCTTCTAAGTAATCAATCAGCATTGATTAAGTACCTGCTGTCTGCTATACATTGAGCTAGACAGAATATCTTTGCCTTCATCCTCCTCAAAATAGAAGTCTCTGTCTTAAGGATCTTGCATTCTATAAGGACACACACACACACACACACATACACACACACACACACACACACACACACACACAGAGAGAGAGAGGAAGAGAGAGAGAGAGAGAGAGAGAGACAGAGAGAGACAGAGAGAGACAGAGACAGAGAGAGACAGAGAGAGAGAGACAGAGAGAGAGAGAGAAAGAGAGAGAGAGAAAGAGAGAGAGAGAGATGGATATATAGATAAGTGGATGATAGATGATAGACAGATTGATGTACAAAATTATTACAGGTAAAAGAAGGGGAATTCATTGATAGCTGGATGGTTAGAAATGGTTTCTTTTAGAAGGTAGGACTTTAGAACTCAGGTTGCCATACGAAGACTACCAGCCCACTGAAATCAGTTAATTGTTAATTTGGGAACACAATTGTAAATAGAGCCACAACCTCTAAATTTACCCATCATCATTGCATATTAGCTGGAGTTGAGCTTATTTCCTAAATAAACTCCTGTCAAAGACATTTCATATCCTATTTAGGAGCATGCCTGCAAAGTCAGCTGTTTTTTTCTGTCTTTCTTCTTACCTGAGCATTCACTCTCCTGGATTGGCATTCGGTATTCATGCCTCATGTACTTAAGTGTCCTGACTTTGATGAATCAACCTTACTTCTGCTCTCTATGCACCAGGTGGGCCTGCCTGCTGCCCATTTGGCTGAGCACTTGGCATTTCTTCTGCTGTCCTGCTTGGCAGTCTTCCTCAGTGACAGTGGCTAATATAATGTGGTTTAGATTTTGAATAAGAGTTAATGACCCCCCCTCCATCCTGCTACAATCTTACTTTTATCCATCTACAATAGGATTTCTTAACTTGGCGTCTGAGAAATGAAGGGTCTGTGAACATGGATGGAAAATAATCTTTATTTAAACCTAATTGTAATTTAGAATTTCCTTTTATTATTAATGTAGATAATAGGTAGTCAAATGGCAGATAGGTAGAGAGCTTACTAGAGTCAGAAATGCTTGAGATCAAATCCAGACTCATAAAACCCATTAGATTGTATAGCCCTAGATTAATCACTTGAATTCTGTCTCAGTTTCCGCAACTGCAAAATGGAGATAATATGAAATAATATTTGTAAAGTTCTTAATATAATGCCTGACACTTTAAAAATTCATGTTTCCTTACTTCTTTATTTCCTTTCTTCATTTCTCCCATCCTCCCTCCTTGCTTTTCTTCCTTTACACTTTTCTTCTACCCTCTCTCTCTATTCTTTTATTCATTCTTGTCTTCCTCCCTCCTTCCTTCCCTCCCTCCCTTCCTTCTTTCTTTTCTTGCTTTCTCCCTTATCACTTTCCTTCTCTCCCTCCCCCTTCCTTTTTCTCTTTTTCCCTCATTCCCTTCCTTTCTTCTATCCAAAGAGCCCATAGGCTTCACCAAGATACCAAAGGACTCCATAATATACAAGGAAGTTAAGAACCCTGCTCCACACTTTTTCTGGATAGGTGGGCAATGCTTTGCAATCCCTTTCTTAAATTTCACTTTTATTACTTTGAAAGACTCATGAATTTATCAATAACCTTTTCCCCACCCCAAGCAAACAACAGGTTATTGATAAATTCATGAGTCTTTCAAAGCATTAAAAGAGTGCTCAGGCTTTAGTCAAGAGAACCTGAATTCAAATCTAGCCTCTGAAACTTACTAGATATGTCACCCTGGATAAGTCACTTAACCTGCTTACCTCCATTTTCTCATCTGCAAAATGAGTTGGAGAAGGACCTATCAAATCACTCCAGTATCTTTGCCAAGAAAAACACATAGACTGTTGGTGATATGGTCCATTGTGTCACAAATATTCCAACACAAATAAACAACTGAACAACAAATACATAAATGTTCTCTATACGTGCCTATGGTAATTAATGGCCATGTTTTCTTCCTGGATTCCTTCAGAAAGATAAATGGTAACCATATAGGTTAGAGACTATTCTAGCCCTGGGAAAAAGATAGACCTACTGTTTAACAAAATGATAAAAGACACTTCAATTGTAAATCCTGAACACAATTTCCTGAATGTTGTGCTATTTCAATGTAATAGATTTTTTTTGTCATTCTGTATATTTTATTTTATGTTAGATTATTAAAATTTTCTAGATGTTAAAATTATCCTTAATCAGTATTTATGAAGAACCTTTGTTGTTGAATGATTTTCAGGTGTGTCCAACTCTTCATGACCACTTTTGGGATTTTTCTTGGCAAAGTTACTGGAATGAGACACTTCATTTTTTAGTTCATTTTACAGATGAAGAAATCGAGATAAAGAGTCACACTGCTAGTAAATGTCTGAGGCCAGATAAACTCATCCAATGAATCACCCAGAAGACATGAAGAACTTACTACATGACATAAACTAAGTTAAGGTCTGCAGGTACAAATTAAAAAAAGAAAGACATTCAATTAACGAATTAGCAGAGGCAAAGTCTATTCATCAATAAATAATTCAAAAAATGTTGATTGAATGTCTACTACATTCAAGCTTGTGTTTGGTCTGGGATATATGACAAAAAATAAGTAGTCTTCCCCTCTGATTTTAATAGGATGCATAGGAAATATCCAGAGACAAATAATATAAGGTTAGGTATGAGAGAATCAATGCAGTCATCCAACCTGCTCTAGGGAAATTTTAAAAAGGAAAGAACACTTTAGCAGTTTTCCAGGTTCTACAAATATTATTCCAGTGTTCTAATAAGCCCTTAATTAGTCTATGAGGTAATTAAGTAATTAGGTTGGGAACACAATTATTGAAAATTGTTTAATAGCTAGTTTTCCAACATAATGGTAGTCTATTGAAAGAAGAGACCACAATGGCATTCATACCATTTATTTTCTGAAATTGTAGCATGTAAGAGCTGGAAAGGCCTACAGAAATGATGACTTGTTTTTAGTTATATTTCATTTTCCAAATTATCTTGAATTTATATATCTTTATACATGTTTTATCAATACATTAGAATATAATAATAGGAGTTGTCTTTATTTTATTTTTATCTCACTGACCAATACAATGATAATTAAACTGGCTCTTAAGAAATGTTTAATGAATTGTATTGAATTTAAAATATCAGAAGATTTAGATATGGAAAAAATCTTCTAACTCTACTGGTACCCATCATTTTACAAATAAGGAAACTGACTTTCAGAAATATTCATTGACTTGCCCAAGGTCACAAGAGTAGTAAGTGACAGGATAGGATTTTAACCTCATTCCACACAACCAAAACTATTTGTATTCTGTTTCTCAAAGAACTCTGATTTTTTTTAACATTTATTTTAAAAATATGCTAAGAAAGAAAGAAATTGAGGCCTTGAGAAATAGCATATTTACAAAAAGACAAAAATGTGACTTAAACCCATTCTCCTTAATTTCCATCTGTATGAATGAGTCAGTCAGTCAGTCAACAAACATTTATCAACTGCCTGTTATGTACCAGGAATCATACTAACATGCTGAGAATAGAAAAGCAAAAAACAATCCCTGTTCTCAGGGATTCATCTAATGGATGAGATAATATGCTCACAGCTATATGGAAATAAGATGTAAATGGCATAAATTGGTAATAAAGCTTAGAAGGAGGGATTTAGCTTTAAAGGGATCCAGAAAAGGAATCTTGCAGAAAGTGAGATTTATCTGAGACCTAAACCAATCCTGGGAAGCAGGAAGCAAAAATCACAATGAAGAAAATTTCAGATGTTAAGTTATGTTCCAACAATCCTATGTATGTGTTCTATAACCAGAACTATTTGCTTTTTGTCTTCCCTATTAGAGCATATGTTCCTTGAGAAAAGGTTTCATCTTTAGCTTTTCTTTGTATCCCTAGCATTTAGTGTAGCGTCTGGTGCATAGTAGATACTTATTGTCTGTTGAATGACTAAGCAGCCATCTTTCTATGTTATCCTTAAAAATCTTATCACACATCAAAAGCTGAAATGGACCCCAGAGACCACCTAGTCCAAACTCCCTCATTTTGTAGGTATGAGAACTGAAATCTACTGAAATTAAGTGACTTGTATATTATGATTAAACAGGGAGCAAATAACAGAGACAGGATTTGAACCCAGCTCCTCCAAATCAAAGCCAAGGCTCATTATGCTATATTATACAGCATTTTATCCAAAACCCACATTTCTAGTCCAACAATTATCTTGTGAAGACATTTCAGTCCTAAAATGCAACACTTGCCAGCTCACTGTGAGCTGATTTTATAACCAAAACAAGACACAAAAAAGGAAACAAACAAAAATCCTGATCTCTTAGATTTCATGAAGTGCTGTCTCCAAAAGAAGGAGTTAATAGTTCTGCTCTATTCTGGTCATATATATCATGTATACCAGCTCATATCTAGAATATTTTCTTCATTTCTAAATTTCACATTTTAGTTCAACAAAAATTAATTAAGCACCTACTAAGTTCCCAAGTACTATGCTCAATTTAAGCAATACAAACACAAACTGATTCATTCAAGGAACTTATATAATAGTGAAGGAAGGGAGAGGAGTGCATTTTGGGGAAAAATATACAAACATATATGTGTGTGTCTATCTATCTATCTATGAACTTACACATATATGCATGCATGTGTATATATATATATGTATATATATATATATATATATATATATATATATATATATATATATATATATATTTTATAGACATATGGAATATGTTTCTAAAATTTGATATATGTATATATCTACATATATACTTACACACAAAATAGAAAGTAACTAATTTATTAATAAACATTTATCAAGCATTGAGTGTGTTTGAGCCACTATGCTAGATCTTAGATTTATAAATAAAGTGAAAGAAATAATCTTCATATTCAATAGAATTTGTATAGTTGATTGAAGTAAGAGAGGGGGGAACCAAATAGACACAGAAAAGTATAGAAACAAAACAAAGTTAAAATAATCTGTTAGTTAACATGTATTAGACATTCATTATATAGAAGGCACTATGCAAGATGTTTAGGATGTAAATACAAAATTGAAAGTTTCCACCTTTAAGAAGCTTATGTTTTATTAGTAAAAATATTAATATGTGGACATTAAAATATAAGATATATACACAAAATATGAATTGATTGGAAGAGGGAACAAAAAACTGGCAAAATCAGAAAAGATATCTTGAAGGAGATAACATATATATTGGATAAATTTTGGCATTCAAAAATACAAAGATAAGAAAGAACGGATTCTAGACTTGGGGAACAAACTGTGCCAATAGAATGTTATATGGGAGAACACAACAGATTGAACAGTCTGTCTAGAATAAAGGGGTGAGGGAAAGTAACATGGAATCAATCTGAAACATTATGTAAACAAGTTAAATGTCAAATACAAGGACCATCATTTTTTTCCCTCTAGATGACAATAGAAAACATTTAAAACTTTTTGAATAGTAGATGACAATTACAGCTTTAGAAAATATAATTACCAAAATAGTGACCAGAGGAATGAGGAGACTAGAGTATATATGGAAAGTCTGGGCTAGCTCCCTGGAGGCCTCAGAATCAGCCAGAGTCAGGATAAGCAAAAGTCCTTGGTCTTTAGGGGGAGAAGTAAAGGAAATGGACAAAACTGCCAGGAATTTTGCCAAGGATCCCTCCTTTATTCTAGAGGGCAGAATTTCCACACTTTCCTCTTCTCCTATCTTTGGCCAAGTGAAGTCTGGCTCCTTCTTCCCCATGCTCTAATCCTTGCCTATTATCTGTATGCACCAAACATTGAGTAAGAACAGTGAGAAGAGCCATTCTTCCAAACATATGTTAATAGAGTCATTGTCTCATATGGAATAGGTAATTAGCCTTAAGTGCTTAGTTGTCTGATTCAAGCACATTTTTTTTTAAGAGTTTTGGCCCTTTACATATGTACTATGCAGAAATCAGTTCAAGGAAATGAAAAATTTTAAGCTGCTGATGAGAAATCTTTGTATTAAATTTATTTAGTACTTAATTTTCCCAAGTTAGATATGACAATCTTAAAATTCGTTTTTAAAACTTTGAGTTCCAAATTATCTCCCTTCCTCCTCCAATCGGCATTCACTGAAAAGGCAAGTAATTCAACACATGTTTTATATGTGTAGTTATGCAAAATATTTCCATATAAGTCATATTGTAAATTAAAACATAGATAAAACAACCTCAAGAAAAATGAAGTTTAAAAAAAAAAAACACTTAAGCTTCAATTTGCATTCAGATATAATCATTTTTTTTTCCCTCTAGAGATGCATAGCATTTTTCATCATATCATTAAGAGTTGTCTTTGATCATTTTATTGCTGAAAATAGACATCATTCATAGCTGACCATATTAACTTAAGTCCTTTATTATTTTGCTTTCCTTTTTACCTTTTTATGCTTCTCTTGAGTCTTATATTTGAAACTCAAAGTTTTATTTACCTATGGCCTTTTCATCAAGAATACTTGATAGTCTATTATTTCCTTGAATATTCATTTTCCTGCTAAGACAGATTATACTCAGTTTTGCTAGGTAAATGATTATTGATTGTAATTCTAGGTCTTTTGCCCTCTGGAATATCATATTCCAACCCCTCTGCTTCTTTAATGTAGAATCTGATAAATCTTGAGTTATCCTGACTATGGCTCCATTATATTTGAATTATTTCTGGTTGCTTGCAATATTTTCTCCTTCAACTGTAAGCTCTGACATTTGGCTATAATATTTTTTGGAGTTTTTATTTTCAAATCTCTTTCAGTAGGTTGTCAGTCATTTTTTAAATTTCTATTTTATCCTCTGGTTCTAGAAGATAAGAGCAGATTTTGATAATTTCTTGAATTTTCTAGGATTTTTTTTTATTATTCTTTCAGGTAGTTCAATAATTTTTAAATTATCTCTTCTGCATCTATTTTCAGGTCAGTTGCTTTTCCAGTGAAAGATTTCACATATTTTCCTATTTTTTACTTTTGTTGTTGGCTTTGCTTTATTCATCCTGATTTCTCATAAAATCATTAGCTTCAATTTGCTCAATTTAAATTTTTAATGAATTATTTTCTTCAGTGAGGTTTTATACTTCCATTTCCATTTGGTCAGTTCTACTTTTTAAGGAATTTTTTTTCTTTACTGAATTTTTGTGCCTCTTTTGTTATTTGCCAATTCTGCTTTTAAGTCATTATTCTCCTTATTGGTTTTATGTATCTCCTTCACATCTGGTCTAGTTTGTTTTTAAGGTGTTATTTTCTTCAGTATATTTTTAAGTGTCTCTTTTACTGAGTTGTTGACTTGTTTTCATTATTTTCTTGTATTACTCTCATTTCTAAACTCAATTTTTTCTCTTTCTTACTTGATTTTAAAAATCTTTTTGAGCTCTTTTAGGGCCTGAGAGCAATTCATATTTTTTGAAGGTTTCAGATGTAAGGGCTTTGATTTTGTTATCTTCTTCAGAATGTGTGTTTTGAGCTACCTTATCACCGTAGTAACTTTTTATGGTCAGAATTTTTTTTTTTAAGTTTTTGCTCACTTCCTCAAATTATGACTTGGCTTTTAACATTTTATGAAAGTAGGGCTCTGTTTTCCAAAATGTAGGCTGCACTGTCCCAAGCTTCAGGGGCTTTTTACAGATGTTTACTGAGATATTTCTAAGATCTGTAAGCTTTTACTTCTTCCAAAGGGATATGATCTAAGGAGAGGTGTCTATCATTCTCTTATCTGTGAGTGGCCATAGGTACTCTTTTTTGCTCTGGAACAGTGAGGAGGGTCCCCCATTCCACTATGGCTGCAAAATCTGGTGCACTAGTGCTTCTTCTCTGGGTCTGCTATCCCAGAATGAAACCTGGATTCAAGTATTGGTAAAGCAACAGAGTATTACTTCAGTGCTAACAAAAGACCCCTATAATCTTCTGACCAGTTGTTCATCTGCCCTTACTGCCAGTAAGCTGAGTGTTCCAGAAAACTTTGCTGCTGTTGCTGATTCAATGACTTCCAGTGCCCACTCCTGGTTTATTGAGGTTAGTCTGTACTGGCACAGCCTGTGCTAGACGATGCTCCACTCTCATACAGGTGAAAAAAACCTTTCTTTCTCACCTTATAAATTGTATATTTGCATTTATATTGTATTTATAAATTGTATAAGTTATTTTTCAGTTGTTTTGAAGATCAAATGGGATAACAATTCAAAAGTTTTAATATAGTGAGTGCCTGGCATATAATAGGCATTGTATAAATGCTAACTATATTAACATTATAAACATTAAAGCTCCAATTATCTTATTGAAGTGTGTGTGTGCTCCTATGTATGCACGCACATGAACGTGCACACACACACACAAATTATTACTTAGAGTTTGGTACCTCCAATGTTTCCAAGTTTCTCAATGATGTGGGTACCTTTCCAAAGATACAAATCACTCTATCACTTTATATCTCTGTCCATTTTGTGGGATCTTGTCTACATCATCTTAATTTTCTATTATTTGCTGGTTTTTTCCCATTTATTTGCAATCTTTCTCATTAGAAACATTGTAAGGAGGAATCGTTTCATTTTTTGTACTTATATCCCCATATCTAGGACTTGTTGACCAATTGTGTCTTGTGTTGCCAAGGATATTTATCAATTTTCTACAATGGTCTGGGGTTGGCATTAGACCTTGACATTGTCCAGACCCCAGTAGAACATTCAGGCTATTCATCCATTATTCCTTACTTTCACTAAATTGTTTGTCCTCTGATCATGTTTCTCTAATGAAAACCTTTATGCCCATATCCCAAGAAAATCTTTTATTTGTTGCCTGTCCTCCACCAAGTCCTGTTACTTCCACATGGTGTGGAAATGAGCTTGGATTCTTAAAAATATGCCAATGAAGCATATGTGCTAGCAAGTGCTACTATTCTGCAGAGTTTCGTTATGCTACTGATAGTAGACTACAATTGTTTACCAAGAAATGGTCAACCTAAGTTAAGTTCTTTATAGGGAATAAGATTACTAAAAGATGAATCTTCTATGTGTGGTGATGCATGAAAACAAAATACAACAAAATGGCCCTTGGTGCTGTGTGACTCAATTCTTCTATAAAAGTACAGAGTGCAGATAAGGAGGCAGAAGATACACATAATGTTTAGGCTTTCAGAAAATATTGTATTGTATTGTGGTATAATGGATGAATAGCTGACCTCAAGGCTGAAAAATATGGGTTCAAATTTCACCTCTACTGTATCCTGGCTGTGATTCGGGGCAAGTCATTTAACTCCTCAGATCTTTAGGAAATTCTTTAAGACTATACATTTCAGCAAAGGTGTAGAAGGAGTTGTCACATCCCAAATTCTCTTTATGAAGGAAATCACAGACCCTGCCATAATCCACAAATTATTAACCAATCAATAAGCAATTAGTCAGTGCTTACTATGTGCCTAACACTGTTAAGGCTTCAGAGAATAGAAAGGAAAAAATAAAAACAATGCTCCTACCCGCAATGAGCTTACATTCTAATTTGAGAGTTATACACCTATTTGTGCATGTGTTTATACATAATGCATGTCCACATATGCATACAATGCAATACATAGATAATATGTATGATACATATTAATCAAAATAACAACACCTAAGCTTCATTTTTATATGTATGTGTGATTTTTTTTTTTAATCTCAGGACATACAATATAAATGTGGGGTAAAAATAAGGTTATCTTAGATGGAAAGGCACAACTTAAGTGTCTGTTAATATTTTAAATTTGAGATTTTTGTCTAAATCCATGGCTTTATTGCTAGAAGGCTTTGGACCCAAAAAAGGAAAACAAAATGTTAATACTGTTCTTTTTTGCTAATTAAAACAGGCAATATCTATTCTTGGCATTGCAAATCCCAATCAGCATAATTGATGGAAAGAACAGATAACAAAGCCAAAGCTATTTAGTCTTGGGAGGAACAGAGAAGTGGGAAGAAGAGAGACATTTACTTTCCATATTCATCTTTAATTTTAGTCAGATTTTCTGAGTTCCAAAACATTAAGTGCACCAAAGGAGTAACTAAGAAATAATTGTAAATTGATAATATAGAAAACAAACATTATATTCTAAAAATTACCAAACACACACACACACACACACACTCTCTCTCTCCTCCTTTTTCTGTTTATGTCTCTGTCTCTCTATCTCTCTTTCTCTCTCTCTCTTTCCCCCTCCTTTCTTTCTCTCTCCCAGTATCCCTTTCTACCTTTTCTGGCTAGCTATTTTAGTTAGCTTTCTGTCTCTGTAAAAGGCTCATCTCTTTATCAAATGCATTAGCAGACTTGTTCCTCATCTACTTATTATGTTGACAGAAGTATCATTTTCCCCGTTAATTTTATGTATGAAAGAGCAGCATTAAAGGGTTTGAATAGCTTTACTTCAGAAGGCAAAAGTAGGTGATATGGGTCAGAATTGTAAAAGTACATTTAGTCTTTATGTAAAGAAAGCAATTCCCAACAATTAGGTTTCCCAAACTAGAAATTACTATCCTAGGAGATAGTAATTTCCCTCTGAATAGAGGTGTTTCAACAGAAACTGGATAACCATTTGTTGGGTATGATGCAGGAGAAATTCATGTTTAGGTATTGAGTATATGAATTGGACTAAACGATATATAAATACCTTTCTTATTCCAAATCTTGCCTAAAATCAATTGATAGAGTTAAGATAGAACTGCTAGTTAATGAAACATGCCATTTCCCCTAAAGTATTAATTGAACTTGGATATTGCTATGTGGGTGGTTTAGGGTTTGGGGATTAGTTTAATTATTTATGAAAATAATATCTACAACACGGACAAACTTACTACTTTCACTGCAAGATTCCTCTATCTTCATTTCCTAGTGTAATAAGCAAATTCCAAAATGAAAATTGTGTACTGAATGTCATCATTCCCATAATATGCCCAATTCTCATCACAGACCCCTGTTTTTGAGTATTTCTCTATGCAACACTCTACAATAAACTCTAAGGGAAAGTCTACCAGAGAAGAAAATGGATGGAAATTGGGCCCATAATGAGCTACTGTATCACAAATGACTGCAAATTATGTTGTCAGTTCTGTTTACAATTTTCCATTTCATAGTATCTTGTAATTATGTCTATTCAATTATTCTATTCATGGGATTTTTCAATAAGGATATTTCACTGTGGTCAAGAAAGTTCATTTGGAAGTTTCAATGCTTTCAGAGCAGAGAATGAAGTGAAAAGGTTTTTAAGAGCTTATTTAGATGAAATCCAACAAGATCTACTGCTCTGAGTTCCAAATTTGGAATCAGGAAGATCAGGATTCAGATTCTGCCTCTGACACTCAGTGGCTATGTGACCATGGGCAAGCTTAGTTAATTCTCTGAGCTCAGGCAATCCTCTAAACTGTAAACTGAAGACAGAACATAGATATATTTGACTACTTGCTCATTTCTCCCCCAGCAAAAAAGTGTACAGTATGCTTTAAAGTTTAAGCTTCATTATTATAATATTCTCTATCACTTTCTTATATATAAACAATCAATAAAACATAAACTAATCCCTGATTGTGTCATTTGCTGATTTCTAGAGTATTAATATTCATATTAAAAACTTTATGAGCTCTCTTCAGTCAGTTTGAGCTGACCACAACACAACCTCAGATGCAATTCTCTAAGGTTTATTTACTAGATTGTGGGTTATAATCTGCTGTAGTTTTCATATCCTGAGAGCTTTTTGTTAAGATGGAAGAAATCATGTTTTTTGTTTATTTCTACATAATGAAAGAAGCTCAATAGTTTGAAGACAGTAAGTAATAAGAGTATCAAGTGTGTAGGGTAGAAGGATTGATATGTTGATTAGAACTCTTGTATACAATCAATCAGACAGAACATTTATTATTTTAAAGAAGAAAGCAAAATCTAAACTCAGGAAATCAATGCACCTAGAAGCTTTTCTGAGAATTTTTGAGTCTAAACCCTGACATTACCCACAGATTGAGGATAGGGTGGTGGTGGAAATAGAAGGTATTCACTTTAAACTTTCATTTTCATTTGCTTCCACCAAATTCAGCAAATCCTCTAATTAGATTGGCTTTCTTACTATCCACAATAGTTTGCCTTGATGTGACAGAGATGTAGAGATTTGCTACAAGAGATAAGTTGTAGTGATACTGAGCCTGATTTATAAGCAGAATAGTGTCACCTGCCTAGTGAAAATTTAGAGCAGTTGTTTCAATGATGAAATTGATGATTAAAAAAAAGACACAGTTAATGCAGGAGGGACTATGGGAAGACAAGCACAATGATAAAATGTTGTTGTAGCTTTGAATTGATCCAACCATTTTGAGAAATAATTTAGGATGAATTTTTAAAAAAAATACTAAATTTTTTATACCCTTTGTTATAGAGATTTTACTACTGAATGCTGAATTCAATTCAGTTCAATTCAGCAAGTATAAATTAAGCTACTATTTGTAGAAAATTACTTGTGCCAAATTTGGACTTGTGCTAGTCATGGGGATAAAACTATATCTGCCTCCAAAGGGCACATTCATTTTAAGGTATACACAGATATGTACCTACAAAATATATATTGGTTAGCTGTATAGATATATAGACATAGAGAAGATATAATATTTGGGGGAGAAAGAGAAGTAAAAATTAGAAAAGCAGAACAGGATTTCTGTTGCTGATGTTATTAAGCTAAATATTGAAGGAATTCTATAAAGCAATGATGAGGAGGGAGTGCATTCCAAGCTTTGGGGAGAGTATGAGCAAAAGTATAGGTGTAGAGATGGGATGTCATTCTCACTTAATAATTAACAGTTCAGTTTAGCTTCAATATATATTATTGGGAAAGTGATTAATGTGTAGTAAGCTTAGAAATGTAGTTACCAGTCAGGCTGTGAAGTTCTTTAAAAGCCAAATTGAAGAGTTTCCATTTTGTCTTAGAGGCAACATAGGATTATTAAAACTTCCTGTATAGGAGAGTGACCTAGGCTGACTTATGATTTTGGAATAAGCTATTTTTGCTGTGGAGAGGATGAATTGGAGAGGGAATGGATGGGAAATAGGAAACCAATTATATTATCATTGCATTTGTCCAGGTGAGAAGAGATGAGAGTTAGAATTAGGGGAAAAATTGGAAGGAAACGAGAGCTTTATTATTGAAGTTGAAGGAACAAAGCATAAAATTGAATGGTCCATATTCTTTCCAGGTCCTTATCCTTATTACCCAATGACCAACCAATAGATGTCAAACTTGAACTTTCTGTGCAAACTATGGATACACTTACTCCTTTGTCAACTATATTGTAGCATTTCTAGAGCATTAGCATGGCTTCAGAGTTTTAGGAGAGTATCAGGCTCAAAGGTCCCAGAACAAGTTTTATTGTTAAGTATTGCACTCTTATTTACTTATTAATTATGTGCTATGTCTTTTTAAAAATGTATGTAGTCTTCAAACACACTGGTCTGCTTCCATGTAGAACTGATTGCATTATGTCGAGGACATATGACTAGGGTATACTGAAATACAATGAGCTCACTTGCTAATATGAATTTGCTATATCCTCAAAAAGAAAGAATGATGAAGGCATCACAATATACAGCTACAACCTCGGGAGTTCATCACTGATAAATAGATAGATTGATAGATAGATAAGTAGATACATAGAGATATATAGACATAGTTCCACATAGTTGTATAAATAAGTAGGGATAGAAGTATATGTATAGATAAAAGATATACAGACATATCTACAGAGATATATAGGACAACTAGATGGTCCAGTGGATAAAGCAACAGGATGGAAACTCATGGAGGAAGGAAAATCATGAAGACCTGAGTTCAAATGTAGCTCTAGACATTTACTAGGTGTGTGACTCGGAAAGTCATTTATTTCTCTTAGTTTCTTCATTGGTGAAATGAGCTAATGAAGAAAATGACAAACTTTTGTTAAGAAAACCTCAAATGGGATCATGAAGAGTTTAACATAACTGAAAAATGACTTTAAAAACATAGATGTTTAGGGGTATATAAATAACTGTCTTTAATATGCTTAGTTTCCTCTCTCATCCTATGTATTTTGCTTTTGTTGTTTTAAAGCATGATTTTGAGAAAGGGTTTAAAATATTCACCTGATGTTCAAAATTGGTTAAGAACTCTTGCTATATTATTTAGTATTTTTTTAGCCAGAAATATGTGAGAGAGCAGAATTAGTATGGAATTCATCAGTAAGTGGCTCTTAGTGGTACCTGAGGTGGTAAACTAAGACAACTTCATCTGGACTAGATTGTGTGTGTGTGTGTGTGTGTGTATGTGTGAGTGTGTTTGTGTGTGTGTGTGTGTGTGTGTGTGTGTGTGTGTGTTTCATTTTCAAACTTCTTAAGGAAAGACTTTACAGTCCCTCCTAAATTTCTATAGATTTCCTTATAATTTTATTTTGAATTCAAAAAGTCTTTATTTTTAGGAATTCCCTTATGAGTTGAATCCCTTTCTTAAGTGCACCTGTGTTTGTGCTAATTTCATAACTTTATAAAATACAGATATAAGCAGTCTTCCTTTGCTGAATACCATTACACCTGAACTTCCCCCAATTTTAATTGCTGCTTTGCAGCATCTTATCTTGAATTTATGCTAATGAACAAAAATCTTATTCTCTCTTGCTCAGCTAGTTTACCTATTGTCCACTTAAATTGTCTTCTTTTGGTGCTTTTCCTTGTTTGTTGAGGACAGTTTAAGCTCAGTTGAATAATATGGATTTTGAAACTTCATAGTGTTTCTGTAAGACATTGGAATAAATGCCCACCAAGGACTTCTGATATTAAGAGTGTCTGATGGCCTTGTAGATAATTTCCTTTTTTTTTTTTTTTTTTTTTTTTTCAGGGAGTCAGAATCACATAACCCCTGCATAATGAAGTTGATTCTAATCAGAAGCAGTCATGTATACTTGAGTACTACAAGCAGCTATTTTTTACTCAGCATACACTCTTTAAGTAAACAACACATAACAACAAGGGAGTTATGTATAATAATGAGACATCTATCAAGGAATTTTTAAGCCTGCTATTCTTTTACACCTCAAAAGCTACTCAAACATAGGATCAGTTCAAACCCAGGAGCTCGAGAGGCTACAAATTTGAGTCCTCTCTTGAATGTTTATGCAGAGTTGTGCAGCATCCCAGCTCTTGAGGGCTAATTGTTAAAATTTCAGTGTATTAACACCTTTAAAAATTGGCAAACACTGAAACACTAAAAATCAGTGTTTAATTTAGTATTGTGTTGATTTTCTAGACCTAAGAAAATGGTAGAGAAAATGTTAATATTGCATATTAAACTTTTAAGTGCCTCATGCATATATCCCTTCATTCTGAAGAGCAGTTCATTAAACATTTATCAACACATGCCTGAATTATCCACACAGACTCCAGAATATGTCTGATTCACACTACAGGATTAGTTATCAGGTGACATGGCTGAGACAATATCTAGAAGAACTCTTGTTGGACCTTCATAGTATTGGCAGGGGACAGAGAGTGGTGTCTACATGGAAATAAAGAGGTAAAGTTTGGAGAATGAATGTTGGCTGCTGTGGACCTTTCCTTAAAATGGTTGGTCCTAAAAGAACTCACCAAACTGGAAAAAAAGATTTGCAGAGGAAGAAAAAGACGATAATTGAGACATGGGAGCAAAATCCAGAAAATAAACTGTGAGAAAAATGCTGCAAAGATAATTTTTAAAAGACAAGATGATTATAAAGTGCCTTTGATTTGAAAATTTAGTATGATGAAGAACTAATACAGATCACTTAGGCATGGTGGCTGTCATGCTGCATTTAGAGTTAAGAAGAACTTGCAATTTAATTATCAACAAGTCATTTAACTTCTCAGCACCTCAGTTTTTTTTTGTTTGTTTTTGTTTTGTTTTGTTTTTTATCTGTTAAGCATACTGTAGTAGCAACCATTAGGATTGTTGTGAAAATCCAATGAAATAATCCATAGTGAGTTCTTTGAAAAAAATATAGCTTTTTAAATGTTTTTTTCTCTTATCAGAACTCTTAGAAGCTATGTGAACTTCCCTACACTTCTAATTTAATTTTAAATAATTAATCCCAAAGGACTGGAGACATTCCTTTGCTATAATTTCCTTACTTTAGAACCATGCTTTGCCACTATCTCAAATCTATTATCACATTTGATATTCACAATAACCTTGTAAAATAAGTGATATTGGGATTAGTATATTTTCAAATCAAGCATTAATTATTCCATTAATATTTGAATTGACTTATCTCCCCTGCAAAATGGAAGCTTCTTGAGAACAGGGACATGCTTCATTTTGCCTTTGTATTTTTTTGAGCCTGGTATTTAGTAAGATTTAATAAATATTTAATAATTGATTTTCATTTGCACAGAAGTGGAGAGAAATTCATCATTCTTAAAAAGGATCTCAGACATCATCTAATGTAACTCACACTTCAAAAGAATATCCTCCAAATAATCTGCAGTGAGAAGTTCTTCACTTTCCACTTGAAAATCTTTAGTGAAGGGAAATATTGACCTTCCCAGCTTGCATTTGAAGATCTGGTCAATGGAAGAGAGAATAGCCTCTATTTGCTTGTCCCAAAAGGACAAAAGAACTAAGAATAAGAGAGAGAAGTTGAAAAGAGATAAGTGTGATTGTGAGTGAAAAGAAAAACAAATAATAAAAAAACTTCCTAATAATTAGGAGTTGGCCAAAAGGGGAATAGATTTTTCTTGAGAGAAAAGTTCTTTTCCAGCATTGGCTGGATGACCTTTTGTTAACTTGGCTAAAAAAGGAATTCCTGTTGAGTTATGGATAAGATTCAAAGTCCTCTAAGGATGTTTCAACCTTTGAGATTCTGTGACTCTCATTCTACTCTGAAAAGAACATTCAAACATGAGGCAAAGGAAAAGGGAAAAATACTAAGTAGATAATAATGAGTCTAAAGCATCAGGAGACCTGAATGATTATGTAAAAGTGTTACAAAATGAAAAATCCTTCCAAACATCCATTCCTGGTCTGAATCATTTATTATGTCCTTATTCTGTTCTTACTGACTACAAAAATCAGTAGAAATATCTGTGAGAACTGAAAGAGTAGGAATGGGGGTTCACAGTCTCAGCCATTCTCCTCTTCAATAACACTCTTTTGCTTCATTGATATAAAGTGAAAAAGATATTGCAGTTTCTGTAAATCTGATTCATATTCCTGCGCTCTCTCTCTCTCTCTCTCTCTCTCTCTCTCTCTCTCTCTCTCTCTCTCTCTCTCTCTCTCTCTCCATATAGATAGATAGATAGATAGATAAAGTGTCATAGATTTAAAAACTAAAAGAAATTTCAAGATAATTTCATTCATTAGATTTCATTTCATGATTGAAGAAAATGATACCTAGAGATAGGCAATAAAAGGTAGAGACCTTAACCTTCCTAGATAATACCAGGATCAGTAAAATAAAGGATGGGAGATGCTTTCTCCACTAATACCCTCCAGATTAGTAACTTTAACTGTGAATGATAAAAAGGTTAAATATTGGCCTCTATACCAATATTCACAGTGGCCATATGCATCAGTTTTTGATTGAAAGGAATATACACAGAATTTTACATAAAAGTGTTTTAATTTTAGGTCTTGATCCTAAAATTATAAAGTCATAAATGGTAGAGACCTTAGAGATCATTCAATGTAAGTTCATTTTAAAGATGGAAAAACTTAAGTTTAGTAAGTTTAAGTGACCTGACCATTTGATGTCACCCAACTAGTAAAGAGCAGAATTTGATATCATGCAAATTCAGCTTGACCACCTGAGATTACCCAACTAGAAAGCAGGGGATTTTATCTGTTGCCTATGTATTCCCATTTTTTAAGATAATAACTGACAATTAGGTGGCATAGTAGATGAAGCAGTGGGGCTCAAGTCAGAAAGATCTGAGTAGGTCAGTTGCTAACTGTGTAAACCTAGATGAGTCACTTAATCCCTGTTTGCCTCAGTTTCTTCAACTCTAAAATGAAAATAATAATAGCAGAATGATTGGTGCATAAGTGTGTGGAATTTTTCTTTCCATCACTGAACATATTAGTTATTTAATAATCATTGAGTGATCAAAAGTAACAGAGGTGGGATTTGAGCAGGGCTTCTCTAAAATCTGCTTTAGTGGGCATGCTTTCTCTTAGAATAATAGTACAAGATAAATGCATCTGATTCCATTACTATTCTGGGTCTTATTTTGCTCCATTCAAGGGAAAATAAAGCCACAAGGGAAAATAAAGTAACTGTAACTTAGGCAAGAGGTTCTATTCAGACAAGAAACTATTTATGGATGGTGCTCATCTATATGATTTTATATTAATGTAGAAATAATAGTAGAATAAGATAGATACTCCTATACAACTGCTAGAGTAAGCATATGCTCCAAAAGGACTTTGGTCCATTAAGAGTAAGCAGAAGAATTGAAAGCATAAACTTGAAGCACTAGATTCCTGCTAGAATACATAAATTCTACTCTAGCCGTCTCTGCCTTACACACAAGACCATGGATTTAGAGTTGAAAGTAACCTCTAAGGTCAAATAATCTGTCTTTCTCATTTTATAGAGGGAGAAATTGAGGTCCATGTAGTGACTTACCCAGGTTTCCTTCTACTACAAAATGGGATTTTAACCTAGATAGGTCCTCTAACTCCAGAGATGTTCACTGTCCATTTCCAAGGCAAAAGGTTAATCTAATTAGTGGGCAATACCATTGTAAGGAATACACTAAATGTAAAGAAGCCCACCTGTGGTGAGAGCGTTCATAATACATGACTTAAACAGAGGCAGAATAGATATCTTTAGCTCTTCTCACCCCACCCTTCTCCAAAGGTGATTTTCTTTCCTATCAAGAAGAGAGGCAGGAAGTTGGGGGTAGAAGCCATCTATTCTCATTAGAGAGAAGGAGCTCCAATCTAGTGTTATATCAATCTGCTCTTTTAAATATTGTGTATATCAATCTGCTCTTTTAAATATTGTTCATCTAGAGGATATGATCATATTCAAACTAACTTTTGCTCAGTTTGTATTTCTGGGGAAAGGAGGACTTCAAGTTCTATATTCAAATTTTGATTCCTTTTCCAGAAAACATCAGTTCCACAATGAATACACATAGTGAATATCAAGGAAACACATTCATCTAAGTCATAACAAAATAAAATTCAGAGGAAGTACATATAGGAGGATATATACCAAACCATAGAATGAAGAAAGTTTCTTATTGAATGTAGACTAAGGGGAGCAGCTAGGTGACCCAGTGGATAGAGCAACAGCCCTGAAATCAGGAAGGCATGAGTTCAAATCTGGTCTCAGACACTCAACACTTCCTAGCTGTGTGACCCTGGACAAGTCACTTAACCCCAACTGCCTCAGCAAAAAAAAAAAAAAAAAAAGAGAGAGAGAGAGAGAGAGAGAGAGAGAGAGAGAGAGAGAGAGAGAGAGAGAGAGAGAAAGAGAAAGAGAGAGAGAGAGAGAGAGAGAGAGAGAGAGAGAGAGAGAGAGAGAGAGGAGAGAGAGAATGTAGACTAAAGTCCAGTACCTCACTTGCTTCTCCCCTCTGATTGAACATCTGGAGGGCAGAACAAAAACAAAAACAATGCAAAAGAACAACAAAAACAACTCTCAAAGCTTCCTCAGAATTTCTAATCAATTCTTCATTTCCAACCAGCTGCTCCCTTTGGTTTCAACTCCACCAATATGCCCTCCTCCCTATTTTCATTTTCTTTTTGGGCATTGTTCCCCCCATTAGATTGTCAACTCTTTGAGAACATTCACACCCCAGTACCAGGACCTGCATGAAGTATGTGCTTAATTAATGTTTATTGACTATTGAACTCTCTTCCTATACAGGGTAATCCATTCCTGGTAAAAAAGAGTATAAAATCTTTGGAAATACCATTTCAACATCATGAAAAACTTCCTAACTAAAAAAAATTTGTGTGTTTCTTTGGGAAATGTCCATATGCTACTACAAGTCCTACTGTAGCCATTTGATTAACAGAGCCACATGTCCAAGATGGCTCATTAACCCAAGGGAGGAAGATTCTTTCACAGAATCATTTACCAATTGCTTGGAAGTAAACCACTTCTAGAAGTCTCTTCAAAGCTTACTGCATACAGAAACTGGAACCCAAAGAGAAGTAAAAAAAATAAAATAATTCCACCCTTGAGATTGTAATGATGGAATCATTGTTTGTTGGAAACAGTACTGGATTTGGAGTAAGCAAATGCTCTGCTACATAATTTGAATGACAAAGTTCTTCTGTCATTGATGTTCTTCATAATCTGGCTCTAGCCTACCTTACAATACTAAGGCTTTAGAAGCAATAGTCAACAGACATTTATTAAGTACCAAACACTGGTTTAGGCTACAAAAAAAGGTTTAAAAAAAGTCTTTCTCCTCAGGAAACCTCATAGTCTAGTAAGAGAGAAAAGGTAATAGCAATCATGTGCAAATAAACTGTAGACAAAACAAATTGGGAGAAATTGAAAAAATGAAGGGAGATCAGGAAAGGATTCATATAGAGGGTATAATTAGCTGAGACTGTTGTGTTGATATTATTCACTAACCTATGCTGCCTCATGCTATGTTCTTGCTAATTCTTTGGTCCATACATGGCATTCTATTTCTCATCTCTGTACCTTTCCAGAAACCATTCTTTGTGTTAGGAGTACATGTCATTTTTATCTCTGACTTATGAGATAATTCTCTGTCTGGGGTGGTTCAATATTAGGAAAACTATTTTTATAATTGACTATATCAATAACAAAACTAACAAAAATCATATGATTATCTCAATAGATGCAGAAAGAGCATTTTACAAAATCCAACATCCATTGCAATTAAAAACACTAGAGAACATAGGAATAAATGGAGTTTTCCTAAAAATGATCAGTAGCATCTATTAAAACTATTAGCAAGCATCATATGTAATGGAGATAAATTGGGACATTCCCAGTAAGATCAGGGGTGAAATAAGATTGCCCACTATCACAAGTACTATTCAAAATTATATTAGAAATGTTAGTTTAACAATAAGAGAATAAAAATTAAAGGAATAAGAGTAGGTAATGAGCACATGATATTTTTCAATTGATTAGATCTGACTTTGTTTGCAAAATATTTTGTAATTGTGTTCATATAGTTCCTGACTTTGTCTTGGCAGGTAGACATCCAAATATTTTATATTATCTATGGTTATTTTAAATGGAATTTCTCTTTGTGTCTCTTGCTGCTAGACTTGTTGGTAATATCTAAAAATTCTGATAATTTATGTGGATTTATTTGTATCCTGCAACTTTGCTAAAGTTGTGAATGGACCAGGTAGGGTCTAAATAGAAGAAAAATATATATAGAACAATTTCCTTGAAGAATATTTTCATTGGGCCTCACTTTCATCCCCTTTAAAATCAGGGAGTTGAAACATATGCAAAAAAATGTTTGTAATGGCCCTTTTTGTAGTGGGAAGGAATTGGATACTGACTGGATGTCCATAAATTGGGGATGGCTGGCATGTGAATATAATGGGATATTATTGTTCTATAAGAAGGATGAGCAGGCTAATTTCAAAAAAGCCTGGAAAGACTTATATGAACTAATGCTGAGTGAAGTGAGCAGTAGTACAGAGAGAAGTACAAGAGAATATTGTACACAATAACAACAAAAATATGTGATTATCAACTGGATGGACATAGCTCTTTGCAACAATGAGACAATTCAAGGTAATTCCAATAGACTTTTATTGGAAAGAGCCATCTGCAATCAGAGTGAGGACTAAGGAGACTGAATATGTATCATAACAGGATTTTCACTTTTGATGTTGTTTTTGGCTTAATTTTTTTCTTATCCCTTTTTGATTTGATTTTTCTAGTACAGCATGATATATGTGGAAATATGTTTAAAAGAATTGCACATGTGTAACTTCCATTGGATTACTTACTGTCTAGAAGAGGAAGGGAATGGGGAGGAAGGGAGAATGATTTGGAATGGAAGATTTTTCAAGGGTGGATACTGGAATCTATCTCTGCAAGTATTCTGGGGGGGGGAATCTTGTTATTAAAAAATAAATTAAAAAAAATAAAAAAAGGTAATTCTCTGTCTCCATCAAAGATAAGTTACACTTCCTAAACTAGGTTATCTCTTATTCATCCATGTGCTACATAACACACCTACCATTTCTCTGTAAGTTGTTTTGTAAATATTTTGGTATTCATGACAGATGAATTTGTCATAAATATTTACTTATCTTGGGGCATTTGGTAACATAGTGAATAGAATATATATCCTGGAGATCTGAGTACAAATCTAACCTCAGAAACTTACTGGCTATGTAACCATGGCCCCATCACTTAACGTCAATTTTCTTAATGAAAAAATGGGAATGATAATTTCACCTACTTTCCAGGGTTGATGCAAAGATCAAATAACATAATATTTGTTAAAAAAAAGAACTTAGCACAATGATTGACAGAGATCATTATCTCTGTACATATTGTTTCCTGGTCTCCTTATCTCCAATACTTTGTAAGGTGCTTGAGGGCAAAAATTGCCTCCTTTTGCTTGTCTTTTAACCCTATAACCTAGAAAAATCCCTGGCATAAATACAGGTTGAATAAATGGATAATATTAGGCAAGTCATTAATTTTTTTCTCTTTTCCTAAGTGAGGGCTTGGTTTTGATGGTATCTAAACCCTAGCCTCAAAGTATGATCTGAGAGATTGTGAAATTCCTGTGGCAAGAAAGCTCAAATGTTTAAAAACAATATCTAGTCATCTGTATCTCACTCTTCTCCTTTATAACTAGGAGGATGATTGGGATATAGATGTGTGCTGATGAATGGCAGAAGCTCAGCTAACTAGGTCACACAGTAGTGAAGCAAGCAGAATATTCTCATTTCCCCCAAGGAAACATCCATCCTTCCATCCTTAACACTTGAGGAATGAGATTCTCAGTGCCATCTGTCCTGGTACAAGTAAGTCCTTGGAGATCAGCGGGAGAGATTCCTGGATGAATGCCATAAACTCCAGGGAACCAACATTTTTTTAATCCATCTTCTTTTCTTTGCTAGTAATGATTTGACAGAATTTGGCTTGCCTTTTTCTGGCACTGCTGTTTCTCTAGTGCCTTCCTGGAGCCCTCCTCAACCAGCTCAGAAGGCAATCTGAATGAATATGAGCTGTGATAACAACAGTCTTTAGCTCCTCACCTGGTGAATAGCCAATAGATCACATGATGTCAGGAGCTGAGAAGAGATAGGGTGACTGACTTTTTGTCTGTTTTTTATTATTTTTTTAAGAAGGGTTGCTCACTGTAAGATGAGGCAGCTGCTTTCCATAAATCTTAACAAGCAAATAATGTTATATCCCTGGACAGTATTACACAGAGGAAAAAAGATTAGTCTTGAATTCAAGAGGACCTAGATTCAAATTCTGCCTTTGATACATATCATTTTGTAATTTACTTCATTGCTCAGCCTTAGTTTTATAATCTAGAAAATAGGGATATCTTAGAATTATAGTTAAAGATAAAATAACAGGATAGATGTAGAGCTGACAGGGACCTTAGAAGTCAACTAATTCAAATTACTTTACAGATGAGAGTATTAAGGACAAAAGAATTTAAATTACTTGCTAAGGATTGACACAAGTATGGTCAGAAGCCTTATAAACCTCTAAAGTTCTATAGGAATATGAGCTATGAGTAAATTCAAAATTACTAACTCTCTGCCAGGCACCATATTGAGAACTGGGAATTACCTATCATATGTACTGTCAAAAAATGTTATAATTATAAAATTAATAAAAAAAAAATTAAAAAAAAAAGAATGTGTTGATCTTTCCTCAGTCTTTGTACTCCTGGAATCAGCGAAGATATTTTGTTCCCAATTATCTACTGAACCAATGTTCCCTCTCAATATCTATCATATGTACAGTCAAAAATGTTATAATTATAAAATTAATTTAAAAAAATTAAAAATAAAGAATGTGTTGAATATGTATCATAACAGGATTTTCACAGTTTGTGGCAGCCCTCTTTGTAGTGGCCAGAAACTGGAAACTATGTGAATGCACATCAATTGGAGAATGGCTGAATAAATTGTGAATTGTGAATGAATATTATGGAATATTATTGTTCTATAAGAAATGGCCAGCAGGATGATTTCAGAAAGTCCTGGACAGATTTACATGAACTGATTCTGAGTGAAATGAGTAAGACCAGGAGATCGTCAACAACAATACTATATTATGATCAATTCTAATGGATATATCCATTTTCAACAATTAGATGAACCAAATCAGTTCCAATAGAGCAGTAATGAACTGAACCAGCTACACCCAGTGAAAGAACTCTGGGACATGACTATGAACCACTACATAGAATTCCCAATCCCTCTATTTTTGTCCGCCTGCATTTTGGATTTCCTTCACAGGCTAATTGTACACTATTTCAAAGTCCGATTCTTTTTGTATAGCAAAACAACTTTTTGGACATGTATACATATATTGTATATTTATTTATACTTTAATTTATACTTTAACATATTTAACAGTGTTGGTCAACCTGCCGTCTGGGGGGAAGGGGGGAAAGAGGTGAAAAATTAGAACAAAAGGTTTGGCAATTGTCAATGTTGTAAAATTACCCATGCATATATCTGGTAAATAAAATAAAGAAGATTACATTATAACAGGGATGGCAACATGCAGAATCTATATCTATGTCCATCTACAGACATAGATTTATTATGTGCCATACTTATAGCTAGACACTGTGCTAAGCACTGGAAATACAAAAAAAGGATAATTCCTGATCTCAAGAAGTTTACAATTTATTGAGAGAGACAAGATGCAAACAATGTATAAAAAAGGACTTATAGACAGGATAAATATTATATAATTAATAGTGAGGAGGCAATAGAATTAGAAGGTTGTGGAGGTTTCTAGTAAAATAAGAAATTTTAGCTGGAACTTAAAGAAAGCTTTAGTAATAATTTTTGTATTTGGATGATAATTAATTGAGACAAGAAATAACATTTTTTGAAAATGATGGTCATGGTCATGTGCTTTTACTGAGACTAAACCAACGTTGAATATGTGATTCTGCCCAAATATAATGTATTGACAAGCTTTCTTCACTTTTAGTTATTTCTCAGATTATAGAGTGCTGAAGTTTATGCCACACTCACATGATTAATTGTTGGAGAGTATTAACAATGAATATTTCTCCAAGGAAACATGCAAAAAAATTGTACTTTTTAGAAACCACATTTCAATGGCTATAAAAAATGTTGCAGTTGTTGTTGATCTAGGTAAAACAAGTGCTTCTGAGATGATTCATTCGCTCCATGATACAGGATGGATAACTTCATCAAAAACACAGAAAATGATTAAAATAAAAAAGTAACTAGAACTGACAAGCAATACTTAAAATAGTGTAATTAACTCATTCTATAAACAAATAATTTAAAGAAACCTGGAACCTAGATGGGTTGTGACTGATTTCTTTACAATATATCACAAATATTAAAAGTTTGAAGAACAGTGAAAAGTCCAGTAAAATAAGATATTAATCATTATTAAAAAGAAAAAAAAAAACAACAACAATATTGGGGCAAGACAGTATAAACTTTGCAGTACTAAAGGTACTTTTTATTAATGGACTCCACTTTTCACACTCAAAATTATTTTAATTTTTTTTTTTTTTAGATTCAGAGGGAATCTAGATGAACCTTTAACATCTGCATATCTTCATTAGACTATAAAACATCCAAACCCTCCCCAAATGGTTGGGAATTTGTTAAAATTTTCAGAGGGCCCAGAAATCTTATCTCCATTAAATAAAAAGTTAATTCCGATGAATATTTTGATATTTGATAAGGACTTTCTTGATTTTCTTGTCCACTAAAAATAATTATTTTTGTTAAGTCAGATCACTTTTTTTTATTAAATCAATCTGAAAAATATAAACAGTTATTATGTAACCTCCTTAAATTCACAAAAGTCATCTTATAAGATACAGAAATGCCCTGAAAATTGTGTATCAAGAGTAGAAGCTATATGAGAAGCTAAGAAAGCTTCTAAAGGTTGAAAGTAGAAACTAAGAAGTAGAGTCATATAGAGATGATTCAAGAACTGATAACCCTTGACCAATGATTAAAAGGGGAAAAGGAGAAGATAGATCTGAACTGTGGCAGAAAAGATAGATATTGAGAGGGAACATTGGTTCAGTAGATAACTGGGAACAAAATATCTTCGCTGATTCCAGGAGTACAAAGACTGAGGAAAGATCAACACATTCTTTTTTTTTTTTATTTTTATTTTTTTTATTAATTTTATAATTATAACATTTTTTACAGTACATATGATAGGTAATTTTTTACATTATCCCTTGTACTCCTTTCTGTTCTGAATTTCCCCCCCCCCTTCGCTTCACCCCCTCCCCTAGATGTCAGGCATTCCCATACATATTAAATATGTTATAGTATACCCTAGGTACAATATATATGTGCAGAACTGAATTTTGTTGTTGTTATCTTTGTTGGATCAACATATTCTTTATATTCTTCTTCTTGTTCATTTCTATCAACAGACATTATTATATAATTATATGATCAGCAACTTTATTATTCAAACATTTCTAATAACCTGATATTTTTCTCAAGCACAAAAGGATCTGTAGTGAACTAAAAAGTTATATAAATATAATCTCTGCTAAAATTTATGAAATTTTCCTAACCGGGGGCTCAGAGCAATTGTGATTAAGTTAATAACTTTTTATCTAAAAGAAATACCTAAAACCATATAAATAAGAATCATGTGGACCTTACAGCCCTAATTAGGAATAAGGATAACAGTATCACTATGGAAAGATGACTTCTTCCAGAATTATAGCAATTCTCAACTGAAAATATAATACTAAAATATAACTTTGCTCCACACCCCACATGATAGAAGTTGAGAAAATTATTCAAGATATAGATAGATAGATGATTGATAGATATAGATGGATGTATTTACAGATCTATTTCTATATCTATATAGATCTATCTATAGTAATATATCTAAATTGGAAAACAGAATACTAAAATATGACATTGAACCACACTACACATAATAAAAGGCTGAGAAAATTTTTCAGCATCTATCTTTCTCTCTATCTTACTTCCATGACTGGAAACCCACCTGATGTATGTACCCATTTGAACCCATTTGAAAACTTATGGACTATAATCAAGTCTAGACTTGGGGATAATGGACTATTTGTCAAAGAAGTTTTTAATATTCAAAGTGATGTGTGGTTTCATGATTATGTTTCAAAATCTTGTGAATTCAATAACAAATCATATTAAAAACAAAAAAACTCTTGCAAGCAAAAGGAAGACAAATTACCTGTCATTTTAATGTAAATTATTATCCAGTTTAGTATGTCAAAAATTCAAATATTTTAATTTTTTCCAACAATTCACATACCACACTTTATTAGTACTATTTATTAATACTAGTTGTGGAAACAGGAAAGGTCTTATATGAAAATGAAAATAGATGATCTAAGAGACACAGATAAGAAGGGAAAGAATCCCAGGCAAATCTATATAGAGGGATTTAAGGTCCTAAGTAAGGAACAAGAATGTCAATTTTTAAGTGTAAGTTTAAAAAATAATGTAAGTTGGAGCTCAATTTTAAAGAGTTTAAAATGTCAAACATGGAAATCAGATTAAACATATCATTTGATACCAGTGGTAACAGAAACTAGAGATTATTAATCAGGGCAGTGATCAGGTCATACCAGTGCTTTAGCAAGAAAAGAATGAATTTCAAGGGCTTCAAATGCAATCTGATCATCTTCCAGTTAAGGATGCTGAAATCCAGAGTAGGGACACACAGGAAAATTAGCATTTAAACCCATTTAAGGTGGTTCCAAATGCATTATTATTATCATTTTTTTAGGAACAAACCAAAATATTCATTTATTCCAATCTTTCATTTTACAAAAGAGGAAACTGAGAAAAGGGAAATTCAGTAGTTGGCTCAAGGTCACATATGTAGAAAATGAAAGACACAAAGAACTCTGAAAATTCACTTCTCTTTTCAAGTTAATATACTCTTGTTTGAGGCATAAAGACTGACCATGATCTTGATTCTGAGCTGCCAGAGGTCAAAACTGCTGCTGCCACTCCTCAGTAGTCCTTTCAGCCAAACACAGAGTTATTATTATACTAATTAATAATCTGGGTGCTGATGAAGCTGATTAGGCTCACAGTACATGTTGCATTATGATAAAGCAAGGATGGGAAGCTATGCTTCAGCAAGCATAAATGCTTCCTTCAGAGGGGAATGTTTGTTAACACCAAATTTGTTCCCTAATGATAATTAAAACCTCTTGAAATTTTCTCTTTTTTATTAGTAGTCTGTCATTATGTTTAAAAAAATAAAATAAACAATTGCAGCTGGAGGCTCTAGTACCAGCCATGAGGACTCAGACTTCTGTGTTCCTGATTTTCCAATGTTCCATTATTGCATGATGCCATCTCTTTGGCAATGGGGATGGGGAAACAGGATAGAATGAACCTCTGCCCTAATAAACATTTTGAAACACTCTAAATAAAATTGTAGGATGAAAAAGAGGATTGGATCTTGGAATGACTTTTTAAATACTTAAAGGGGAGGGGAATGAAGAAATGGGTTTATTTAGTACTTAGGTCAGAATGGGAAGAATTCCATACTTTGAAGTCAGCCCAGACCTGAATTCAAATTCTGACTCAAACAGTTACTGCTTGTTTAATTCTGAGCAAATTATATAATCTTTCTGAGCCTCGGTTTTTTTCATTTGTAAGATGATAATATCTATCTCACAATGTTACTGAAAGGAGAAATATTGAGATAATATATTGAAAGCACTTTAGAATTATTTAGCAATATATATATTTTCTTATTATTGTCATTATTATCATCATTATTATTTTCTCTGAAGATACAGATATTCACCCATATTGATCATGTAACTAGGAGTATTGTGAGAAGCAAATAAATCTAAACTTTTAGTTAGATTCTTGTCTTGATTCAAAGTTCAAATTTGGCTTCAGACAATTCCTAGCTGTGTGACCCTAGATTAGTCACCTATCCTTTCTTTATCTGTAAAATAAAGATAACACTACTACCTATTTCTCAGGGTTTTTGTGTCAATCAAATAAATAATAATTGTAAAGCATTTAAATCATTATATAAATTGACCTATTAATATTGTTGTTATTATTATGTGATGATAGGAAATCATTTCAATTCTCAAACCTTGAAATTCCTCATCAGTATCAACAAATCAGTAAGTCTTTATTGAAGGTCTACTATAGAACAGGTGACAGGTATCATGGCTTAGGGGCCCTGGGGCCCAGGTTATTAAGGTAATGAGCTGTTCATTTTCTGTTTTAGAAACTTTCTAACTATATGACCATGGATACATACTTCATAAGGCTGGAAATGTAAGAAGATCCAACCATTAGAGAAATCGGTAATTATGTCTGAAAGAGTTGTTGAACTACCTATACTTTTTGATCCAGAAGTTCCTCTACTTGTTCTACAAAGATAATTAGGAGGAAAGTAAAAGAACCTATATATTGTAAAATATATATAGAAGCTCTTTGTGGTGGCAAAGAACTGAGAATTGCAGGGATGGCTATCAATCAGAGAATAACTGAACAAATTGTGGTATATGATTGTGATGGAAACTAATGCGCCATAATAAATGATGTGCTCAATGACTTTAAGAAAATATGGAAAGGCTCACATGAAATAATGAAGAATGAAATGAGCAGAATCAAGAGAACATTACATAATGATAATATTTTTAAGTGTGATGTTGAGAAAATAAGTTATTTTGTCTATTACAAATATCCAAATTAACTATAAAGAAAATATTAAGGAAGGTGTTATGTGCATCCAGAGAAAGAATTAATAAATAGAGGTATGTATAGAATAAATTTACAGATGGATGGCTAATTATGTCTAATGATAGCTATCTCTAAGGAGGGAAAGTGAGTAGGGAAAAAAAGAAAGGAAAAAAAAGAAATTTGTATAAGTTTTTTTATATATTTGAAAGGAATAGCAAGTTGATTATAGTAGATTTACAGTACCACACAGAATCATCTTTATTCTACTATTATGAACATTCTTGTTTTATTACATAAATTAAATATGAAATCAAATTATCATAGGAGGAAAATGATACTCAAGTTGATCTTTGAAAGCAACAAAGAATTCTAAAAGATAGAGGCTAAAAGAAGATGGGTATAACAAGTGTGGTGAACAGCCTATGCAAAAGGTTAGTGATGGAAGATGGAATCTAGTATATGAGTATTATCTATTTTGTTGAAATTATAAGTAACTGACTAAAATAGAGCATCTGAGGCTTGGTCCTAAGGCACAAAAATGTAGTGATTATAATACTTGTATTTCTTTAGTAGGCTGAAACTATTGAAAATTTGCAATTTAGTTAGTAGTTATTAAGAATAATCAGATGAGATTGGAAGTTCCTAGATACTATGCTTTCTAAATCCATGTTTTTCACTCTTCCCCAAGGGGAGAAAACTTGTAGTGGAGAACTGACCTAATTATCCTATCCTAATGCTCCCTCCTGGGAAAATTATTTCATAGTACTCTGCATTCATCTCCCCAGTGTGACACCTTGCTATCATAATTAGGTCACCTTAAGCCTAGAAAAGTTATAATATACCAAAAAGTCTACATGGTTCCTGCTTATTTGGTATTAGGGTATTTATTTTAGATGAAAAGTTATGAATTTAATCACAATTGCTCTGAGCCCTCAGATAGGAATATTGTTATTCCTTTATGCTTAGAATCATAAGATCATGAATTTTAAACTGAAAGAAACCTTTAGAACATCAAATCTAACCCCTTCCTTTTCAGAGGAAAATAAGGCCCATAGGAATAGACTTTTTAAAGCCACAGAGCTAATAAGTACCTGAGCCAGGATTGGAGTCCAAGTCATAGTGTCATAGATTTAAAAGTGGAAGGAATCTTAAAGACATCGTAAGTCATAGTTCCAGAAATGGAAGGGATCACAGAAGCCATCTAGTCAAACCCCCTCATTTTAAATATGAGAAAATTGAATCCCAGAGAAGTTTGTCTAAGGACAGAAAAGCACTATTGACAGTACCAAAATTTAAACTTAGGTCATGAGATCATAGAGCTACATCTAGAAGATACAATACATTTAAAATAATTTCTGAGGAGGGGAGAAAGCACTCATCACTGAGAAATAGCAGGAAATGCTTCATATAGGAGGTAGTACCTGAGATATATTTTAAAGAAAATTAGGACTGGAATAAGGTAAAGGTAAAAAGGGAGGACAGGTATTGCCTGCCCAAAGTCATGGAGAAAATCCAATATAGTGTTTGGGGAAAAACAAGTAGAGCTGTTTGGCTGCAATGTAACTTGTGTAAGGTAAGGATAATGTGTGATCCAATTAGAACTTCATTGTCAAGAAACATATTGTATCTTATATTGTGACCCATCTTTGTCAAATTTGTAGGAAAACACAAATAAGAATCCCATTGGATAGACCTGCATGTATATATGTGATAACTGGAGGGAATACCTACACCAATAAAATCACAGATCTAGTAAATTATGAAAGTATGGGAAATCTACTTAAGCCGTTCTTTGATGCATGGTTATTGCTTCAAGGTCACCCTAGGCTCCAAAGGCTGTAACAACCAAGCACAAATTCTAGCATGCCCCACCCATCTCATTTCAATTAGGATACAAGAGTTCGGGTGCTAGTAGTGAACTACATGTCTTTTGTCTAAGAACCAGCTTAAGAGTAAAGTGTGTTATAGTGGGGTTAATTGAGACAGACAACAGGTAACTGATTGCAGGAACTGTTTCTTTTTCTTTTCTTTTTTGGTCTTTTTATCTTCAGTACCTAGAACAGTGCAAGATATCTAATAGTTACTCAACATATGTGTCTTGTATTGAATTGGATTGAAATGATAATTGTCTGGAAAGTAATGGATCACAAAGGTTATCCATCACTTATTCTTTCTTTCACAATTCACCAAATCATCAATTTTCCCTTTCCTATTGTAAACTTCTTTGATGAAATCCGTGGTACCATTTTTATTTGCAAGGAGTCTGAGGCTGCTGATTTCCATAGGAAATGTTCAAAAATTGCTGGTGAAATCCAACTGAATTTTTATGAATCAGGAATTAAAGGGTTGATTTTACTCATCTGCTAATGTAGACATAAACTAGAAGACTCTAGGACTAACTGGCACTAACACACCCTGTGCCATTTCCTTAAACCCTGTTGTCTGTCTCAATTAACCCCAGACTATGTTGCCTCTGCTCACAGGGCTGTCCAGATTAATTAAGCTATGTGAAGCCCTTAGATGGCTTCTGAAGCCAGGCCAAATTACAAGTATCGGCATAGGCTCCTAGAGGTATATTATTTAGAAACTGAGCAGGGGAGTGGCAATAGTCTATTCTGAATCTTTGCAAGATACCATCTGCCTTATATAAGACAAGATACTATGCCTTATATCTGTTCTTTCAACTCAAAATCCACAGTCTCATACAATATGGTAGCTGTCTTCCTGTTCTAATTCTACCTTACTCTACCTTATGTATTTTCTACTCCATTCAAGCTGTCTGCCAACTGGAAAACTATCTCTCTATTCGTCCCTCTATCTATTTATCCATGCCTCCTTTCATCTAGATTTTGTGTCTCTTCTTCTCTCTCTCTTTCTCTTCTGCAAAGATGGTTAGTAATATCTTAAATGCCTTCTCATCACTCTTCTGTCTCTTTGAATTTCTGACTTCCTTTAGCGAATAGTTCAAATTACTTCCAAAGTTACTTCTGTCTCTATATCTATTCACTTTATGAACTGAAGATATTTAAATTTTCTGGTCCTCAGTTTCCCTGCCTGGTATAGAGATGAACTTTAAGGCTCTTTTCAATGACATGTATGTTCCATTGCATAAAGAAAAGAAATATGAAAAAGAAAGGAAAGAAAGCATCCACTCCCAATGAGCAATTGCTTGGCTTCTCCTGAAACTCTGGCACACACAATTAAAACTCTCTCAGAAGACCACTCAGCCATGAAGGTAGGAAGCCTATTTTGCTTTCAAAATTCCCTTTCTGCTTCAACAACACTTATAATCCAATTTTCACCAGCAGAGATGAATAATGTCCCTCACCAACACTTTTACAGTGGATGGAGACGAGCAATCACACCCATTGATTTCCTTTCCTTCCTCTCTGATCGTGTTTTCGAGAGATGTGTGAGGAGCCCTGCTCTGAATTTGTCTTGGGCTCTGCTTGTGCTTGGGAGCAGGTAAATAAAATGTGTCTCAGAGAAAGACGCTCAGTAACCATGAAGGACCAGCATTGAAAAAGAAAGCTATCAAATACATCTGGGGGCTCTTTCACAATGTGACATTCTCACGAGACAATTCCCAACAAGCAAAATGATGCTCCCAGGCACTGCCTTACACAGTGAGTACCCTGAAAAGTGAATAGAAAACTCACTATTTTAGGCTTGGTGTGAGGGAAAACTTCCTAATATTTAGAGCTATCTGAAAGTGGAATGGTTTGACTTGGGGAATAATCATTGAAATAGCTGACATTTATATCAAGAGGTAACATTCACTGAGCACTCCTTGCATTGATATAATCAAAAGTCTGATTAAATGCAACAAACATATGAGGTGGCATATATAAGCACCTTTTGTATGTGTGTATAAACATATATATATATATAAATGAATGCATATACATATGTGTGCATGTGTATTTACATATCTATGGGCATGTCTTGGTGTGCATATAAGTATGTAGCAACACATACACACACATAGAACTAGATAAATAATAGGCAAAATAGGTTTCCAACCTTCATGGCTCAGTAGTTTTCTGAGACAGTTTTAATATGTATGTGTGTGTGTATGCATGTGAATGTGTATATATATATGTATAATTTAATTTGCATATGAATATATATGCATACATAGAGAGACAGGGATGGAGGGAGGAAGAAGGAGGTATAAAAGGGATAGGGAGTGGGAAGGAGGGAGAAAGTGAAGACAGAAAGAAAAAGACACAGAGAGAGACAGGAGGTTGAGGGAGGAAGGAAAGGGGGGAGGGAGAAAAAGAAAGAGGGAGAAGAAGAAAAACAGAGAGAGAGGCAGAGAGAAAAAGGGGGTAGAGAGAGAAAGAGAGGGAAGAGGGGGGGACATTGTACCTTTAATTTCCTTTAATATAAAGAACTATAGAGTGAAAATACAAATTTGGGAACCTTGCTTTTATAGATGAAGAAAGTGAGATTCAAAGGTGATCACTCAGATTTTAAGCAAGATAGGAGCCCAAACATATTTACTCTAGTTTTAGGGCAAATAATATGGCTACGATGTCTCATAGTTACTCTCAACAAATCACCTAACCCTCCTTCTTTCCAATCCTATTAGTCTTTTCCCTCTGCCTCCATTGTGCTTATCCTGAAAAGTCCATCTAGATAGCTTTCTATTACTTAAGGTCATCCAATAGAACCTGATGGTCACTTGTCATGTTGTAGAGGGATTCCTATCTAAATAGAGGTCAGACTTTGTTGTTGCTATTGTACAGTCATTTCAGCCATGTCACTCTTTGTGACCATAGTGGGTTTTTTGTGTTTTTGTTTTTGGGGGCCTTTTTTTGGCAAAGATATTAGAGTGGTTAGTCATTTCATTCTCCAGCTAATTTTACAGATGAGGAACTGAAGGGAAGAAAGTTAAATGACTTGCCCACAGTCACATGGCTAGAGTTTCTGAGGCCAGATTTAATTCAGAAAGTTGTCTTTTTGCCATCACTATCCACTGTGCCATGGTCAAAAGCATAAAGCAGCCTATTGCAATGGGAAGAGCACCAAATTCAAATGTGAACTTGAGAGTGAATCCTAATTCTATCCAATTATACTTACCTGAGTGATCTTGGCTAAGTAAAATGTAGTCCTCATATTCTTCACATGTAAAATGAAGAAGTTGGACTAGAGATTCTCTTAAGGTCCCATTTAATTAAAGATGATTGAGTCTATAATACCAGGAACTACATGGAACTTCAGTTTCCTGTTTTGTAAAACTAGAAGGGTGAACGATATGATTTTAGGATCCTCTTTCTGTTCTAGAACTAGGATTCTGTCACCTTTTGCAATTTTGAAATTTTATGATTGATTAAAAAGGTTTTGGGAACCTATTTTATTGACAAAAATATTTTAGACTTTTTTTTGTTACTTTTGTGGTGCTGAATCTGAAAGCATAGAAACTTAGCTTCATACCTTAGTGTTGCATGAACAAGACACTCGATCTCTCAATTCCAGGAATTTTTCTGGCTTTTTCCATAATCCCTTCTCATTTTAGCAACCTAGATTTCCCGGTTTCCTTCAAATGCCAACTAAAATTTCATCATAAACAGGAAGTCTTTCCCAATCCCTCTTAAGTCTAGTGCCTTCCATTTTTAGATTATTTCCTATTTATCTTGTCTTTAGCTTGCTCATATATATTATTCAATTAGTCAATTGTGCCTGACCTTTCATCAGAATAGATTATCTTATAATATGCTGTTGCCATGTACAATGATCTCCTGGTTCTGCTCATTTCACTCAGCATCAGTTCATGCAAGTCTCTCCAGGCTTCTCTGAAATCATCTTGCTTATAATTTCTTACAGAACAATAATATTCCATAACATTCATATACCATAACTAATTCAGCCATTCTCCAACTGATGGGCATTGACTCAGTTTCCAGTTTCTTGCCACTACAAAAAGGGCTGCCATAAACATTTTTGCACATGTGGGTCCCTTTTCCTCCTTTAAGATCTCTTTGGGATATAATATAAGACTGGCACCCTTTTTCAAGTTTGTGAGGATCAAATGTGATATTTGCAAAGTACATAGTACAGGGTCTGGTGCATAGTATGTACTTATTTTTTTTTTCTTCTCTCTCTTTTCCCTTCTCTTGAAAAAGACAAGGAGAAAATAAAAATTTTTATAACCAATATTTCTAGTGGTCCTCTTTAGAAAGAAGAAATAGACTCAAAATACAGAATAAAAAACCTTTTTGAGACATAATCAACATGAAAATCAATTTTTTCTGAACCTAATACAAGTTTAGGCTTCATCGAGAAGGATGTAATGATCAGAAGGAGGGAACAGATCATCTCAATTTGCCACTTTATCCTGGACAGAAGACATCTAGAGCATTATATTAAATCTTGAGCCTGATATTATAGATAAGAGCAATAATCTGGGTAAAATTCCAGAGGAAGGAAATCATGATAATAAGTGCCTTGAAGATCATAACAAATGAATACTTCTAAGAGTTATTGAAGTTATTAAAGTTAATCTGAAGAAGAAAATTAGGAGGGAACCAAATAGTGGACTAATGTCAGCCACCTAGCTCCTCCAAACAATTTCACAATAATGCCTCAGATCAAATCTTGGTTTCCAGATTCAACAGATTGGAGTAAGACATATTTGCAACCTAAGACAACTTAGGAGGTTGGCAGAAGTTTGTGACAATGCAATGGAGACCTGTCCAGAACCCCCATATGTAGTGGCAACACCTGCTACAGCAGCTGCAGCAGCAGCAGAAATAACACAACTTTGGGAACTCCATTCAGATTCAATAAGGTCAACAACAGTTTAGAAAGGAACTGCCTGTTATCATTTGCTGTCACTGGATACAACCATCATTGATTAGCAACTTTTTTTACTCATATGCAGTTCTGGGTTGCAGTGCCAGAGTGAAGAGGAGGGTTGGTGATCTGTTACAAGGTAGCAGAAGCCCTGGTAACAGTCTCAAGGCAAAGAAATTTCCACACTTGCAGGTGTAGGGGACCAGGGATACTCCCTGAGTAAAAAAAAATGAACACAGACCAGGAAAGTGTAACTGCATCTTTGCTCACATCACACCACCTTGGAAGCACTAAAAAAATGCAGACTCCCTGAAGTAGTTACAAAAAATAGCAAACACAAAGCTGAAGCTTGAAACAATGATTCACTGTCTCACCTCAGGTAAACAGAGACCTACTTTAACTTAAATTTCAAAGTGAATTAAAAAGGCTGAGAAAATAAATAAACAACAACAAAGAATTTGACCATTATATACTATCATGATGGCAGGGAAGACCAAGACATTAACTCAGAAGGAAAAAAAAAACAGTGTGCAATCATCTATAAAAAAGCCTAAAAGAGAAAGGTTAATTGGACCCAAATATAAAAAAAAATCCCTTAAAGAGTTAAAGAAAGATTAGAATGGAAGAAGAAAAATTAGGTAAAAGAAATGAGAGTGATGCAAGAAAATTGCAAAGGGGGGCGGAGCCAAGATGGCGGAGAAGAAACACACGACTCAGTGAACGTCCTCACTCCCTCACAACCAATTAGATAAATTAAGTCTCAAAATTAGCTCAGGACTGATAGATACCACAAGGACTGGAAGCACGACTTACCAGCTGAAGAGAATCTGGAGTTTTAACAGGAAAGGTCAGTTCTCAGGGGAGGAATAAGAAAGACCAGCACAGACGGTGGGGTAGGGGCACACTGCGCCCATTGCGCTGGGAAGGGCTCTGGGATCAGAGAAGCCAATGAGGTAAAGGAATCTGGCACAGGCTGTTAGCTCTTCTCTGCTAATTATTTAGCAGTTCAGAAGAGAAAGCCAAAATATTTTAAAACTCAAATTAGATTTTCCCCGACCCGGGGGGTGACTCAGCAAATCTCTTGGCACCAGGGGGTGTGGCCACAGCTACCTCCTGAGAATAGTTAAGAGACTGACAAGTGGGTGGATACGGCCCAAGGCAACACACACTGCCTAGCTTAGCTGGAGGGAGTGGAACTCAGCTCCAGGAAGTCCCAGAGAAGCAGAACCTTTGAACTAGGGACCGCGGTTTCTGGCAGACACTTCCAGTTTGAGCGCAGGGGCTTCTCACGTCACCTGCTGCAGACATTCACTCCCCACCCGGACACATAGGCTGGGCTTTGTGCTGTCTTTACTATTCAACGCCCTCGAAGCACAGTAGTGCTAATCACCTCTGAGGCACCTCCAGGGAGGGGGTGGGGAACTCTCTCCCAGAGCTCTATCTTAGCTAAGGCGCAGGAGCCGCTGCATCCATCCGGTCTGGGAGGAAGCTGGTAAAGAAGTAAATAATTTCCTACCCCAGGGACAGACCCCAAAACATTTTTTAAGTATGAGCAAAAAAGCTAGAAAAACTATAGATTCCTTCTATACAGAGAAAGAGCGGGTATCCAACCCCGAGGAAGTTAACAGCAAAGATTCAGAAGATAACAACCTAAAGGGGAACGATTCCTGCCCCCCATCACATAACTCTCTCCTAGAAGAAGCTCTTAAAAAATTGAGGGAGATCGAAGAAAAATGGGGAAAAGAAAGGGAAGTTATGATAGAGAATAACAACGTCCTGAAATTGGAGTTGGAAAAAATAAAGAATTCACAGGACATGCAGGGAAACAAAATTAGTGAATTAAAAAAGGTTAAAAAAACACAAGAAAGTAGGATTTCTGAATTGGAAAAGATAAAAAAGTCTCAAGAAAATAGAATTTCTGAATTGGAAAAAGAAAATAATTCTCAAAAAAAAAAAATTAGGGAAATGGAAAAAAATTCAATAGAGCAAAATAATTCATTTAAAAACGAAATTGGGCATTTACAAAAAGAACTAAAAACTGTGAAAGAAGAAAATAACTCCTTAAAAGTCAGGATGGAACAAATAGAAATGAATGATTCACAGAGAACCCAAGAATCAGTCAAACAAAACAAAAAAAATGAGAAGCTGGAGAACAACGTCAAATACTTACTGGGAAAATCTATAGACCTGGAAAATAGATCTAGGAGAGATAATCTGCGGATTATTGGACTTCCAGAAAACTATGAGCAAAAAAAGAGCCTAGATTCTATTTTACAGGAAATTATCAAAGAGAACTGTCCAGAGATAATAGAAACAGAAGGGAAAGTAGATGTGGAAAGAATTCATCGAACTCCTTCTGAAATAGAACCTAAAAAAAGAACACCACGGAATATTGTGGCTAAGCTGCAGAATTACCACACAAAGGAGAAAATCCTGCAAGCAGCTAGAAAAAAACAATTTAAATACCAAGGTGCCACAATAAGGGTCACCCAAGATCTGGCTGCCTCCACATTAAAAGATAGAAGGGCCTGGAACCTGATATTCCATAAGGCAAAAGATCAAGGACTGCAACCAAGAATGAACTACCCAGCTAAGTTTAGCATCTTTTTCCATGGAAGAAGATGGTCATTCAATGAAACAGAGGAATTCTATATGTTTCTAAGAAAAAAACCAGACTTAAACAAAAAATTTGATCTACATCCACAAGACTGAAGAGAAACAGAAAAAGGTACACAGAACCCTTGAGAACTGCAACTCTGTTGTGGGTATATAAAAAATACTCAAGGATAATTTGATTTTACTGATATAAAAGAAAAAAAGGGGGGTGTAGTAAAGGGAAGGAGTGATAAAAAGAGGGAAACTACATCCCAGGAAGAGACATAGAAAATACACCATATCTGAGGGAACTTAGTGAGGGGGAGAATCATTGTGTGAATCTTACTCTCATCAGAAGAGGCTCAAAGAGTAAATAATTAACATATTTGTTTTTCAGAGAATTTTCTCTCACCTCATTAAAAGGGGGGAGAGGAAAAGGGGAAAGGAAAAGGAGAATAAGTGAAGGGACTTGGAGGGAGGGGGGAGGGATCCTAAAAAAAAAAAAAAAAAAAAAAAAGAGGGAGGGTTGAGCGTCACAAGGGGGGTCTGTAAATTAAATATCGGGGAGGGGGATCAGGGGGGTCAAGGGAAAAAAGCATAATCTGGGGATAATACGATGGCAGGAAATACAGAATTAGTAATTTTAACTGTAAATGTAAATGGGATGAACGATCCCATCAAACGGAGACGGATAGTAGATTGGATCAAAAAGCAGAACCCTACAATATGTTGCCTACAGGAAACACACTTAAAGCAGGGAGATACATACAGAGTAAAGGTAAAAGGTTGGAACAGAGCCTATTATGCTTCAGGTAAAGCCAAAAAAGCAGGGGTAGCTATCCTTATCTCAGATCAAGCAAAAGCAGAAGTAGATCTCGTTAAAAAAGATAAGGAAGGAAACTATATCCTGCTGAAAGGTAGCATAAATAATGAAGCCATATCAATACTAAACATATATGCACCAAGTGGTATAGCATCTAACTTTCTAAAGGAAAAGTTAAGAGAACTGCAAGAAGAAATAGACAGTAAAACTATAATAGTGGGAGATCTCAACCTTGCACTCTCAGATTTAGACAAATCAAACCACAAAACAAACAAGAAAGAAATTAAAAAAAGTAAATAGAACATTAGAAAAACTAGGTATGATAGACCTTTGGAGAAAACTGAATGGCAATAGGAAGGAATATACTTTCTTCTCAGCAGTTCATGGATCCTATACAAAAATTGACCATATACTAGGACATAAAGATCTCAAAATTAAATGTAGGAAGGCAGAAATAATAAATGCCTTCTTCTCAGATCACAATGCAATAAAAGCTACATTCAGTAAAAAGTTAGGGGTAAATAGACCAAAAAGTAATTGGAAACTGAATAATCTCATCTTAAAGAATGACTGGGTGAAAGAGCAAATTATAGAAACAATTAACAATTTCACCCAAGATAATGATAATGATGAGACATCATATCAAAATCTTTGGGATGCAGCTAAAGCAGTAATAAGGGGAAATTTTATATCTTTAGAGGCTTATTTGAAGAAAATTGAGAAAGAGAAGATTAACGAATTGGGCTTACAACTTAAAAGGCTAGAAAAAGACCAAATTATAAACCCCCAACCAAAAATTAAACTCGAAATACAAAAATTAAAAGGAGAAATCAATAAAATTGAAAGTAAAATAACTATTGAATTAATAAATAAAACCAAGAGTTGGTTTTATGAAAAAGCCAATAAAATAGATAAACCTTTGGTAAATTTGATCAAAAAAAAGAAAGAGGAAAATCAAATTGATAGTCTTACAAATGAAAAGGGGGATCTTTCCACCAATGAAGAGGAAATTAGAGAAATAATAAGGAGTTACTTTGCCCAACTTTATGCCAATAAATTTGATAACTTAAGTGAAATGGATGACTTCCTCCAAAAATATAGGCTCCCTAGATTAACAGAGGAGGAGATAAATTGCTTAAATAGTCCCATTTCAGAAAAAGAAATAGAACAAGCTATTAATCAACTCCCCAGGAAAAAATCCCCAGGGCCAGATGGATTCACATGTGAATTCTACCAAACATTTAAAGAACAATTAGCCCCAATGTTATATAAATTATTTGAAAAAATAGGGGATGAAGGAGTCCTACCAAATTCCTTTTATGACACAGACATCGTACTGATACCTAAACCTGGTAGATCGAAAACTGAGAAAGAAAATTATAGACCAATCTCCTTAATGAATATTGATGCTAAAATCTTAAATAAGATATTAGCAAAAAGACTTCAGAAAATCATCTCCAAGATAATACACTATGATCAAGTAGGATTTATTCCAGGAATGCAGGGCTGGTTTAATATTAGGAAAACTATTAATATAATTGACCATATTAATAATCAAATTAATAAGAACCATATGATCATCTCAATAGATGCAGAAAAAGCATTTGACAAAATCCAACATCCATTCCTGCTAAAAACTCTTGAGAGTATAGGAATAAATGGATTATTCCTTAGAATAATCAGGAGTATATATTTAAGACCGTCAGTAAGCATAATATGCAATAGAAATAAACTGCAACCTTTCCCAGTAAGATCAGGAGTGAAACAAGGTTGCCCACTATCACCATTACTATTCAATATAGTACTAGAAACGCTAGCCTCGGCAATAAGAGCCAAGAAAGAGATTCAAGGAATTAGAGTAGGAAATGAGGAAATCAAACTATCACTTTTTGCAGATGACATGATGGTATACTTAGAGAACCCCAAAGACTCTGCTAAAAAGCTACTAGAAATAATTCAAAATTTCAGCAAAGTGGCAGGATACAAAATAAATCCACATAAATCCTCGGCATTTTTATATATCACTAACAAAATGCAACAGCAAGAGATACAAAGAGAAATTCCATTCCAAACAAATGTTGAGAGTATAAAATATTTGGGAATCCATCTACCAAAGAAAAGTCAGGAATTATATGAGAAAAATTACAAAACACTTGCCACAAAAATAAAATCAGATTTAAATAATTGGAAAGACATTCAGTGCTCTTGGATAGGCCGAGCGAATATAATAAAGATGACAATACTCCCCAAACTAATCTATTTATTTAGTGCTATACCAATCAGACTCCCAAGAAACTATTTTAAGGACCTAGAAAAAATAACAACAAAATTCATATGGAAGAATAAAAGGTCAAGAATTGCAAGGGAACTAATGAAAAAAAACTCAGAGGAAGGTGGTCTAAGTGTACCTGATCTAAAGCTATATTATATAGCAGCAGTCACCAAAACCATTTGGTATTGGCTAAGAAATAGACCGGTAGATCAGTGGAACAGATTAGATACAAAGGACAAAAAAGGGTACATCTATAACAATCTAATCTTTTACAAACCCAAAGATTCCAACATTAGGGATAAAAATTCATTATTCGGAAAAAACTGTTGGGAAAACTGGAAATTAGTATGGCAGAAATTAGATATGGATCCACACTTAACACCATATACCAAGATAAGATCCAAATGGGTCCATGATTTAGGCATAAAGAGGGAGATAATAAATGGATTAGAGGAACAGAGGATAATCTACCTCTCAGACTTGTGGAGGAGGAAGGAATTTATGACCAGAGGAGAACTAGAGATCATTATTGATCACAAAATAGAAGATTTTGATTACATCAAACTAAAAAGTTTCTGTACAAATAATACTAATGCAAACAAGATTAGAAGGGAAGTAACAAATTGGGAAAATATTTTTAAAAACAAAGGTTCTGACAAAGGTCTCATTTCCAAAATATATAGAGAACTGACCATAATTTATAAGAAACCGAACCATTCTCCAATTGATAAATGGTCAAAGGATATGAACAGACAATTCTCAGAGGAAGAAATTGAAACTATATCCACTCACATGAAAGAGTGTTCCAAATCACTACTGATCAGAGAAATGCAAATTAAGACCACTCTGAGATACCACTACACACCTGTCAGATTGGCTAAGATGACAGGAACAAATAATGACAAATGTTGGAGGGGATGTGGGGAAATTGGGACACTAATACATTGCTGGTGGAGTTGTGAAAGAATCCAGCCATTCTGGAGAGCAATCTGGAATTATGCCCAAAAAGTTATCAAACTGTGCATACCCTTTGACCCAGCAGCGCTACTACTGGGATTATATCTCAAAGAAATACTAAAGAGCGGAAAGAGACCTATATGTGCCAAAATGTTTGTGGCAGCTCTTTTTGTTGTAGCTAGAAACTGGAAGATGAATGGATGTCCATCAGTTGGAGAATGGTTGGGTAAATTGTGGTATATGAAAGTTATGGAATATTATTGCTCGGTAAGAAATGACCAGCAGGAGGAATACAGAGAGGCCTGGAGAGACTTAAATCAACTGATGCTGAGTGAAATGAGCAGAACCAGAAGATCACTGTATACTTCAACAACAATACTGTATGAGGATGTATTCTGATGGAAGTGGAAATCTTCAACATAAAGAAGATCCAACTCACTTCCAGTTGATCAATGATGGACAGAGGTAGATACACCCAGAGAAGAAACACTGGGAGGGGAATGTAAATTGTTAGCACTACAATCTGTCTGCCCAGGTTGCATGTACCTTCGGATTCTAATGTTTATTGTGCAACAAGAAAATGATATTCACACACATGTATTGTACTTAGACTATATTGTAACACATGTAAAATGTATGGTATTGCCTGTCGTCGGGGGGAGGGAATAGAGGGAGGGGGGTAATTTGGAAAAATGAATACAAGGGATAATATTATAAAATATATATATATATATAATAAAAAAAAAAGAAAATTGCAAAAAAAAATAACAGCTTTTTCAAAGAGAAAAATATATTTTTTTTTTTTTTGGATTTTTATTTATTTATTTATTTTTATTATATATATATATATATATATATATGTATATATATATATATATATATTATAATATTATCCCTTGTATTCATTTTTCCAAATTACCCCCCCTCCCTCTATTCCCTCCCCCCCGACGACAGGCAATACCATACATTTTACATGTGTTACAATATAGTCTAGGTACAATACATGTGTGCGCATATCATTTTCTTGTTGCACAATAAACATTAGAATCCGAAGGTACATGCAACCTGGGCAGACAGATATTAGTGCTAACAATTTTCATTCCCCTCCCAGTGTTTCTTCTCTGGGTGTAGCTACCTCTGTCCATCATTGATCAACTGGAAGTGAGTTGGATCTTCTTTATGTTGAAGATTTCCACTTCCATCAGAATACATCCTCATACAGTATTGTTGTTGAAGTGTACAGTGATCTTCTGGTTCTGCTCATTTCACTCAGCATCAGTTGATTTAAGTCTCTCCAGGCCTCTCTGTATTCCTCCTGCTGGTCATTTCTTACCGAGCAATAATATTCCATAACCTTCATATACCACAATTTACCCAACCATTCTCCAACTAATGGACATCCATTCATCTTCCAGTTTCTAGCTACAACAAAAAGAGCTGCCACAAACATTTTGGCACATATATGTCTCTTTCCGCTCTTTAGTATTTCTTTGGGATATAATCCCAGTAGTAGCGCTGCTGGGTCAAAGGGTATGCACAGTTTGATAACTTTTTGGGCATAATTCCAGATTGCTCTCCAGAATGGCTGGATTCTTTCACAACTCCACCAGCAATGTATTAGTGTCCCAATTTCCCCACATCCCCTCCAACATTTGTCATTATTTGTTCCTGTCATCTTAGCCAATCTGACAGGTGTGTAGTGGTATCTCAGAGTGGTCTTAATTTGCATTTCTCTGATCAGTAGTGATTTGGAACACTCTTTCATGTGAGTGGATATAGTTTCAATTTCTTCCTCTGAGAATTGTCTGTTCATATCCTTTGACCATTTATCAATTGGAGAATGGTTCGGTTTCTTATAAATTATGGTCAGTTCTCTATATATTTTGGAAATGAGACCTTTGTCAGAACCTTTGTTTTTAAAAATATTTTCCCAATTTGTTACTTCCCTTCTAATCTTGTTTGCATTAGTATTATTTGTACAGAAACTTTTTAGTTTGATGTAATCAAAATCTTCTATTTTGTGATCAATAATGATCTCTAGTTCTCCTCTGGTCATAAATTCCTTCCTCCTCCACAAGTCTGAGAGGTAGATTATCCTCTGTTCCTCTAATCTATTTATTATCTCCCTCTTTATGCCTAAATCATGGACCCATTTTGATCTTATCTTGGTATATGGTGTTAAGTGTGGATCCATATCTAATTTCTGCCATACTAATTTCCAGTTTTCCCAACAGTTTTTTCCGAATAATGAATTTTTATCCCTAATGTTGGAATCTTTGGGTTTGTCAAAGATTAGATTGCTATAGATGTACCCTTTTTTGTCCTTTGTATCTAATCTGTTCCACTGATCTACCGGTCTATTTCTTAGCCAATACCAAATGGTTTTGGTGACTGCTGCTATATAATATAGCTTTAGATCAGGTACACTTAGACCACCTTCCTCTGAGTTTTTTTTCATTAGTTCCCTTGCAATTCTTGACCTTTTATTCTTCCATATGAATTTTGTTGTTATTTTTTCTAGGTCCTTAAAATAGTTTCTTGGGAGTCTGATTGGTAGAGCACTAAATAAATAGATTAGTTTGGGGAGTATTGTCATCTTTATTATATTCGCTCGGCCTATCCAAGAGCACTGAATGTCTTTCCAATTATTTAAATCTGATTTTATTTTTGTGGCAAGTGTTTTGTAATTTTTCTCATATAATTCCTGACTTTTCTTTGGTAGATGGATTCCCAAATATTTTATACTCTCAACATTTGTTTGGAATGGAATTTCTCTCAAAGAGAAAAATATTGAAGAAGCTAATGACTTCATGAAACATCAATGTTTTGATGATATAAAAGCAATGTCAAAAAATGAAAAAAAAAACTGTGAAACTTCTCATTAAATAAACAAGAAACCTAGAATACAGAGGTGGGAGAGAGAATTTAAAAATTATTGGACTATCTCCATGCCATGATCAAGATAGATTTTAGATGGTTTCTTTCAAGAAATCATCAAGGAAAATGGACCTGATATTTTCTTATAGAGGCTAACATAACACTGAAAGAAGCAATCACTTACGTCCTGAAAGAAATCCCAAAATGAAAACTCCCAGAAATGTTATAACCACATTCCAGAGTTCCCATATTAAAGATAAAATATTTCAAACAGTCAGAAAGAAGAAATTCAAGTATCATGGAACTACAGTCAGGATTACACAAGATTTAGTAGCTTCCACTTTAAGGATGAGTGGACTAGGAGTATGATATTAGGGAAAGCAAAGGCGTTGAAGCAGAACCTAATATTATTCAGCTGAATTTAAAAGACAAGTACTGCAATCATAAACTCAGACAGAGAAAAACCAAAAACAGACAAAATTAAAAGCAGAGAAATTATATATACTAAACCATATATATTGCATTAACATCAAGATTTTTGGAAGTTGTTAATGATATAGAACTTTTTTCTCAAGCATAGACTGAATATAGAATCAAATCAAATTTATAAAAAAAGAGTGAATTCTCAATTTCTAAATGGATAAATGATATAAACAGGTGGTTTTCAAAGAAAACAAAGCTATTTGTAGTCATATAAAATGTTTTAAATCATTATTGATTAAAGAAAAGGATGTTGAAATACTTTGTTTCTGTTAAAATGGAAATTCTGGAGGAAATGAAGAAAAACAGGAACATTAATAAATTGCTAGTGAAGTAAGAAACTGGTCCAACCATTGAGGAGAAAAATTTGGAATGATACCCAAAGGACTATAAAATTGTGTATATTATTTGATCCAGCAATACCACTATTAGAACTGTATCCTAAAGAACTGAAAGAAGTATGTGTGCAGTCAAAAATATTTAGAGTAACTCTTTTTGTAGTGGAAAAGAATTGGAAATCAAGGGAATGTTCATTAACTTGCAAATGGCTGAACAAGTTGTGGCATATAATTGTAATGGAATACTATTGTACTGTGGAAATTGAACAATGGAGTCATTTCAGAAAACAAAACAATACAAAACATGACAAGATTTATATGATTTGATGCAAAATAAAGTGAAAAGAACCAGAAAGTCAGACTAACAGTAATGTAGTAGTGTAATGATAACCAAAGGTGACAAAAACTGCTGGGAAACTAGAAATTGAACCTCACTTAATACACTATACCAAAATAAGTTGGAAATGGGTTCATGATTTATACATAGTGATATCATAAGTAAATTAGAAGAACAAATTATAGTTTACGTCTCATATCTGTGGAGAAGGAAGAAATCTGTGGCCAAAGCAGAACTTGAGTATATTTACTGAATGCAAAATTGATAATTTTGAGTATTTTAAATTAAAAAGTTTTTTGTACAAACAAAATCAATGCAGACAAGATTAGAAGGGAAGCAATAAACTGGGAAAAATATATTCAAGGGTTCTGGTAAAGGCTTCATTTCTAAAATATATAGAAAATTGACTCAGATTTATAAGAATTCAAACCATTCTCCAACTGATAAATGGTAAAAGGATATGAACAAGCAATTTTCAGATTAAGTAATTAAAACCATTTCTAGGCATAATGATCATTATTGATTAAAGGAATGCAAATTTAGACAACTCTGAGGTATCACTATACACCTCCCAGATTGGCTAAAATGACAGGAAAGATAATGATCAATGTTGGAGGAGATGTGGGTAAACTGGGTCACTGATACATTGTTGGTGAAGTTATTAACTGATTCAACCATCCTGGAGAGCAATTTGAAACTATGCCCAAAGGGTTATAAAATTGTGTATACCCTTTGATCCAGCAGAGTTTCTCCTACACTTGTAGCTAAAGAAATCATAAAGGATGGAAAGAGAACCATATGTACAAAAATGTTTGTGGCATACCTTTTTGTAGTAGCAAGATACTAGATACTGAATGGATGCCCATCAGTGGGAGAATTGCTGAATAAGTTATGGTATATGAATGTTATGAAATATTATTTTTCGATAAGAAATAATCAGCATAATAATTTCAGAAAGGCCTGGAGTGAACTGATGCTATGTGAAATGAGGTGAATCAAAAGTTCATTATACGTGGCAACAGCAAGATTATATGATGATCAATTCTGATGGAAAGTCATCTGTGCCCAGAGAGAGAACAGTGGGAACTGCAGGTGGATCACAATACAGTATTTTTTTTTATTAATTTTATAATTATAATTTTTTGACAGTACATATGCATGGGTAATTTTTTTTTTACTAGATTGTCCCTTGTATTCACTTTTCCAAAATTTCCCCTCCCTCCCTCTATTCCCTCCCCTAGATGACAAGCTATCCCATACATATTAAATGTGTTACAGTATAACCTAGATACAATATATGTGTGTAAAACCAAAAATTTTTGTTGCCCAGTAAGAATTGGATTCCGAAGGTATAAGTAACCTGTGTAGAAATACAATAGTGCAAACATTTTACACTCAATTCCCAGTGTTCCTTCTCTGGGTGTAGCTGTTTCTGTTCATCATTGATCAACTGTAACTAAATTGCATCTTCTTTATGTTGAAGATATCCACTTCAATCAGAATATGTCTTCATACATATTGTTGTTGAATTGTATAGTGATTTCCTGGTTTTGCTCATTTCACTCAGCATCAGTTCCACAACATAGTATTTTTACTCTTCGTTATTGTTTGCATGGATTTTGTTTTCTTTCTCATTTTTTTTTATTTTTGACCTGATTTTTCTTGTGCAGCATGATGTTTGTGGAAACATGTATAGAAGAATTGCACATGTTTAACATATATTGGATCACTTGCCAACTGGAGGAGGGAGTGAGGGGAAGGGAGGGAAAAATTACAACACAGAGTTTTTTTAGGGGTGAATGTTGAAAATTATCAATGTGTGTATTTTGAAAATAAAAAAAAGTATAATTTTAAAACATTGTGAAAGTTTTTGCTATTCTGATTGATACAATGATCAGAGATAAGTTCAAAGGACTCATAATGAAAAATGCTATTCATCTCCAAAGAGAGAACTGAAGAAAAACTTCCTAATAATTAAAATTACTCAGAATTGGAAAGTTTTCATGCCAGTGCTATAACAAGACCCAAGAAAACCGAGGTTTTGTCACAACACAACATTTAGATGATGCAAAAAAAGTTATAAAAATTTATACAATTTTATAGAGATGTTTGTTTTATTTTACAAATCATTTACAATAAATAAATAAATAACATTATGAAGACTTTGAAATTTTCTTTTTGATAACACATAGTCTTTTAGGAACATAAAAGTAATTGATTTTAGCATCTAGATACCAAAAATATTTTTTAAGAATAGGAAATTACCAGGTTAATAGCTCCAATATCCATTTCAGTGGTCATATTCCAGCTCAGTAGTATGCTATTCCCTATCAGAATAGCCATATCATGCTTTCCTTTTTCTTTTCTTTTATCTCCCCCAACTATAGCCTTTGGCTTTATATCTGGAATCAGTCCCTGTAATGGAGCGTGATATGCAAAAACCTTCCCTCTAGTCCAACTGCATTTATCTTAATTATTAGTTTTGTTATTTTAACATGATGCATTTCAAAATTGAAGAGGGGTACTAATATTGGACTCAGGTTCCATATTTGTTACTTATACTTCTAGCTGTCAGGCTTTAAGAAAGAAGTTGATTAATGGCAAATATCCCCTACTGCTGGATAGTTCAAATGCAACCTAAGATGTTTACCCGTTGTATAACATTGGGCCCACCATTTTGCCTGTTGAATTCAGTTTCTTCAGTTGTATAATGTGTATAATAACATGCCTATTTTGAAGGACTGCTGAAAAGATCAAGTGGGATAATTATAACATAATACAATACCTGACACATAAACACATAAAAGGAATTTGATAAATTCTCTTTCCTTCATTCCTTCCTTCATTTCTTCATTCCTTCGTTCCTTCGTTCCTTCCTTTTTTTCCTTCCTATTTTTCTTCCCAGTTTCTCTCTCATGACAGTTCCATTCCCAGTGTCCCATTTAGACCATTTTTATACACAGTGGATTTTTGAACTCTACTTTGCAATTGGGAACTCATTTCTTTAACTGAAAAGTAACTCTGAGGGAGCATAGAATTCTATGCTCTGAATTTGTCATCCAGAATGAACCCTTAGAAGCATTAAGAGCTTCTTCTAAGGCAGATCAAGTTGATGCTGCTATGGGATTTATGGTGTGTACCATTAGCTAGAAGTGAAATATTGTACGTTAAAAATATTTACCTTAAGCTTGAATTCTGGGTGATGTATTGAGCTAACAATGTTCTCAACCTATCGCTCCTCTGGCACTGCTGTGACATTTCCCGGTGAAAGAAATCATATTTTCCTTCTATATCTCTATGATATAGGGTACAAGAGGGAAAACAAGAGGAAAGTGATGGAGAGCATGCAAGAGTGGCTGAAGCCTGTGCTCTATGGATCAGAGAACCAGAGATTTAGACCTGGAAGAATCTCCATTCATCAATGCCAACTGCCTCACATTTCATATGAAAAAACTGAACCTCTGGGTGGTTAAGTGATGTCCCCAAGGTTGCAAATGTAAAAAAGCATCACATGTAGGATTGGAATCCAGGTTTTATATAGCTTCCCTCTTCATTTTTTTTTCTGGTAGCATTTGAAAGTATATATTAGGAAGGGTAGATTACCCTAAAAAAAGACCAAATCTTTCACTACTATCATATGCTTGCATCCTTACTGCAATTCAATTAAATTCAGTAAACATTTGTTAAATGTTTACAGTGTATGAAAGACTTTGTATTAGTCCCTGGGGATATAAAGAGTAAAAAATTATTTTGGTCTTAAGAAGTTTACATTATGTTAGTCTGTCTGTGTATGTTGATATATGATATAGCATATTGTGCTATGTAATATTAATTGTATTATGTATTTGTAACATATATTATATTATATTATTTATATGTATAATTATATTCAGAATCAGGAAGAACTGTGAAATCAAGTCTCAGACATTTACTGACTTTAATGTTGGAAACATTCCTTAATCTCTCCCAGTCTGTTTTCTCAACTGTAAAATGGGGATAATGGTGTCTACTTCTCAGAACTGTTGTGAAGATCAACAATAAGATATTTGTAACGAACTTGGAAAAATCTTACATCACTGTACACATGTTCAATAAATAATGGTAGTAGTAGTAGTAAAAATAGTAGAAGAAATAATAATATATAGCTTTAATTTATAAATCAAATTTATAAATTAATAAATATGATTTATAAATATCACAGAATTAGACAGTTGGAAGGGAAATCATGACAGTAGAGAAAGTACTGAATTCAGCATCAGAGAAGGGGGGGGTCAGATATATCTTCTGTAATCTACAATTTGCATAATTAAGGCAAATCAAGAATTTGCCTAGCATCAGTTTTCTCATCTGTTAAATGAGGGAAGTGTATTAAATGGCCTCTGAGGTTCTTTCCATTGATGGTTTTAATTGTGTCAATATTCAAATAGTCTTATCCTTAAATGAAAGGCATCCCTATTATAATATTAAGTGATAATCTAATCCCCTCTTTAAAAACTTCAAGGAAAGGAAACCCACTACTTCCTGAGGCAGTCTTTTGTACTTGGGGGTAATTCTAATTTCTAGGAAGTAGTTCACAAAATCAAGATCAAATTTGCATCTCTGCAATGTTTCTGTTTATGCTTTATCCTTCTCTCTCCCTCTTCTTCTCTCTCCTTCATTCCTTTCTCCCCTCTTTGTTCCCCCTCTCTTACCTCTCTTTCTCTCTCTCCTCTGTTTCTCTTTATTAAAATTATATGTCTTTATGCATGATATCATTCCTACACACCAATAAGTAAATAAAATATAACATAGTAAAACAATATGTATATTTGGAAGGTAATTATCTGGATCATTAATTCTTCTAATAAAGTTCCTTCCTAACATGGAAATATGCTCCATAATTAATATCAATAATACTGCAATTTATAGTTGTCTATTAGTTATAGATACTGAGAGGTTAAATCACTTACTTAGGGTCACACTCCAATAAATATCAGAAGCAGATCTCCAACTCAGGGCTAATGTCAATACCAGTCTTTTCTCCCCTACACTAATCTGCTTCTTAAAACAGATGACATTAATAAAGTTTAAGATAATAGAGAACATTAGAGGGTCAGTAAAAAAAAATAATAACTTCTTATATAAGATGGGCCCTGAGTTGAGCTGTGAATGTGAAGATAGAAAGTCCAGGAATTCAGTATATTGCATGCAACAGTATGGAGGCTGGAAATTGTATCCTAAATTCAGAGAATGGCAAGTAGGCCAGATTGTCAGGAATATAGACTTGAGAAAAAGGAGAATTGTGAAATAAGTCTGAAAATATAGATTGAGGCATAACAAAGATAGAATTTAAATTCCAAGCCAATACAGGAATGGGTTTTGTATTTTGTTAAATGCTTTTTCTGATTCTGTTGAAATAATAAATCTAATGCCTTCTTTAAGAACTTCAAGGCTATGAAATCTACCACTTCTTGAGATAGTCCTTTGTACTTTGAGTTAGTTCTAATTGTTAGGAACTGGTTCCTGAAATTAAGGCTGATTTTATATCTTTGTAATATCCATGCTTGTGTTTATTCTACTCTTTCCCTCTTTGCCTTCTCTCTTTAATCCTAGAAGCATGAGGAAACCACAAAAGTTCCTTGGACAGGAGAACATCATGGTTAGATATGTGCTTAGTGACATCCATGTGGCAGTTGTAAAAAAAACAAAAAACAAAAAACAAAAACTGGCATTAGAGCTTTTATACTAATGATTTTAGCAGGTGAGTGTTCATTAAGATTTCAATTAGGGGGAAGTTGTTTGAATCAAGACAACAAAATAGGTGAGACAGACGATGTATAGGTAAAATTGAGGAGATATGGTATTCAATTGGAAATGGAGAAAGGAGGAAGAATGAGGATTGAGGTTATCTCTACATGAGGTTACATGGCACCCTAATAATATTTAATATTTAATAAATTCAAGAGACTTCCTCTTTCCTCTGGAATCAAACATGGAATCTTCTGATTATCTTTTAGAGCCATTTATAAGTGATCCTTTCTTATGTTTTCAGTCTTACATCTTACTTTCCACAAACATACTCAGAGATCAGTGACACTAGATTTTTTTTGTTTTTTGAAATAAGACCCTTTATGCTCCAACTCTGTATCTTCTCTGAGCACTTACTTTACTAGGAACTCTCCCTTCTCACCTCTAACTCCTGGCTTTCTTCAAATTTCAACTAAAGTCCCATCTTCTATAAGAGTTCTTTTTTCTGCACCCATAATTATAATATTGCCCCCCTGAAATTATTTCCAATTATATGTGTATATGTGAAAATTATGTATATATAAATCTTGCTTGTACATAGTTGATTGTGTATTGTTTCCCCTATTAGAACAAGAACTATATTTCTGCTCTATTTTGAGTTTTTTGTACCCTTAGAGATTATCACAATACCTGGTGCAATATAGATGTTTCCTACTTTTTTTGATGATTTGACTTAACTTGAAGAAAGCCAGAGATTAGGAACATGGTAAATCTGACCAGATAAATTATGGAAAACTAATCAATAAGGAGCCAAAAATTTAAAGGAAAAGAGCTAGAGAAGGGTAATTATTTTTTGAGAGCAGAGTTAAAATGAATATAAAGGCATTGGGAGTAGATGGCTGACCTCAGAGTCAGAAAGACCTAGCTTCAATTCCTGACTGTTTTTTATTGGCTACATAGCTTTTAATCCTTCAGTTTCACATTCAATTCTTTAGTACTGTAAGTTGAACAGTAAGTGCCACCTGCATTGGTGGACGGTTGATCCTCACTGAAAGTCCTCAATATGAGAAAGGTTTTAAGACCTAACACTAAAGTACATTACAAATGCTTAAGTTTATGTCTGGACTTGAATTCAGGAACCCCTAAATTAAAAATCTCTTTCAGAAACTCCTTAGCTTTGTGACCCTGGGAAAACTGCTTAACTTCTCCCAGTCTTAATTATTTCAAAGAAGGATGACTATAAAATCTACTTCCCAGGGCTGTTGTAAGGAACATATGACACAACATGGACAAAGAACTTTGTAAATTTTAAAGCACACACACACACACACACACACAACGCAAACAAACAAACAAACAAAAACAGCTAGTGGCATTTTAATAACAGACACTTGTAAAGGGCTGAAACTCTTGAGTAAATGCACTGAGGTTGGACGATCAAGCACTTCAGGCTAGTTACTGATTGGACAATACTCTATAGGAATATGCTTGGAAAATGGCCCTTCCAACTATCCTGTGCTGGCTCAATCATTTGGTGTAAACAGAATTGTGGGAGGGACTAGGAGGTGGAGTGAGACTAGCCAGAGTCACTTCCGGTTGGGAGACAAAGAGATGAGGTCCCAGAGATCCTGCATTCATCCCCTTGACTTCTACTGCTAAAGACCAAGAATAAAGACCAAGGACTTTTGCTTATCCTGATTCCAGCTGATTCTAAGATATCCAGGGTGCTAACATGGTCATCACAGACACCTCCTAGATATCTAGCTCAGATATCTTCATAGATTGTTGATGGTTATTTTTGTTTTTGGGGGTTTTTTGAACCTAATATTATGATTTGGGTGACATAGAAGATGCCAGATAAGGTAACTTCCTTCATCAAAACTAATTATTACCTGCTCTACCACTTAGAGATTTATCTGGGCTATTTATACAGAAATTGAATTGTTGCCAGAGACATAACCCTCATTTATGTGAGACAGTAAATGTAGAAAATCACCTTGGTTCCTAGACCTGATCTACATCTCCTAAATTTGCTCTATATATTGTAAGTGTAGAATATTTATTTCTTGAGTGAATTATAAGTGTTCATTTTGTCCCAACCATATGCTAGGCACTGTGGTGGGTACTACAAATAAAGACACCAAAAGAAAATTTCACATAATTCATGGGTTGCCTTCCTTTCTATTCTATTCCACTATTCTTCCATTCTCATTCTATTCTGCTAGAAACATATATCACGTACATAAAAAAAGAAACAGAGGGCAATTGGAGGAAAGACAACACAATATCTAAAGAGGTGGGGGAGGGGGGAAACTGAGAACACAAGAGGAGTTTAAATCCTTGAATGTATGAAATACTAGTGTAAACAGCCTGAAATGAGATTTCTTCTCATTGTTTTTTTTTTTATCTTGACTTGCTTGATTATAATTATGTTTTACTCAAAGGAAAATATATTTTTTTCCCTTTCTTGTTTGCTTTTCTTTGAAAACAATCATGGAGACTGAAATACAGATTAAACAACCAACATATATTTATCAAGTGCTTATTATAAACTCTGTTTGGGATTTTTTTAATGTCCTATTTGAAGCTGTTAGATTATATAGAACTTATTATGTGACAGATACTATGCTAAGTGCTTTGCAATGCTAAGTACTTTCAACAGCCCTGTAAAGTGCCTGTTTTTTTAATTATCCACATTTTACAGATAAGGAAACTGAGAAAATCAGAGGTTAAGAAACTTGCCCTGAAGGCCACAGTTTATGAGTATCTGAGACTGGAAATTGAATTCATGTCTTCCTGACTTCAGGCCTAATGTTCTATTCACTGTGCTACCAGTTCCCTCCATAGAGAAAAGTAGTTCTGATCCTCAATCTCAGTTTTTTATTGCTCTATTTGGTCCTGGTTCTTATTCCTGGGATTACCTTCTATAATTCCTAGTTCTTTGCATGCAAGCACCTCACTAATTTATCCCTGATGGCTATCACAGAACAGTCATCTGCAAGGATCATTCTATAGTCTTTATCACAAGCAAAAAGTCATTTATCTAGAATGAAAACCTGATTTCACCATATACAGGGAACCTTTCAAAGAACAACAAGATCAAAGATAGCAAGATAAAGGGGACAAGGGTGGAGGGAATACGATTCATTGTTGAGAAATAATAGCCATCAATAATGTAGACCAACACTGGTCCAATAAACAAGCGCCCAACTTATTTCATGCTTACTGCTTTGGGAAAAAAGCTTTATTGACAAGAGATAAATCTAAAGGTAAGACTTATTTCTGACAGCAAGAGTCAATATCTTCTCTGCAAAGAGAGGTGTTTACCTCTCTCACTTTCTGGAGTCATCCACCAAGTCCTAAATCCTGACTGATAATTTGTCAGGCTCACAGCCTTTGCAGAATTTCAATAGAAAAAGCTTCAATCTTGTCCAGGGTCTCTCTCTCCCATTCTCTCCTCTTCCAACCTAGGAACATATCCATCAGACTTTCTGCAGGGACATTTTCATTCCATTGGTCCCAGATGGAATCTGCAGAGGCCATTAAGATGCAAACCCACTCTTAGGAAGAGGTGAACATTTGTCTTCCCTTGGTAACCACCATGAGCAATGAGGTAGATTTTATACTAGGGATGGGAACAGTTCCTTTCCCTACCCGTAGCAATTAGCCTATGGAGCATCTTTGAATTTTGGAAAATTCCCCTTATTTTAGTGTAAGAAAAACTAAGCTTTTCAAACGTGGATAGCCAAATGCAAAAGAACAACACATTTTTGTTAACCAGGAGGTGGTTACTTTTACAAATACCACTTGTATTTTCAACTGGGAAAATTATATATAATGCCCTCAATTCATGCTGAAGAATGAGGTAGAGATTCTAAGATACCTAAGGATACCTGCAAGAAAGTTGGAAGCATGAAAGCAGTGCTTCTCTCAATTTCAGTTTCTTGGGACAAAGTCCTGGTCTCCCTCTCTCTTCCCCTTAGTTATCATTCTGCTTATTATCTATTAATACTCATAGTTATATAGGGTTGAAAGGAATCTGAGAGCCCATTTATCATATTAATTTTAGAGGAAAGTGAATTTAGATGAGAGTTTAAATTCTTTCTTCCTCATGGTCAAATAGTTAAGAGATCTAAACAGGTCTTCCTGATTCCCAGTTCCATGCCCCATCTGCAGCACTACATCACCTCTATAATAATTGATGTTTCTGTTTACTTCACAGATTTCAGAGCACTTTCTATGTATTCCTAATGGGTGGGGAGGAAACCAACCAAGCAAAGAAATTACTTTACCTCTAAACCTAAATCAGAAATTTACAAAATGGTTTCTTATTTACTTTTTTAAAAGTTGGGTAAGAATACATAGTATTATGAAAAAGATTGATCAACTGGATAATTATTTTATACAGAAGTGAACTTTTGTTTTTATCTTTTCTTCCTATCTTCTTACTTCTTGCATAGACCATATGAACATATACCTTTAGAATTTTTAATGTGATTATTTTTCAAATAATTAGCTCAAATTCCTGGAGGATGGGCCAGTACTCCAAACTCTGGGGTTGATCTTGGAAGTTGTCTTCTCCTCAATCATAACTCATAGGCAAACTTTACCCTTACCTAGAATTCTTATAGCTCTAACAGTTTCAGTCTAGGTAGCTACATAGAAAAGAGGATAGAGCAGTGGGCTTGAAATCAGGAAATTTCATCTTCATGAGTTCAGATCTGACCTCAAGCACTTAGTAATCTTCTTCATGGGCAAATCATTTAACCCTATTTGCCTCAGTGACTTATCTATAAAATGAGCTGGAAAAGTAAATGACAAACTACTCCAGTATCTTTGTCATGAAAACCCTAAAATGGGGTCATGAGGAGTTGGACACAACTGAAAACTTACTGAAAAATAACAATAAATTATCAATCTAGGTCCCCACAGATTTGGATGAATATTTCCCCAGATCCAAGAGAAGCAACAAATATATATATATATATAGATATATATATATATATATATGTACATATATATATATCATGTACAAACTTTATTATTTTTTCCATAAAATTCAGAAGAAAAAGAAAAAAAAATAAAAGACTGACAGTAGCTCATAAACAATAGGTAAAATCATTCTATTTTTTCCACTGAGCCCCACATTCCCTAGAATCCCAAAGTTCTCTAAGTTGTTTTTTTTTTTCATTTGAATTATTTTCACAGAAAAATAAAGGATAGTCAAAGCTAGGCACGAATCATTTAACTGCCTACTGTACACCATCTATACCAAACACAGAAAACAAAAACAATTTTAAAAAATCGTCCTGGCTTTCAGATAACTCATTGTCTAAGGAAAGATGCAATACGAAAACAAGTATACAAATAAGATACAAACAAGATATAGATAGAACAAACTGGAAATACTTACAGAGGGAAGGCAGAAGCATTTATGGGAACAGGAAAATGCTTATGAAGAAGATGAATTTTTAGCAGGAACCTAAATGAAACCAGAAAAGCCAGGAGTTAGAGATGGAAATGGAGAAAATTCCACATATGGGAACCAATCAGTGTAAAGGAAGATGAAGGGTCATAAGTGAAAAATAACAAGAAGACCAGCATTCACTGGATCATGAAAGTAGATGTACTTGGCTGAGTTAAGACCACCAGATTTTGAAACTCTCCATATTCTGCCCTGCCACAGGTAGATGATTGAAGTAGTATGGAGCAATGGATAGAAATAGAGTCCAACTGAGATCTAGGATATAGCTGGATTCGATTGTTACCTTTAATACTATTTTTGTGACCCTGGGAAATTTATTTTAGATCTCAGCAACCTAGAAAACTCCTTAAGATGATAAGATTATATAACATGTGTTGATCTGTATTGATAGGAGTTTCCTCATCATTAGTTCCTTATGTCAATGAAATCATAATTCCAGATCCTCCATCCTCCCTACCTCCCATTATCACATACTCAAGTATACATTTCTGTAAGCACTAGAGGGTTTATGTAGCTCTTTACAGACATTATCTCACTTGATCACATTTACAGTGTTCCCCTAGATAACAAATATCTGTGGAGATAGGAAGAAGAGTTGATTTGTCCTCAAAACAAGCAAAGAACTTCTATTCCTTTCATAGCTAGCTGGAAAGTAGTTTAAGAAAATTTGCACTAAAGAGGTACAGTGGAATTTTAACAGTAATAGTAAAATCAATATTTATTATAGATTATGTAACATAAACACCATATAGTTTATTAGGATAAAATGTGAGCTGTCATAACCCTAGCAGTGTGAGGGCATTATTATGGTGAGCATGGCTCTGTAAATATTTATAAGGATAATTTATCCCTAACTCTATTTTGTGTTCTGTCCTGGGCCTAAGGCAGTTTTAGTAACATTTTAAGCAGGGTACCAAACCAATAAAATATAAATTTGGATGATCTGATTGCTTTGTTCTGAAAAGATAAGTAGATGGGAGGTGAAATTGGGAGGCACTGAAGAGGAGATAGGGATTTTAGTTTCTAGGGTACCAATTTAATAATACATGAAAATAGGTTCTTTTTGATGGAAGTTTTCCAAACTAGAGTTATTTGGGCACTTAGCAATAAAATAAGATGTTGTAAAACTCTTAATATAAATATGGAGCTATTTATTTCAGAGGAGAGAACGGAAGATTTGGGGTGAGGTAAAAAGGAGAAGGTTTGACAATTACCTTCAAGTACTAAAAGGTATATTACCAAAAAGTGATGCCAAAAAGAGACATAAGAGTTGTCCAGCTTGGCCCAGAAATAAGATCATAACCTCCTAAGAAGAAAAGATTGAGATGATATGATAACTATTTTCATATAATGCAAAGTCTTCATAAAGAAGAAGAATTCAATTTATTCTAGTTTGGGGCAGAACAAAGAATGATGGATAAAGTTGAGAAGAGGTCAGATTGGACTTGCTATAAGACAAACCTGTGTCATAGTAGGAGACTGAATCAAAATCAGAATGGACCATTGGAGGTCATTAGTGGAATCTTCACTGGGGGATTTCAACAAAGATCAGATAATTAGAAATAATTGACATGTATAGAACTTTAAAGGCTAAAAATACTTTATATACATTATATTATTTGAATTTTTGAGGTCAGCATATTACTATCTCCACTGGAAAGGAAAAACTGGGACTCTGAGAGGATGTGACTTCCTTGTGGTCACACAGCTAGATAATGTCCAGGGTGAGGATTTGGACTAAAATGGTCCTGAAGCCAAGCTCTATGTGATGTCTACTATACCATGTCTCTTCTCCATGTTCTTGTTGAGAATTTTGTAGTAGACATTTTTGTTTAGAGATGAGTTTTCTGCCATGCTCTGGCTGTGATATGTCAGGTACCAGTATAATTTTATGATATATAAAATCTTATTTATGTAGAATATTGGGGCATCTCTCCCTCCAGTTCATAGTTTAGGTCTGCAAGTAAAAGGTAATTCCAAATTCCAGGTACTTTATGAGTCTATTCCCTTAAAATTGATTTTCATTAGCCTCCTCTGATGCTCTGTACTTTAATAGTTTTTTTGGAGGACATAGTTAGGCTTAATATCAGGGAAAAAAACTTCCAAAAGTTAGAGCTATCCAAAAAGTAATGATATTCATAGGATTATCAATGTAAAGCCAAAAATATGTTGGTCAATAAGCATTTATTAAGTGCCTATTATGTGTCACACACTGTGCCAAATGCTGGGAATACAGAGAAAGAAGAAAGACAGTCCCTTACCTCAAAGATTTCATAATCTATTTCCACAACATGAAAACAACAATGAATAAGTAAACTTTAGACAGATAAATTAGTAATAATCCACAGAGAAAAGGCAGTAATAGAATAGGGAAAGGCCTTTTGTTTGCTCTTAGGTAATCAGGTGCTGCATTTATGCTAATAATAATAATAATTCTTATTTATTGTGTTTTAAGTTTAACTATCACTTTTCCTTCTCCTTCCCTTCCTTTTCCCCTTAATCCTTTATCCTTCCTTTCTTGTTCCTTTTCTCCTCCCTTCTCTCCCTTCTCCTCTTTTCCCTCCCTTCCTCTGTTCCTCTTTCCCTTCCTTTCTTTCAGCTCCTCAGATCTGATTTTTAAAACTCAGTCATTAAGAAAAGCAATATTTAAACTGTACTTATTTCTGTTTATAAACTTGTATATAATAAGAAATCTGCAAATGTTCTCTCACTGAACTTTGCATCTTTTAGGTTCTTATAGGGTTTTTTTTGTTGTTGTTGTAGTTTGGGGTTTTCTGGGATGGATTGTAGGAGGAACATACTTCAATTTTCAGTTTGATGTTTGCATTGGGAGTTTCAGGTCCCTTTGTGATGTTGTCTTATTGAAACTCAATAACTTTGCAAGGAGAGTTTGGGATTTGGGAAAGTTTTGTTTGTTTGTTCCTAGAAAATTCTTTCCTTGCTTGTAACTCAGAGCACTGGTGACCTTACGATTGAAAAAGTGAATGATGGGATGAATTGACATAATGTACTGCATAATGTACATTTCATTTGAGTATTTTTTACAAGATAAAATTATATGTGTATGTTTATGTGAGTATATATATATATATATATATATATATATATACACACACACACATATATATATATATATATGTCTATATGTGTGTATAATGTGTTATGTATACATACCAAAATTACATATAAGATGTTTATGCTGGTGGACCATGGGAAATTTTTCTGGGTTGGTGGCCTGTTAATAATGTCTTAGCTTTCATTTGTGACCTTAAGCTATATGATGGCTTTTCCTCTAGGGGAGAGGATAGTGCAAATGATCATTGGTAACACTGAAAATTCAAAGTAAAATCTATTGCTATTTTAAAAAAAGTTTATTAATATTTTAAAATAAAAATATGCTTTTAAGGAAAATAATATGTAATTGGTAAAAAAAAAAAGAAAACATTAATTTAAAAAACAATTTCATCTCAGAGCTTAATTAGCTATTGCTACTGTAACAAAGGGAACTTGGAGAAGGCTGACTTTTTTTGGCAGTCAGTCTGCCCTTCTGTTAAATGGAGATAATCTCATGATTGATAATATCCTTCCTAGCACTACTCTGAAGATGAATCCATGGTATATAAAGTGTTATGTGTATTAAACGCACTGCAGAAACACCAATTATTTCAATTTCTACCTATAAGTTTAAAACAAGCCTTATCTAATTGAAATCATTGTGTGAATGCATGTCTCTTCATCTAAATGCAAATATACTAATTGTATAGTGAAATAAAAATGAGGATAATCATACACCCATGAGACATATTTCTAAGGAATTATCAAAATGATCAAACAATCAATAAGTACCTACTATGTGCTAGATACTTCACTAAGTGCTGGGTATACAAAGAAAAAATATTTATACCTTAGAAATCAATAAATGCTATAAAGCATGGCTTGAATAATTATTTTGATTGCCTATATAAGGAAAATAATTAAAATTAGCAGTATGTCATGCTTTTTCACAGAGCTGCTTATTCAAATTTAAAAAAAATACTTCCTGCATGCTTACATTAGAGTAGGGAAAAGCCATAAATCATAATGTACAAGATAGTCAGTAAATAATTATCTGTTAACTGTTTGTGGTGTATGGGCATTGTGTTAAGTGCAGGTGACAAAAGGAAATGCATACACAAGAGACTGTGTACATAGACTTAATGTGGGAAACTTTAGGGGTGTGTGTGTGTGTGTGTGTGTGTGTGTGTGTGTGTGTGTGTGTATGTGTATGCAAAGCAAAGGATGTGAAAATACAATGAAAACATTCCCTGCCTTCAAGGCATTCGCTAGAATGAAAACTCTAGTCAAAGAAGATAATTTCTATGTATATACTAAATGTCAATTTCTATGTATATATGAAATATAGATGGTGTTGCTATTGCTGCTTGGTGGTAGTCTCCACTGTATCCTCCTTCTGATTCAATCGAAGTCATAGACTTTAGTCATACTTTTACAGAACATTAATTGTATAATTTCACTCTTTTTAAAAAATACTTTTTATTTACCAGATGTATGAATGAGTAATTTTACAACATTGACAATTGCCAAACCTTTTGTTCTAATTTATAAATTCACTCTTTATCAAGATGGCACATTGTGCAAACTTGATAAAAATGTCCAAAAATTAAACCCAGGACAGGTCACCTAGTATAGCTATAGATTAATTGTTCTTTTTTCATTGTCATATTCTTTGTTTGTTTGTTTGTTTTTTTACTTTATGCCTACACATGGGGTTTTTCTAACTCCTTTATAAGAAGCAGGGAGAAACATTCTTTAGCAGAAAAATGTCTAGTTTTATTTTCCCTCAGTGATGGAGCTCATTAGGTTTTCATCTTTCTTTTAAGGAATTCTTAGTTCAAGGTGGCTGACTCTTTAAAAGAAAGAGCCAAGTCATTCTAGCTATCTAATTCCTTGGACTCAGTCTTTTCTTTGTATTTTTCTTTCTCGTCCAAGTCCTGGATGCAGTGGTGTGTTGGAGGCAATTCTTACATGCTTCATTGAGGCAATTGTTAAATATTCAGTGGAAATATTTATACCCTAGAAATCAATAAATGCCGTAAATCATGGCTTGAATGATTATTTTGTTGATTGTCTATATAAGAGAAATGATGGAGAAAATATTAATAATACTGATTAAACCTAGCAGTATGTAATGTTTTTTTCAGAGAGTTGCTTGTTCAAATTTTATTAATATAGCTCTTCTTGAACCCCTTAATCAGATACTTTGCTCTGGCTTATAAGAATCATGGACAGGGATCTGGACAAAACCAAATAAGGAAACTTCTACCAATGCAAGTCTATACCTTCTCTGCAATTAATACTCTTTGAGATCCCTAGATCACCAAAATTCACTAGCTCAGGGTGATATAACCAATAAGGGTAAGAGTTGTAACTTGACCACACATCTTCCTGATATTGAGACTAGGCACTTTATCCATCACCCCATGCTGCCTCTCATTCAGGGGTGAAGGAAGGGATTATTTGCCCTGAGTCCTGAATGTAATAAGGGATATTACCAGTTGGAAATGAAGAACATACATAATAAGTACTTAATAAATACTTATAAAGCAGCTCTAGATTTGTGGAATTACAAGACTGTCCCCTGAAATTCTATTCCATAGATCCTTAAATGCCATAAACTAGAAAACAGAAGAAATATATATGTATATATATAATACATATATATACATACATATATATATATATATATATATATGTATGTATATATATTGCAATACAATCTATTGACTAGAATGGTCAGTTGGAATTCATGTGACCCTGAGGAAGTCACTTAATTCATTAATTCCTCAGACAACTCCCTAGAGCTTATCACAAGAAGCGGTGGTACTCCATATTAAAAAAGAGAATTGTTCTACCACTAATTCCCCTATAGTAATAAAATCTTTGTGTGTTCATGTATCAAATAACTCAAGGGAAATGTTTATAATTGTGCAAGAGGATGAAGGAAAGTGAAAATGAGCTTCATACTCAAAACTACATGAATATGAGAAATATAGTAATTGTAATCTGTATGTATGTTATATTTCACCACTTCTTTCCCTCAGGTATTACACATGGGAGGCAGCATGAATTAGTGAGAGTTCTTGGCCAAGGATACAAACAGCCTAGGCTTTAGTCTAGGTTCTTATAATGAAAAACTGTATTATTTTGGACAAGTCACTTCAGCTTGTCTGGGTCTGTTTCTTTGTATAACAAATAAGGCATTTAATCTAAATGTTTTTAAAAGTGTTGCCAAGTTGTAGCATTCACTTATGCTGTTCCCTTCCTCACTGTTCCTTCTTACATTATCCCATTCTTGACAACAAACAAAAGAGTAGTTTCTTTTATTTGATTCAATTTATGTTTGATGATTTTTTACTTCAGAATAGGGCCAGAATCCATATGAATAAATCTGATTAGCACAGGATACCATTTTTTCCTCTTACTAAAATGGATTTGTGAGCTCATTAATTTGGATATTCCCATCAGCTACAGATATAATAATCTATCCATGCTGACCCATCTTTTTTAACATAAATAAATTTGCCACTGATGGTACACCCAAAGTGTTTTCTTTACAATCCCCTGGGAATGCAGAAGAATTAACCTGTCCATGTAATATTCCTTGTTTTCATTCTATTACTAGTCAATCGTTTTGTATTTTACATTTCCCTGAACACTTTTTACTTGTTTTACAAAGCAGCTTGTCATTATTATTAAGAAGACTAAGACTGAGTACAGTATCTAGGAGAGAAGACTTGGGGAGGATGTGATAGTTGGCTTTAATGTCTTTGAAGAATCATCATCAGACATCTTATGTCTATGATTTAAGGGCAAAACTCTCTCCCTGAGGCTAAATATTTCCTTCATAAAATGATAAGCTACACCAAAACCTAAATAACTTTCATTAGTCTAGTCATCTTCTTCTAAACATTCTATAGCTTACCAATAGAAACAGACATTGGCCTTGTGATTTCACTGATATTGAGAATGAGGAAACTGATTTTTACCAATGTTGATCATTATCTTCCACACAAAGTCCACAAATTTTAGAACATTATGTATATCACTGAAACGTTACTTGATCTTCCCAGGGTGGGAGAGTCAACATGTGTGAAATGTGGGCTTGAATCCTGGTCTTCCTAGATCCAAACTCAGTTTTCTATCATTTACTATACTGTAAGAGTACAATGCTACAGATGTGGTTACACTAGAACAGAGTAAAGCATTAATATTATCTCTCTAGTATTCCTGATCTGCTGTGGTCTAGATCATGTTAGTTCTTTCTGGATACTATATTATACTATTGGCATATCAAGCTTGGAATCCACTAAAACTTCACCTTTCTGTTGTTTGTTTGCTTTTTGTTTTCTAATTTTCCCTCTTTTTAATCTGATTTTTCTTGTGAAGCATGATAATTGTAGAAATATTTGTAGAAAAAAAATTGCACATGTTTAACAGCAATTTAACTTGCTGCCTAAAAAAGAGGACGGGGAAAGAAAGGGCTTTGTTAGGAACATATAGAAATACTGATGATCTGTGAGGGTTTACTTTATATCCTGTAACTTTTCTAAAGCTGTTAATTATTTCCATATAGGGTTTTGCATTATTGTCTAGGGTTCTCTAAATATATCATCATATCACCTGGAAAGAGTGATTTTTTATCTCCTCATTGCCTACCCTAATTCCTTTTGACTTCTTTTTCTTTTCATATTGCTGGAGCTAACCTTCCTAGTGCAATATTAAATAACAGTGGTAATAATGGTCACCCTGATCTTATTGAAAATGAAAGCTTCTCCCCATTATAAATAATACTTGCTGATAGTTTTAGGTAAATGTTGCTTATTATTTTAAGGAAAACTCAATTTATTCCTATGCTCTGTAGTGTTTTAATAAGAATGGATGCTATACTTTGTCAAAAACTTTTTATGCATCTATTGAGATTATCATATGTTTTCTGTTAGTTTTGCTATAATATACTATGTACAGTATAGTATTTGTTATAGAATTAGTGACATCAATAGTTTTCCTTATATTGAAACACCCCTGCATTCCTGGAATAAATTCCACTTGGTTATAGTGTATTATCTTACTGATAAATTGTTGTAATGTCTTTTATATATGTTTTAAAAATATTTTTAATTTTATTTAAAATTTTGCATCAATATTTTTAGGGAGATTATTCTGGAATGCTCTTTCTCTGTTTTGGCTTTTCCTGGTTTAAGTATCAGTGCCATATTTATGTCATAGAAGGAATTTGGTGGAACTCCTTTGCCTATTTTTCAAAATATTTACATAGTATTGGAATTTATTGTTCTTTAAATGTTTGATAGTCAATTTGGCTCTAGAGATTGATGGCTTTACATTTTTTTCTCTAAAATGGGATTATTTAAATAAATTACTTCCTCTTCTGTTAGTCTGGGTAATTTCTATTTCTATTTTTATAAATATTCATTCATTTCAATTAAATCATCAGATTTGTGGGCATACATTTGGGCAAAATAATTCTTAATTATTGCTTTAATTTCTTTTCCATTGATAGTAAGTTTACCCTTTTCATTTTGAAGCTAGTTATTTGGTTTTTTCTTTCATTTTTCTGATTGCATTAACCAAAAGTTTATGTATTTTGTTGGTTTTTTTTCATAAAACCCAGTATTAGTTTTTATTAATTAGTTCAATCATTTTCTTACTTTCAATTTTATAAATAACTCCTTTGACTTTCACAATTTCTAATTTGGTATTTAATTGGGCGGGGTCAATTTGGTCTTTTTCCAGATTTTTTAGTTGTATGTTCAATTCATTGCTCTCTTCTTTCTCTATTTTATTCATGTAATTATTTAGAGATATAAAATTTCCCCTAAAAACTGCTTTGGTTACATCCCATAAGTTTTGGTATGTTGTCTCATTATTGCCTTGGGTGAAATTATTGATTGTTTCTATAATTTATTGCTTCACCCACTCATTTTTTAGAATTAGATTATTTCATTTCTAATTGATTTTTAGTCTATCTTTCCTTGGCCTTTAATTTAATGTAAGTTTTATTGCATTGTAGTCTGTAAAGAAAGCATTTGCAATGTCTGCCTTTTTGCATTTGATTATGAGGTTTTTATGCTAAATACATGATAAAATTTGTGTAGGTGGCATGCACTGCTGAGAAAAAGTTATATTTCTATCTCTATCCAATGTTCTTCAGAGATCTTTTCCCAAGATTCTATTAACCTCCCTAGTTTCTTTCTTGCTTATTTAATGATTGGATTCATCTAATTCTGAGAGAGGGAGGTGGAGGTCACCCACTAATTTTGATATTTATTTCTTCCTGTAACTGGCTTAACTTCTCTAAGAATTTGAATGCTGTATCACTTGTTACACATACATTTAGTATGTTACACATACTTCATTATCTATTGCACATCCCTAACAAGATGTAGTTAAATCCAATTTTACTTTTGCTTTATCTGAAATCAGAATTGCTGACTCTGCTTTCTTTGCTTTGGCTGAAGCATAATAAATTCTGCCCCAGCTTTTTACCTTTATTCCGTATGTAGCTTTCTGTTTCAAATGTACCAACATATTATGAACATTTTTGAGCAACATATTGTAGGAATCTGATTTTTAATCTACCTAGCTATCTGCTTCCATTTTATGGAATAATTCATCTCATTAACAGTAATGATTATCAGCTCTGTATTTCCTTTCAAGGATGAAAATAGGATTTTCTCCAATTTATGTACTTTTGTTTTCTCTTTGAATCCTGTTCCTCCTTAATAGTGTTTTGTTGCTGACCCATCCCTTCTTCAAACTTCCTCCCTTCTATCAGTTTTTCTCTTTTCTCTTACCTCTTTATCCTAGACTTTCTGCTCTCTCCTTCTATCCAGCCCCTCCCTTTTCTTTCCCTCTTTTCCTCCTTTCCTTATAGGATAAGACAAATTTCTATAACCAACTTAGTAAATAAGTTATTCCCTATTTGATCCAAAACTGATTAAGCTTTAGACAATGCTCACCCCCTCCTGTCTTTACCTCTTATAAACAGGTCTTTTGTGCCTCTTCATGTGATTTAATTTATCCCATTTTACCTCCTCTTTCCTATTGTCATAGTACAATCCTTTTTACTGCCATTTTATGTCTTTTTCTTTGATTTCAATACATCAGAATCAATTTATACTCAATACCCTCTGCTTATGTATGCTCCCTCTAACATATCATTTTCCCAATCTTTAAATGATATTTTTTTTCTTCCCTGTTTATCTTTCTATGCTCCTTTTGAGTCCTGTGTTTAAAGATCTAATTTTTTTATTTCTGGTGTTTTCAATAAAAATGATTGAAAGTACCTTACTTCATTGCAGATCAATCTTCTCCTCTGAAAAATGATGCTCAATTTTGCCAGGTAGTTGATTTTTTATTGTAATGTCCTTTGCCTTCTGCAATATACCAGGTCCCCAGGCTTTTACTATAGAAGTTGCCAGATCCTGGCTAATCCTGACTATGGTTCCATGGTACTTGAATTATTTTTAGCAGCTTGCAGTATATATTGTTTTCTTGAGATTATAGTTCTGGAGTTTTGCAACAATGTTTTTAGGGTTTTTCTTGTGGGATCTCTTTCCAAATAGGTTCTTTCAATTACTATTTTACCATCTGCTTCTAATGTATCAGAGCAGTTTCCCTTGATTATTTCTTGATGAATACTATCCAGATTCTTTTCTTGGTCATGGCCTTCAGTTAGACCTATAATTTTTAAATTGTCTCTCCTGGATCTATTTTCCAGATCAGCTATTTTGCCAATGAAGTATTTTACATTTTCTTCCATTTTTTCACTTTTTTTCAGTTTGTTTGACTGATTCTTGATCTCTCAGAGTCATTAGCTTCCATTTGCTTGATTCTATTTTTATTCTATTATTTTCTTCAGTTAAGTTTTGTTCTCTCTTTTTTCCATTTGATTAATCCTACTTTTCAAAATGCCATTTTCTTTGATGGAAAGTAAACTAAATTTAGGGCATTATTGTTACCCAATAGTTTTGTAAATCCATCAAAAAAAAAAAAGGAAATGAGGCTAGTCTAGCATAAGCTATTCTTGATGAAGAGTAGCTTCTTCTTTTTAATAAAACTTCTCTTTCTAAAAGTTTACTAACCATTTCTTTGGTAATCTATTCTAAATTTTTCTCAAGAACTGAAGCCAAACATATTGGTCTAGTGCTTTCAGACTCTGTTCTTTTCTTTTTAAAAAAATTATATCATTATTTGCCATTAAAGAACAATCTTCATATACTTCTCCCTTTGTACATGTTTTGTTCTGTTTTGTATTTTTCACAATCATGGGCAGTGGTATATTAGTAAAATGAAGACAAGAGATTAGATTACACCCCCCATGTTTGAAATGTTAAGCACTACTCATCGGTGGAGGTTACCCCAAGAATATGGAGATTTCTTTCATTGGAATGGGTGAATGAGAACAATTTGTACTAATGCCCATGAAGGGCATTGTAACAGGTACTGTTGTGTGCTTAGATCTTGGTTAGAAGATACCAAGATCATCTCCTGCATTGAAGGTCACCATCAGTCATTCTGGTTTTTGACTTACCACTGGACTTGGATGACTTTGGAAGAAGAGTAAAGATGATAAACTTGTGCAATTCTGCCTCACTTAAAACCATACAATAAAAGAACTCAGTGATGCCATCAATCCTCTTCAAAATGAAGAACAAACAACTATTCTTTTAGCAATTCAACTAATTATATTATTGTCTAACTTTTAGCTATAAAGGAACAGGGACTGGATTTGAACTCAGAGTCTCTAACTCCAAATCCACTATTTTTCCTTGGTATCATATTCTTTCCCACATCTGGCCACCAAAGAACAAGAAGGAAGAGAGAACTATTTCCAATGGCTCAGCCTTCCCATCTGACCCAATCTGAACACTTAAAATGAACCTAGTAATAGAATTCTCAAAGTAGTTGAACTGTCCATGTAATTTTCTGTTAACCTTCTATAATGGGAAAAAAAAGGATAGGTCAGTAGAGTTGTCAGTAGAGTGCTGAAAAATGCAGTTATTATATTGAGGGTTTTTTTTTTTTTTTACTTGCCCTATGACATGAGAAGTTGAGAAGTTTGGAAGTGACATGGTAATTCATTTTGAATTAGCATGGCTGTCAGGAGCCACTGACCAACTAGTTTAAAGGAGTACAAGGCTTTTATCTGCCTTGACTTTGGATGAGGGTTCAGATTTTCAAAAAAGGCAATGTCTATGTATCCAGAGATATCAAGACAGAAAATATAATAGTCATATATTATACCTGAATTCCTCTAACTCTCTAGTCACCAGGAGCCTTGGAGACATGTTTTAATAGCTTTGACTTGAAATGCCATAAAGCTACAACAAACTATAGTGAGCTTCCCTAAGATTTATGAAAAGTGATATTGATAAATGTATCCCAAGCATTGCTCTAATTAATTTATTTTAAGATTTGGAAAAAAAAAAACAATAACAATGAGTTCTGAATAACTTCCATTGAGTTGAGTGTAACATAATTTATATTATTTTCCCAAGGAGACAATAAATTAAAATATTAAGTTTGGGTCTCTAAATCAGCATTAAGATATTATCTTTGCATTGGACCCCTTGTAATTTAATTAGAGTCTAAAGAGTCTTGGGCCAACTCAAGTCATGAGGAATTAATGTTAGATTCTTTCCAAAGAAGATCTCTTTTAGATCTTAGCAAATAAAACTTTTCCTCCAACTCTCAGTAGAAGAATAGAGTGAAATTAAAATCTCTAGTAGACTAATTGAGCAAAAGTAAATATAATATCAGCAGTCTCCCCTATTCTCCCCAAAAAAAATCCTGCAAATGCATTATGCACACAAGTAACTCTTTTTTTTCTTCAAGAGAATATACAGTTTATCCTTACTACAATCCTGACAGAATTGTCATTTATATGGCTAGCTACTCCCTCTACAGACTCAGATCACAATCATTCTATAATCAGAAAGTTTCTATGACTAAAAAATTCATCATCCCAAGAGCCCACCTGGCAAATAAGTTCTCTGAACTTAGCTATGTTGATCCTTAGATGACATACACATCTAGATTTATACAGGAAAGTTTTCCAAATCAGTAGAACCATCCAGATATAGGGCTCTGCCACTAGATTTTTCCATAACTAGATTTTCAGTCTATCCTCATTCTTCAGTATTGCCAATATATTAGCAAAAATTGCTTATACAAACTAATCCCCAAAATAATATGCTAGCTTATACCCATTCTTCTGGATAGACAAGTCATAGAATGAAGCACTGTAAATTGGATCAGGAGGAATTGTATTAATATTCTGCCTCAGACACTTAGCAGTTATGTGATTTTACAGAGCTTTTTTAACCTCTCTTTACCTCAGTTTATTCATCTGAAGAAATAATGGAAAATAATGATTGTGGTACTATAGTTCCTGCTTCACAAGAATTCTGTGATAACCAAATGATAAAATACATGAAAAGAAAATAAAAAAGATTTGCTGACCTAAAGGCATTTTGTAAAAGTTAGCTAATATATTATGTAACAAATAGACCGGGTCTATAGGGTGGGTGGTAAAAGATAATTGGTAGTACTTGTAAGTCTTTTCAATTATGAGAACCCCTTTTTAACTTCAGAGAATTTTATGGAATTCTGATAAATATTACTTCACTGACAGAAAAACCTGACCATTAGTATAAAGTTCTGATCATCTCTCAGTTGTAATCCTTCTTTGGGAGGAGATCTCTTTTTTGTAAAATCTTTTCTTCTGTGAGCAGGTTTCTTGGGAAGCTTCTGGAGCCTCCAGCTAGAGTGAAGGTAGAATCTTGAATCCTCTTCTTCCTGAATCCTGGCTCTGAATCTCCTCCAGCTCTTGTCCTTCCCCAATCCAGACTGCTCTTCCAGGCCCAATGTTGTCTTCTTTTATCCTTCCAGGGAATGGGCATGTGAGAACTCAGGGGCTTGTGGGAAAATACTTCAACCAATGAACTTGCTCCTCTTAAAGGGGAAAACTCCTTTAAACATGTAAACTTCCCCCAGAAGCCCAAAGGTACAAACTCCTTTCAAAGGCCAGAACCAAAGGTGTGAATTCTGAGCTACAGAATTGTTTAGACAACCTGAGTTATCACCTTGTAATCTTAACACATTAGGATGGAGATGACAGGCAACTTGAATGGAAGGGAGAGGGAATGACTACTGCCTATTATACTTTTAGATAAGGAATGTGAGGAAAACATACATTGAGCACTATAAATCACTATAAAAGAAGCAAAGTAGAGAGTGTTTTCTCTGTAATTAGAAAATAAGATCATGTCCTGAATTTTCTTGTATGACCATGGCCATGTCACTTACATCCAATCAGTAAACATATTTTAAGGGCCTAATATATGTCAGGAATTGTGCTAAACAGTATGGATACAAAAAGAGGCAGAAAACAATCTTTGAACTCAAAGAACTTATAATCTAATGAGGGAGACAATGTACAAACAAATACACACAAAGCAAATTATATACAGAATAAACAGAAAATAATTAACAAAGAGAAGGCACTGAAATTAAAAGAGATTAGGAAAAGCTTCTATTAAAAGATGGGATTTTATTTGGGATTTAGAGGATACCAGGAAGGACAATAATCAGAGTTGAAGAGGGAGCGTGTTCCACAAATGAATAATAGACAATGATTACTCATGGATTTTTTTTTTTTTTGAGAGAGATGGTGCATCTTTCATGGAACAAGCAGAAGCCAGTGTTCCTAGATCAAATAATACATATTGAAAAATAAGTTGTAAGAAGAAGGATGGGATTCGATGCTAAAAAGAACACTTTAGAATTGATCTTGGAGGCAATGGGGATGATTGGAATTCATGGGGTAGATACTATGAAATGATGAAACCTGAATTTTAGGGAAATTATTCTAATGGTTGAATGGAAGATGAACTGGAGGAGAGAGACGTGAGATTGGCAGATTCAACAGTAAGTTCTTACAGTAGTCCCGGTATAAAGTAAGGAAGATCTGCACTGCAAAAGTTTAAGTGTCAGAAAAAAGAAGGAGGATATTTTTGAGAGATGTTTCAAAGGGGAAAATAAAAAGCCTTAATAACAGCTTAGATATAGGGAGTAAGAGATAGAAAGGAATTGAGGATGACTTTTAGATTGCAAGTCTAAGGGACTGGAAGGACGGTGCTGCCCTCTGCAGTAACAGAGATGGGGTGAGGATTTAGGGAGAAAGATAATGAGCTGTATTTTGGATATAATGAGTTGAAGATGTTTACTAAATATCTCATTTGAGATGTCTGAGAGCCAATTGAAAATGGAGGTCAGCAGAAGGACAAAAGCAAGACAGGTAAATTTGAGAATCATAAATTTAGAGATAGATGGTCATTAAATCCATGAGAACTGATGAGATCATCAAATGAAGTAGTATAGAAGAGAAAAGAGTCCAGACAAAACCCTGAAAAACACTTATAGTTAAAAGACATTATCTGGAAGAGGATCCAGCAAAACAGATAAAAAATTAGCAATCAGATAAGCAGGAGGTAATGGCATCCCAAAAAACCAAAAAGAAGAGAATACAATGAACAAGCAAACAAAAATGAATAAGTTAATGAATGGACATATATATGTAAATAGAGAAGTGGATGAGTGAATAAGCAGATAAACAAATATATAGATGAATGCATGAATAGGTAGATGTTAGATAAATGTATAGGTAAATGAGTAGATAGATAGATAATATGAATGAATAGATAGATAATAGATAGATAAACATACAAATGATTGAATGGAACCAAATAGCCTCCAACTTTAGACCTATGATTTTATGCACGAGTTTCATGGGTTTCAGAGGAATTATAGATTCCATAGATTGAAATTCTACACAAGTAAAATTAGTTGAAAAGGAATAGTAAACTTGGAAAAAAAAAAAAACAACTTCTGAAGATAAAAAGAAATAATTCTGATAAGTAAAAGCAGACATGTCTACAGAAACCATTGTAGGTGTCCAAAAAGTAATCAATCCATCTGTAAAGAAGATAGAAGTAAGAACAGGTATCAGAAGATGAATACAAAATGGGGCATTATCATATAATGGAAATGTCAGAAGTTTCAGAGTTAGCCTTGAAATGAAAATTAAGGACAACATAAAGGATTATGAAGACTTTTTAGTGTGTGTGTGGAGAAAATGGGCATCTAAGAAAGGCTAATAACCATTATCTGTGATGAATGTGATGATAACAACTGATGACATAGAGAAGCTAGATCTCCTCATTTCATTTGTTTTTTGCTACCAAGAAAAATAGTCTCTTTTATAAATGATAGCACAAACATGACTCAAAGACAGTGGAGATGAGTCCAGAGACAGAACAACAATTATCCTTATTGTATTCATGTCCCCTACCCAGATAAACTACAACCTGGGATACTAAAAGTTGGTAAATATAACTATTAAGATGTAATCAATAATATTTCAAACATGGAAATCAGACTGGAGAGGGCCACATGTTGTTTCCATTTTCCCACAAGAAATGAGAATGGAATTTGTAAAATATTGGCCTGGTTTTGATTCCCTGGACATTTCTAGGCTGCATTATTAATGAGAGAGTGAGGGAAAATTATGATCACTTAAGAACCAGCTAGATTCAAAAAGATAAAAAAGCACAAATAATTATAACTTATTGCCTTGTACAATAATTATTAAACAACCAAATCAGGAGACTGCTACATATTAAGTCTGATTAGATTTTACAAACCATTTGATAAAGTGTTTCAGGTCATTATAGAAAAGATGGACATAATGTAAGAAAGAAAATAGGACAATGACATGAATTTGAAATAGGTTGAATGGAAAGATGCAAAAACAAATATTAATGGTTCCCTATCATGTAGCAGAAGTCTAATGATTAGCCCCTGGGATCTCATTTTGCTCCTTTTTTTTGCTTAACATTGTCATAAATGCTTCTTGTCTTCAAGGAATTTATATTGTCTTGGGTAAGAAAACATATAAGTATAGAAAATATATAATAAATATAAATGGATTATAAGTACATGAAGGAACTTTAGGATCAGGGAAATCCTCACATAGAAGATAATGCATGAGCTGAGTCTTGGAGAAAACCATTGATTGTAAGACTTGGACATGAGCAAAGAGTGAATTCAGTTATAGTGACAGAAAGGGCAAAGGTATAAAATTTCAAAATGGAATATCATATATTATAAACCATAATAAGGCTATCATAAGATAGTGAAGTAAAGATAGGGAGCTTCCAGGATTTTTCCCTAAAATCTTCCATATAATACTAAATAATAACTCTAGCCAAATTTTAGAACATAAGAATTCATTTAAAAAAGGTGATTGTGGCAGCTAGGTGGCACAGTGGCCTTGAATTCAGAAGGACCCAAGTTCAAATGTGACTTCAGACACTTAACACTTCCTAGCTGTGTGACCCTGGGCAAGTCACTTAACCCCAGCCTCAGGGAAAAAAAAAAGAAAAAGAAAACAATTTTTCAGCGCAGAACAATTTGGAAAGTCACCAGGAAAGGTATATCGAACCAGAATGAGAGTGGACTTCAATGTGATATAGGCTGTGTGGCTTCAGCAAAGCATGAGTAGGCCTTGGGAGCTATTTCATCAGCAGCAGGAGTGGCAGCTTCTGAAGGATTCAGCCCACAGGCGATAAGGGGGTCAAACAACTGGTCAGAAGATTAACTGGTCTCATTGCTAGAACCAAGGCAGGAGTCTGTTGCTTTGCCTAGACCTACATACCAGTTGCAGTCCTAGGTAGCAGTCCCAAGGTGGGGAAGAGCACTGGCACACCAGAGTTTGTAGTCACCATGAAGGAGGGACTCTCCTCAAAATTCCAGGGCTCACAGATCAGATGTCTGGACCTGCTCACAGGAGGACTTTAGTACCAGCCTGATCCTGATCTTGGGTGAGGAGTTATGAAATGGAACTCACAAGGATAGTCAAGCAGGAGTCCATTTATTCGAAAAATCCTCAGTCTTACAGACTTTATGCTTACATAATGCACTTACATAACTATAAGATATGGTGCATGTACTAACTACAAGATACTGTGCATGCAAGGACACAAAAACAACTTGCTATTATTAGCAGATGTTTCCTTGCCACATTAGCGTAACTCTCTTCAAGTACAACACAGGTTGTCATGCCTCCTGACTTCTCAGGAATGAAAAGCAGCCCTTAGGAATTATGAGGAGCCAAACTAGACACTTTCACTAAGGTTCATTTCTAGACTAAATAGTTTTATACCTCACCCAGGGTTCCCCACTATCTGTGGCCCTCTATAATCAGAGAATAGGCCAAGAGAGCAGCAAATACTGCTCTCCTTAGGTCACATCATACTGAAAGAAATGAAAACCTGCAAGTCCCTAAAAGTATCTCTGAAAATAGACACATAAAACTTCTGAATAGCAGGACAATTTACCCTCCAACCTAGAAGTAGAACCTTGCTTTAACAGAGTTAAAAATAAAATAATAATCTGGGAAAATGAGCAAAAAACAGAAAATATTTTGACCATAGAAAGTTACTCTGGTGACAAGGAAGATCAATACACACAGTCAGAATATAACAAAGTCAAAGCTCCTTCATTCAAATATTCCAAGAAAAATAGCAATTGGTCTCAGGCCGTGGAAGAGTTCAAAAAGGATTTTGAAAATCAAGTAAGAGAGGTAGAGGAAAAAATGGGAAGAGAAATAAGAGGCAAAAAAAAATCATGAAAAAATTGAATAGCTTAGTAAAGGAGACATGAAAAATTACTAAAGAAAAAAGCACCTTAAAAACAGAATAAGTCATACATGAACTGATGCTGAGTGAAATGAGTAGGACCAGGAGATCATTATATACTTCAACAACAATACTATATGATGATCAATTCTGATGGGAATGGCCATCTTCAACAATGAGATGAACTAAATCAGTTCCAATAGAGCAGTAATGAACTGAAACAGCTACACCCAGTGAAAGAACTCTGGGAGATGACTATAAACCACTATATAGACTTCCCAATCCCTCTATTTTTGTCCGCCTACATTTTTGATTTCCTTCAGAGGCTAATTGTAAACTATTTCAAAGTCCTATTCTTTTTGTACAGCAAAATAACTGTTTGGACATGTATAAATATAATGTGTTTAACTTATATTTAACACATATTTAACATGTATTGGTCAACCTGCCATCTGAGGAAGGCAGTGGGGGGAAGGAGAGGAAAAATTGGAACAAAAGGTTTGGCAATTGTCAATGCTGTAAAATTACCCGTGCATAAATCTGGTAAATAAAAACTATAATTAAAAAAAGGTAAAGAATGTGCAAAAAGCCAAGCAAAAAAGCAAAATTGGTCAAATGAAGAAAAAAATCCACTGAGGAAAACAACTCATTTAAAGTAGAATTGGCCTATATGCATAACTAAGATAAAAGAGTAAAGCAGAAGCTTGCCCAACCTCTCCCCTAAATTGGTCCAGATTCCTTTAATTAATGAGTCTAAACAAATTACAGAGCATCAGAACTCTGAAAAAGACAGAGTAGAACATTTTCCAGCTGAAGACAAATTAGAAGTTTAGCAGAGAAGGTCTGTGCCTCAAGGTGAAATCCAACATGCAGTCCCAGTGCAGGGTGCCCAGATACAGCCCCAGATAGAGACCCAGATCCAAACTCAGTCCCACACTCCATGATGAGAAAAGAGCCTAGACATTATCTTTCAAGAAATTATCAAGAAAAACCTCCATGCAAGCAATATAGAATTAGTCCTTCTAACCATAAATGTGAATGGGGCAAACTGCCTCATAAAGAGAAAGCAGTTAGCAGACTGGATTAAAAGTCAGAATCCTACTATATATTGTTTATAGGAAACACACCTAAAACAGGGTAAGACATTCAAACTAAAAGTAAAAGGGTGGAGCAGAATCTATTATGCTTCAGGCAAAACCAAAAAAGCAGGAGTAGCCATCCTCATCTCAGATCCAGCAAAAACAAAAATTGATCTAATTAAAAGAGATAAGGAAGGGCATTATATCCTGCTAAAGGGCAGCATCAATAATGAAGCAGTATCAATATTAAACATATATGCACCAAGTGGTGCAGCATCTAAATTCTTAAAAGAGAAATTAAGAGAGCTGCAAGAGGAAATAGATAGCAAAACTATAATAGTGGGAGATCTCAACCTTGCACTCTCAGAATTAGATAAATCAAACCACAAAATAAATAAGAAAGAAGTCAAAGAGGTAAATAGAATACTAGAAAAGTTTGATATGATAGATCTTTGGCGAAAGCTAAATGGATACAGAAAGGAGTACGCTTTCTTCTCATCAGTTCATGGAACCTATACAAAAATTGATCATATACTAGGGCATAAAAACCTCAAAATCAAATGCAGCAAGGCGGAAATAGTAAATGCATCCTTTTCAGACTATAATGCAATGAAAATTACATTTAATAAAAAGCCAGGGGAAAATAGACCAAAAATAATTGGAAACTAAATAATCTTATACTAAAGAATGATTGGGTAAAACAGCAAATCATAGACATAATTAATAACTTCACCCAAGAAAATGACAATAATGAGACATCATACCAAAATGTGTGGGATACAGCCAAAGCAGTAATAAGGGCAAGTTTTATATCTCTACAGGCCTACTTGTATAAAATAGAGAGAGGGCCAATGAATTGGGCTTACAACTAAAACTGCTAGAAAAGGAACAAATTAAAAACCCCCAGACAAACACAAAACTTGAAATTCAAAAAATAAAAGGTGAGATTAATAAAATTGAAAGTAAAAAAACTATTGAATTAATAAAACTAAGAGTTGGTTCTATGAAAAAACCCAACCAAATAGGCAAACCCTTAGTAAACCTGATTAAAAAAAGGAAAGAGAAAAAGCAAATTGTTAGTCTTGAAAATGAAAAGGGTGAACTCACTAATAATGAAGGGGAAATTAGAACAATAGTTAGGAGCTACTTTGCTCAACTTTATGCCGATAAATTCGATAACTTAAATGAAATGGAAGAATACCTTCAAAAATATAGCTTGCCCAGATTAACAGAGGAAGAAGTAAGTAGTCTAAATAGTCCTATCTCAGAAAAAGAAATAGACCAAGCTATTAACCAACTTCCTAAGAAAAAGTCCCCAGGACCAGATGGATTTACATGTGAATTCTACCAAACATTTAAAGAACAACTAACTCCAATGCTATGTATACTATTTGAAAAAATAGGGATTGAAGGAGTCCTACCAAATTCCTTCTATGACACAGACATGGTACTGACACCTAAACCAGGTAGATCGAAAACTGAGAAAGAAAACTATAGACCAATTTCCTTAATGAATATTGATGCTAAAATCTTAAATAAGATATTAGCAAATAGACTTCAGAAAATCGTCCCCAGGATAATACACTATGACCAAGTGGGATTTATACCAGGAATGCAGGGCTGGTTTAATATTAGGAAAACTATTAATATAATTGACCATATTAATAATCAAATTAATAAAAACCATATGATCATCTCAATAGATGCAGAAAAAGCATTTGATAAAATCCAACATCCATTCCTACTAAAAACGCTTGAGAGTATAGGAATAAATGGACTATTCCTTAAAATAATAAGGAGCATATATTTAAAACCTTCAGTAAACATTATATGTAATGGTGATAAACTAGAACCTTTCCCTGTAAGATCAGGAGTGAAACAAGGTTGCCCACTATCACCATTACTATTCAATATAGTACTAGAAACTCTAGCCTCGGCAATAAGAGCCAAGAAAGAGATTCAAGGAATTAGAGTAGGAAATGAGGAAATCAAATTATCACTTTTTACAGATGACATGATGGTATACTTAGAGAACTCCAAAGACTCTGCTAAAAGGCTATTAGAAATAATTCAGAATTTTAGCAAAGTTGTGGGATACAAAATAAATCCTCATAAATCCTCAGCATTTTATACATTACCAACACAATCCAACAGCAAGAGATACAAAGAGAAATTCCATTCAAAATAACGGTCAATAGTATAAAATATTTGGGAATATATCTACCAAAGGAGAGTCAGGAATTAAATGAGCAAAATTACAAAACATTTGCCACAAAAATAAAGTCAGATTTAAATAATTGGAAAGACATTCAGTGCTCTTGGATAGGCCGAGCAAATATAATTAAGATGACAATACTCCCTAAACTAATCTATTTATTTAGTGCTATACCAATCAGACTTCCAAGAAACTATTTTAATAACCTAGAAAAAATAACAACAGAATTCATATGGAACAAAAAAAGGTCGAGAATTTCGAGGGAAGTAATGAAAAAAAATTAAGTGAAGGTGGTCTAGCTGTACCTGATCTAGAACTGTATTATAAAGAAACAGTCACCAAAACCATTTGGTATTGGCTAAGAAATAGACTAGTTAATCAGTGGCATAGGTTAAGTTCACAGGGCAATATAGTGAATAAAAATAGCAATCTAGTGTTTGACAAACCCAAAGATCCCACATTTTGGGATAAGAATTCATTATTTGACAAAAACTGCTGGGAAAACTGGAAATTAGTATGGCAGAAAATAGGCATGGACCCACATTTAACACCACATACTAAGATTAGATCAAAATGGGTCCAAGATTTAGGCATAAAGAACGAAATCATAAATAAATTGGAGGAACATGGGATGGTTTACCTCTCAGACTTGTGGAGGAGGAAGGAGTTTGTGTCCAAGGGAGAACTAGAGACCATTATTGATCACGAAATAGAAAATTTTGATTACACCAAATTAAAAAGGTTCTGCACAAACAAAACTAATGCAAACAAGATTAGAAGAGAAGTAACAAATTGGGAAAACATTTTTACAGTTAAAGGTTCTGATAAAGGCCTCATCTCCAAAATATACAGAGAATTGACTTTAATTTATAAGAAATCAAGGCATTCTCCAGTGGTCAAAGGATATGAACAGACAATTTTCAGATGATGAAATTAAAACTATTTCCGCTCATATGAAAGTGTTCCAAATCACTATTGATCAGAGAAATGTAAATTAAGACAACTCTGAGATATCATTACACACCTGTCAGATTGGCTAAGATGACAGGAACAATTAACGATGAATGTTGGAGGGGCTGTGGGAAAACTGGGACACTGATGCATTGTTGGTGGAGTTGTGAAAGAATCCAACCATTCTGGAGAGCAATCTGGAATTATGCCCCAAAAGTTATCAAACTGTGCATACCCTTTGACCCAGCCATACTACTACTGGGGTTATATCCCAAGGAAATACTAAAGAAGGGAAAGGGACCTCTATGTGCCAAAATGTTTGTGGCAGCCCTTTTTGTAGTGGCTAGAAACTGGAAAATGAATGGATGCCCATCAATTGGAGAATGGTTGGGTAAATTATGGTATATGAATGTTATGGAATATTATTGTTCTGTAAGAAATGACCAACAGGAGAAATACACAGAGGCTTGGAGAGACTTACATCAACTGATGCTAAGTGAAACGAGCATAACCAGAAGATCATTATACACTTCAACAATGATACTGTATGAGGATGTATTCTGATGGAAGTGGATATCTTCAACATAGAGAAGAGCTAATCCAATTCCAATTGCTCAATGATGGACAGAATCAGCTACATCCAGAAAAGGAACACTGGGAAATGAGTGTAAACTGTTATTTTTACCTTCTGAATCCAATTCTTCCTGTGCAACAAGAAATTTGGTTCTACACACATATATTGTATCTAGAATATATTGTAATATATTAAACATGTATAAGACTGCCTGCCATCTGGGGGAGGGGGTTGGGGAGGAAGGGAAAAAATCTGAACAAAAGTAAGTGTAAGGGATAGTGTTGTAAAAAATTACCCATGCATATGTACTGTTAAAAAAAAGTTATAATTATAAAATAAAATAAAAATTAAATAAAAAAAAAAAAAAACGCCATGACATTCTAGAAGCAGAGGGTAGAAAAGTAATGGAAAGAGTCGACTGATCACCTTGAGAAGGAGATCCCCAAATGAAAACTCCCAGGAATATTATAATAAAATCCTCAAACTCCTAGATAAAGGAGAAATTATTGCAAAAATCAGAAAGGTTTTTGGAGCAATTGTCAAAATAACACAAGATTTGGTAACATATATTAAATGATCAGAAAGATTGGGATATGTTATTTGAGAGGAAAAAGGAATTAGGATTACAATCAAAAATCACTTACTCTATGGTGACAGGGCAGACCAAAACACAAATTCAGATGAGGATACAATGTCACAGAAGAAATCTCAAGAATGATATGAATTGGTCTCCCTGCCCAAAGAGACTTGTAAAAGTTTTCATAAAAGACTTTAAAAGACAAATAAGAGAGGTAAAATAAAAAATAAGAAATGAAATGAGAGGTATACATGAGAAAGTCAACATTTTGGAAAAGAAAGGAAAAAAAAATTGAAGAAAACAACTCCTTAAAAAGTAGAATTAACCAAATAGAAAAAAAAATACAAAAGCTAACTGAAGAAAATCACACATTAAAAACTAGAACAGGGCAAATGAAAGCTAATGATTCTGTGAAACAGCAAGAATCAATCAAAAAACTAAAAAGAATGAAAAAAAATTGAAGAATATATGAAATACCTTATTGGAAAAACAGACAACCTGGAAAGTAAATCCAGAAGAGACAATTTAAAAATTATTGGCTGTGGAAAAAAAAAAAAAAAAGAGCCTAGATCGCATTCTTCAAGAGATCATTAAGGAGTAATTGAGTAAACATAATTAAGGAAAACTTCCCCAATATCCTAGAAACAGGAAGAAATACTCATTTAAAGAATCCATCAATCATCTTCAGAAAGAGATCCCACAAGGAAAATGCCAAGGAACTTTGTTGTAAAACTCTAGAACTACAATCTCAAGGAAAAAATATTGCAAGCTTCCAGACAAAAACAATTCAAATATCAAGGAAAAACAATCAGGATTACCAAAGATCTGGCAGCTTCTACAATAAAGATTCAGAGGGCCTATAATACTATATTCCAGAAGGCAAAGGACTACAGTTCTAATCAAGAATTAAGAAAACTATTGTACTTAAAAAATAAAAATAAAGAGCTAGTTTTTTTTGGGAAAAAACCCCAACTAAATAAATAAATCTTTGTTTAATTTGATCATAAAAAAAGAAAAGGAAAAAAAATCACCAGTATAAAAAATAAAAAGGGTGAACTTGTCACTCATGAAAAAGAAATTAAAGAAATAATTAGGAGGAGCTATTTTACCCAACTATATGGCAGCAAGTCTGACAATGCAACTGAAATGGATGAATATTTACAAAAATATAAATTACAAAGATTAATAGAAGAGGAAATAAAATACTTAAATAGTTCCATTTTAGAAAAAAAAAGAAATTGAACAAGTCATTAATAGCTCCAGGGTCAGATGGATTCACAAGTGAATTCTACCAAACATTTAAAGAACAATTAATTCCAATACTATGTAAACTGTTTGAAAAAAAGGTAAAAGAAGGATTACTGCCAGATTCCTTCTATGATTCAAATATGGTACTGATACTTAAATGAGGAATGCCAAAAACAGAGAAAGAAAATTAGAGATCAATCTCCCTAATAAATATTGTTGCAAAAAATTTAAGTAAAATATTAGCAAAGAAATTATATCAACTTATCAGCAGAATAATACACTATGAACAAATGGAATTTATAGCAAGAATGCAAAGCTGATTCAACACCAGGAAAATTTATTACCATAATTGATCACATAATTAACAAAACCAACAGACATTATATGATAATCTCAATAGATGCAGAATTTTTTTTGACAAAATACAGCAGCTATTCTTATCAAAAATACTACAGAGCATAGGGATAATGGAAACTTTCCTTAAAACAATAAGCAATATCTAACTAAAACCAATAGTAAGCTTTATTTGTAATGGAAAGAAGCTGGACACATTTCTAATAAGATCAGGGGTGAAATGAGGATCCCTATCATCACCAATATTATTCAACATTGTACTAGAAATGTTGGATTTAGCGATAAAAAAGAAATAGAAATTAAAAGAATTAGACTATATAATGAGGAAATAAAACTATTACTCTTTGTGGATGATATGATTACATATTTAGAGAATCCTAGAAAATCATCCCAAAACTTTCCTGAATCATTTCACAGCATTTATAAAGTTGCAGCCTATAAAATAAATCCACGCAAATTATCAGTATTTCAGTATATTACTGACAAAGTCCATCAGCAAGAGAAATTCCATTTAAAATCACTATAGACAAAATAAAATATTTAGAGGTCTACCTATCAAAACAAATCCAAGAACTATATGAACATAATGACAAAACTTTTCACACAAATAGACAGATCTAAACACCTAGAAAAATATAATTTGCTCATGGGTATGCTGAGATAATATAATAAAATTGACAATTCTGCCTAAATCGGTCTACTTGTTCAGTGCCATACCAATTAAACTGCCAAAAATTATTTTATAAACCTAGAAAAAATAATAACAAATTTCATTTGAAAGAACAAAAAGTCAAGAATATCAAGGGAATTTATGAAAAAAAAATACAAAGAATGGTGGCTTAGCACTATCAAACCTAAGCTTCAGTCATCAAAAACATTTGGTACTGGCTAAGAAATACAGTGGTAGATCAGTGGAGCAGATTAGATATGCATGACACAATCAAGGACTATAGCAATTTGGTATTTGATAAATCTCCAAATTCTTGCTTATGGAACAAGAACTCATTCTCTGATAAAAATTGCTAGGAAAACTGGAAAATAGTATGTCAGAACATAAATATTCATATACACTTACATCTCACAGCACATACCAAAATAAAGTCAAAATAGATACAAAATTTAGGCATAAATGATGACACCATTAACAAATTAGGAGAACAAGGAATAATTTATTTCTCGGATCTTTGGAGAAGGAAGGAATTTATGATGAAAGAAGAACTAAATAACATTATGAAAGGCAAAATGGACAACTTTGATTACATTAAATTAATTTTTTTCACAAATAAAACTGACAAAAAAACAAGATTAATAGGGAAGTTCAAAGCTGGGAAAAAAATCTTTATAGCCTGTGTTTCTGATAAAGATATCATTTCTAAAACAAATAAAGCACTGTGTCAATTTTATAAGAATAAAAGTCATTTTCCAGTGGATAAATGGTCAAAGAATATTAACAGACAATTTTCAGATGATTAACTTAAATCCATCTGTAGTTATGTGAAACAATGCTCAAAATCACTATTGATAGAAGAAATGCAAATTAAAACAACTTTGCGGTACCAACTCATACCTCTCAGATTTGCTAAGATTACAGGAAAAGATAATGATAAATATATGAAGGGATGTGGGAAAACTGGGACACAAATGCAATTTGGGGGAAGTTGTAAAATGATCCGACCATTCTGGAGAGCAATCTGGAACTATGCCTAAAATGCTATTAAATTGTGCATACTCGTTGACTCAGCAGTGCCATTACTGGGTTAGTATTCCAAGGAAATCATAAAGGAGGGGAAAAGACATGTGCAAAAATGTTTGTGGCAACTCTTTTTGAGGTAGCAAAGAATTGGAAAATGCATAGATGCCCATCAATTGGGGAATGGCTGAACCAGTTGTGGTATATGAAGTTAATGGGATATCATTATTCTATAAAAATGATGAATAAGCTGATTATAAAAAGGATGGAAAGATTTACATGAACTGATGCTGAGTGAAACAAACAGAACTAGGAATACATTGTACACAATAATAGCAAGGATGTGTAATGATCAACTGCAGAGACTTTGTCCTTTGTTGTTCAGTGATTTAAAGCAATCACAATACACTTTGGACAGAAAATGTCATCTGTATCCACAAAAAGAGGTAAGGAGAATGAATGTGAATCAACACATACCATGTTCACTTTCTTTTTCTGTTTTTTTTTTTTTTTTTTTTAATTTCTCCTCTGGTTTTTCCTTTTTGTTCTTATTTTTTGTCTCCCAACATGATTCATAAAGCAATGTATATTAAAAATAAATACATTTACTAGGAAAAAAAAGAATCATATACCCAACAAAATTGAGTATAATAGTTCAGGGGAAAAATTGATATTCAATTAAATAAAAGACTCAAGCATTCTTGATGAAAAAATTAGAGCTGAATGGAAAATTTAGCTATCAAGTACAAAATGCTAACGAAGCATAAAATGGTAAACAGGAAAGGGAAATCATAAGGAACTTAAGTTAAACTATTTACATTGCTACATCGAAAGATAGTTGTAACTTAAAAATACGTTATTATTAGGATATTTAGAAGGCATATGTATATATATATATATATTTACATATATATGTATACTGAGGACATAGAAGCATGATATCAAAAAAATTAAGAAGTGAGAGAGGAATGTACTAGGAGAAAGGGAAAGAAAGAATTAGAGTGCATAAATTATCACCTTTAAAAGAGGTAAGAAAAACATTTTACAATGGAGGGAAAGAGGGGGAAGGCAAGAGAGAGTTAGTGAACCTTAGTCTAATTTGAATTGGTTCAAAGAGGAAATAACTTACATGTTTAAGTGTATATAAAACATTATTTTACTTTATGGGATAGTAGAAGGGGAAAAGATGGTGATGATAGAAGAAAGAATAAATATGAGGAGGGGATAGTTAGGAGCAAAACACTTTAGAGAGGGGATAGGGTAAAAGGAGAGAGAATAAAACAAATATCAAGGAAATATAATTAGCAAGAGTAATTGTGGGAAAAATGAAGCAGTGTTCTTTGATAAAGAACTAATTTCTCCAACATATAGAGAAATGAGTTATATTTATAAAAACAAGATCCATTTTCTAATTGATAAATGATCAAAAGTTAAAAATAGTTTTTAGATGATATAATAGGCTATCAATGAAAAATGCTGTAATTATTATTTGGAGAAATGCAAATTAAACAAATCTGAAGTACTACAAGTTTAGCTAATAGAAGAAAAGAAAAATGATAAATTTTGGAAGGAATGTGTGGAAAATGAAACATTAATGCACTGTTTGTGGAGTTGTGAACTGCATCAATCATTCTGCTTTGAAATTTGGAACTATATCCAAAGGACTTTAAAAGCCATACATACCCATTGACCTAGTAATAACACTATGAAGTCTTATTCCAAAAAAAAGATTTTTAAAAAGGGAAAAAAACCCTTTATGTACAAAAAGATTTATAGTAATTTTTCTGGCAGCAAAAGTTGGAAATTGAGGGAATGTCCATGGATTGGGAAATTATCAAACAAATTTTTTCATGGAGTTATGATGAAATATTATTGTGCTATAAGATATGATGAATAAGATGCTCTCAGAAAAACCTGAAAGACTTACATGAGCTGATGCAAAAAGAAATGTACTATAAACAAAGTAATATCAATAATATAGGATAATCAGCTGTGAATGATATAACTCTTTTCAGCAATACAACAATTCAAAACAATGCTGAAGGACTTATATAGAAAAAATGCTATCTATTGCCCATCAATTGGGGAATACCTGAATTTTATGGTATATGAATATGATGGAATAATTTTGTTCTATATGATCAGCAGCTAATTTCAGAAAGACCTAAAGAGCCTTATATAAGCTGATTTTATATGAGGTGAGCAGAATCAAGAGAAAACTGTACACAGCAACAAGATTATGTGATGATCAACTCTGTTGGACTTGGCTCTTTTCAACAATGAGGTGATTCAGGGCAATTCCAATAGACTCGTGATGGAGAGAGCCATTTACACCCAAAGAGAGGAATCTGAGGACTGAATGTAGATCACAACATAATATTTTCATCATTTTTTGTTGTTTGTTTGCTTATGTTTTTTCTTTCTCATATTACCCCTTTTGATCTGATTTTGTGTGTGTATGTGTAGCATGATAGATGTGGAAATATGTTCAGAAGAATTTTACTTGTTTAACCTATATTAGATTACTTGCTATCTAGGGGAGGGAAGGAGGAGGGAGAAAAATTTGAAACACAAGGTTTTGCAAGAATGAATGTTGAAAATATTTTTGCATATATTTTGAAAAATAAAAAGTCATTAATATAAAAAAAAATGAAAAATTCTATCCATACCCAGAGAAAGAATTGATGATGATTGAAAACAGATTGAAGCATGTTTTTTTAAAACTTTATTTTCTTAAGGCTTATTTTTTGATTTATGTTTTCTTTTACAACATGACTTTATAGAAATGTTTTATATGACTGTACATGTACAAAATGTACTGAATTGTGTGTATTGTCAAAGAAGGGAAGAGAGATGGGAAGAGAAGAAGGGAAAGACTATAGAACTTAAGAGTTTTATGAAAAAAATGTTAAAATGTTTTACATGTAACTGGGGGAAAATAAAATACTAAATAAATAAATTTAAACAAATAAGATCTACCTAGATGAATTGTAGCATGTGCAAGTATCCCAACATATTAAATTTCAGGAGGATTTAACACAGGGAGAAAATAATATACAGTAACCAGTTGAATTACCTTGTGAGTTATTCCATATAACTACCTTATGAGTTATATGTGCTTTATAAATTTGCATATTCTTTCCCTAGGGACTGTGGAACTATATCACAGAATTCTGTAGGGGTGTTTTTATATCAGATATTCTTATTATAAGAAATATGTCACCCTAAAAGCTAATTAGGTCTGAATATAAGTACCTTCACAGCAAGAACTGTCCTTTGCCTTCCTTAATATTTTAAGCAATTATCACTATATTTGGTATATAGTAGGTACTAAGTGAATTTTTATTGACTGACTGATTGAGTGGCTAGTATTCAATGGTGAGTACCCTGGATGGGGACTTAATAATATCACTGGCATACCTATAGAAGATTGGAGTGGGGAAGCTGAACATTCAGAAAACAACAACCCCTCAGGGTTTCATCCAGAATTATTTAACCAAACTCCAAATTCCCAATCTGTTGGTTTTTATTAAAGGTGAAAAAGTTAGTCCAGAATCAGATTTACATTTATGTGTTCTAATCTGTTGGCAAAGAGCTATTTCATTTATTTGTATTTTTTATATCCAATATATAGGCTATAAAAGATGCTTATTAAATGCTTGGTGACTAATGGATTGATTGATTATATGAAACAACACTTGCTGATTTGAGCAAAAGCAGAACATAATAAAAAAATAACCCAACATTAATGTTAAAAGGCAAATTCTATTTGTTTTTATTTTTTATTCTGAATTTAATGAATAGCAAAAAGAATATTTCCATGTAAAAAGTGAAACAGAAAAAAGACATTGAAATTGAATCTTTATTATGTATATCTTGACTTTTTAAAGTATATTTTAAATTCAACATGTTTGTTTCAAATATTTCTTGCTTGTTAGTGTTTCCTTCTAAACTTTCTTCTCTTCTCTTCTCTTAACTTTTCTTTCTTTCTTCCTTTTTTGTTATATCATTACTTCCTCCTTTCACCTCTAAACCCCCCAAATTAAACAAATATAATATAATAATGTAAATGTATACATACATACATACATATATATATATATATATATATATATATATATATATATATATATATATATTATTCACAGCATATAATAATAGTCAAGTAAAACAAGTCAATATATTTACCATCCTGAGTCCATCACCTCACTTTAGGTGTTGAGACACTATTTTTTATCTTTAGTGTTCTGAAGACATGATGAGTTACTGCATTGATGAGTGTTCTTAAATCTTTAAAAGTTAAATTATTATTCTGATTCTGTTCAATTCACTTTTCATCAGTTCATAGACATTCTCCTAGTATTCTTTGTAGCCTTCCCTTTCAACATTTCTTAAGACATATCTAATTAAATTAACATACTATAATTTACTCAGAGTTCCCTTATAGATAGTTAACAACTTAATTTCTACTTATTTATATTTTTAAAATAATGCCTAAGCATTTATATAGCACTTAAAGGTTTGTAATATATTTTACAAATGTCAACCCATTTTATCCTGATAATAACTCTGATAGGGCTATCATTATCCTACATTTACAGATAAAGAAATTCATGAAAGCAGAAATTAAGTATTTGGACTATAGGCACATGGTAAGTATATGAGATAATATTTGAAATCAAATTCTCCTGACTCCAAATCCAACACTTTCTTTGTTGCATCACCTTTCATCCTCTCCAGGGAATTAGAATACTACAGGTTTGGCATTTTGCATGTGCTGTTAGACTTGGTTCTTATATCCAAAGATTTTGCTTAACTGATTTTTTTCATGACAAGAGAAAATTCAATAGGACTGGAACCATTCTCTTCTATTCAGCAAGATTCTGTGAAGGACTTATTAGAAAATTACTTAATGAGTGAGAGTATGTGATTCATAGTAAAGATAACTTTTATCCCAGCAGGAGAGATGCATTTAGAGAAGGAACTCCTTTTAAAAAGTAATTAAAATATCTTTTTTTTTCCCGACATCATAGAAACACCAATATTCAAGAGAAAAATATACACCCACAAACTTGAAGAAAGGCAGTTAAGAATGAACCAGGTTCAAATACATTAACTTTCCTATAGTTCTTCCAAATTTTCATATATATATATATATATATATATATATATATATATATATATATATACATATATATATATATATATCCTGTTGTATAGTATTTCTTCATTTTCAGCTTATAACTATTGCTGAAGGTAATAGAAATGAGTGCTTTCTTTGCACTGACTTATGTTTTGAGAGAATTCACATCATCTGTGGCTTAGTCTCTTCCTTAAATCAAAGAGATTTCAGCTGTTTTCTTCTGAATTCCAAGCTATATTGAGTGGACCCAAACTCTGCTTCAAAGAACATAGCTCTATTGAGCTGGCCACATTGTTCAAATGCCAAATGTATACTTGCCAAATTGATTATTTTATAGATAAGTCACATAGGGTAAATACTCCTGTGGTCTCCTTTAAGAACTTTAGAATTGGTTGTATGACATGTTTAGTATTGGTTGTTTGGCATGTGAGATACTGGAACAGGAACAACCAGCATGATGGACCTTCATCAGAGAAGGTAGTCTATGAGCAAAACAGAATTGAAGTACCTTAGAAGTAATAAGAGATGCTTAAAGTTAGAGAATCCATACCAAATGTTCATAGGCACTATTTGTGTCTAGCTGTGGCAGAGCATTCCAAGCTCATATATGTCTGATCAACCACAGTTAGACATGCTATAATTTGACTAAAGTAGTGTGTCATTATAATCCTCTTTGAGAATAAAAAAAATGACAACTAATCAACCAACCAACCAACCTATCTATATTTCACATTCCATCTATATTTCACATTTCAATGTGAAAAAAAAAGCACATATAGAGGTTTAGAAATGGAACCATGAAGTCTTGGCTCCAAATCCTACCACCAATTCTAGTTGTGAGCCCACATGTACATATACTTAACCTCATTGAGATTCATTTTCTCATCTGGGAAATGGGGAAAACAACAACTCACTTGTAAGAATCAAATGAAATTATTCATGTGAAATTATTGACAAATCATTTATACTATGAATATAATACTATGAATGGATATCATTGACATTCTAGCAATAAAAATAAAAGAAAACCTGGATTAATTTAATTATAAATTAAGATGGAAATGTTTGGGCTAGCTTTCTGGAGGACCTCAGGATCAGCCTGAGTCCTTAGTCTTAGTGGAGGAGTGAAGGAGTCAGGACAACCACCAGCAGGCTGGTCAAAGATGGAATGTCTCTTTGTCAGTCCTTCTCAGCCTTAAATACCTATTATAATTACATTATTACAGCATACTGATTATGTGTGAACTAGAGAACCATTACATCACCATGCTAAGTACTAAGTATATGTGAAACATCATCTCATCAATTCTGCTGAGTTAACATCTTGTTATAAGTATCCTTGTTTCAAGTATACTTCTCCAGAGTTTCAGGCCTCTACATGGAAATAAGTTTCATTTTTATGTATCCAAAGTGGTGGCTGTAGAGACAGGATTCTAGCAAATATTTCTTTTCAAACAGTATTAAAATAACACATTGAATAGAATTTTGGAACAGAATAGACAATCAAAGGGTGGAGTGAGACATTTTCCCAGCCTGAAACAAGTGATCATAAGGAAAAGTCTGTGACTATAGCATAAGGCTGGCCAAAAGCATAGTTAACAGCAACACAATTGATAGGCCTTGGAGATAATTGCAATAAGAACAACCACAGAATTGGGATTAGACAACTGGTCAGAAAAAGATTACATAGACACATCAGTGTTAACCTCAGGACAAGGTGTTATTTGGGAATTTCATTGTCCATTTCCAGATTCCATTTCCTGGGTAGACAAGCACACTAACACTTGTGACTGCAAAGGATCAGGATCTTGATCTGGGTAAAGATTGTAATATAGACAAGGAGAATTAGGATCATACATCTCCCAAGATCACACTACCTTGGATGCACTAAATTTCCCAGAACAAGCTGTGAAAATATTAAAAGAAAAAATACTGATGTTTAGAACAGTCACAACCCGTCCCTCCACCAAGCAGAGCCCAACTTAAACATAAAATTCAACATCAAGATATAGGTTGGAAAAATGAGAAAACAAGAATAATAAATAACCTGAGCATTAAAATTTACTATGGTGGCAGTGATGATTAACACACATAAGTCAGAAAAAGACAATGCATGATAATAACTATAAATAAACTTTAAAGGAAAAATGCAGAGTGAACACAAGCCTTAAAAAGAATTCCTGGGAGACCTAAGGAAAGAGCAAAAAAAAAAAGAGATTTTAAAAATCAAAATGCAAGCTCTCAGGAATGTTGTAGCCAAATTCCAGAACTCCCAGTTCAAGGAGAAAATAATTCAAGCAGCCAGAAAGAAACCAATCAAATATCACAAATCCACCATCTGTATCACACATTGATTTCCCAATTTCCAAGTTGGGAGAATAGGGGGCTTAGAATGTGATATTCTGAAAAATAAAAAAAAAAAAACTAGCTTAACAGCTAAGAATAATTTAGTAAATAAAACTGAGTATAATCTCTCAGAAGAAAAAACTGGATATTTAATAAAAGAGGAGTTTCAAGTATTCCTTATGAAAAGACTGAATAGAAAAGTTGACTTTCAAAGACAAGACTCAAGAGAAACAAAAAAAAGAGAAATAAAAGTTGAAATAATAAAAAAATTTAACAAAGTTAAACTGTTTACCTTCCTTATGGGAAGATGATGCATGTTAATTCCTAAGAATTTGATAATTATTAGGAAAACTAGAAGTATGTACACTATAGGTACTAATTAATTTTTTTAAATGGTAAGAGTAAGAAAGAGGGATATATTAGAAGGCCTAGAATCTATTGTGTTTCAGCTGAATGACCTGGGTAGCAATTGTGATTTCAAAGCATGAGCAAAAATATACATAGTTAAAAGAAATAATCAGTTAAACTACATTTTACTAAAAGATACCATAGAACAGGGTTTCTTCACCTTTTCCCACTCATGGTCCCTTTTCACCCAAGATATTCTGATTTGACTCCAGGTATATAGGAATGTAAAACAGGTATAAAAATAAAACATTTACTGATAATAAATCATAACTTCATGACTGTCACATTCAGGGATGAGATTTTATATGGCTTCATGAACCATAGTTTAAATATCTGGGCCATAAAATAAAATCATTTCAATACTAAACACATATGCACTAAACACCATAGTATCTGAATTCATAAAGGAAAAGTTAAATGTTATATGAGGAAAAAATAGCAAAATTGTTATAGTGATAACTTCAATTTTCTCCTTTCATAATTAGAAAATTTTAACCACAAAATAAATAAGAAAAAGTTGAGGAAAGGAATATAATTTTAGGAAAATTAGAGATGATAGACTTCTGTAGAAGATTGAATGGTAATACAAAGAAGTGTGCCTTTTTTTTAAATCTATATATGGAACATTCACAAACAACCATTTTGGGAAATAAAGGCCTCACAAAAATTCTGAAAAGCAGAATTATTAAATGTTCCATTTTTAGACCATAATGCAATAAAAACTATACTCACTAAAGAGTCTTGGAGATATAGATTAAAATTAATTGGAAAGTTTTTAACAATATTTAAATAATCACGTTTTTTAAAAATATGAATAAGCCATAAATGAGCTTTGTTAGAAAAATCCCCATGACTAGATAGATTTACAAGTGTATTCTACAAATATTTTAAAGAAAAATTAATTTCAGTACTACATAAACTATTTGAAAAAAAATAGGGAAAGAAGTCTTACCAAATTCCTTCTATAACACAAATATGGCTTTGATATCTAAACCAAGAAAGACAAGTATAGGCCAATTCTCCAATGAAAACATTGATGCAAAACTTTTCAACAAAACCCTAATTATGTGGTTCAAGAACCAACATGGTGTAGGTGTTGTAGACACCAGAAGAAGATTTATTTAGGGAAGAGTTTACAGACAAAATGAAGGTAAACAATAGACACAAGGAATGGTAAATATGAAATAGAGTGGGAGAGCACATGAAAGTCAAGTTCCTCAGTGGAACTCACAATCACTCAGTAGAAAGGGGAGCACCCCGTGAAGTTGGGCCATGTCTTTAGCTAGCAGGCTAAATCCTGAAAGGCACTTAGCACCCTTAAAGAGCTAGTTAGCTATAAGGAGGAGAAGTGGAGTTGAGAATCATAAAGGAATTAGGATAGATACCATGGCATGGGGGAAGAATAAAAGGAAAGACATCATGAAGCAGAGTGCTGGGGCAGAGACCCAAAGGAGGGTATCATTTATGGTATGGCCCTTAAGCATATTTTATAGGGAAAATTTAATTCAGAGACATGACTGAGATTTCTGACAGGGCATGGCAAGGTGACACTGCTTGAGTCCTCTACAGAAGATAGGTCTTAGGAGTTTGAAATAACTTGGATTTCAGACTGGACCATCTCCCCAAGGGGGTGGGACAATGAAGTTAAAGTGATTTCTATCTATGTCTTCTCCCTTCCAGCCTCAGGGATCAGTTTTTATCAATTCTTCTACTAATCACGTCTAACACTGAAAACCTTATCATTTTCCCCATTCTTTTAATTTTTAAAGAAATTGCCTTGGAAGATTTACAAGAATTGATGCTAAGCAAAAAAAAAAAAAACAAAAACAAAAACAAAAAAAAAACAACGAACCCAGGAGTACATTGTACATAGTAAGAGAAAATTGTGATGATCAGTTTTGGTTCTTCTTAGTGGTTCAGTGGTCCAAGGCAATCCCAATAAACTTTGGATGGAAAATTTCTGGATATTCTACATCCAGAGAAAGAACTTTAGAGATTGAATGTAAATCAACTATATTCACTTTTTTTTTCAATTTTTTTCTCTCTGATGTTTTTTTTTTCTTTTCTTCTTATTTTTCTCTCCCAACATGATTCATAAAGCACTATGTATTAAAATAAATAAATATTTTTAAGAAATTAATATTTTTAAAAAAATAAATGAGGCTATATAATACTCTATACATAGACTATAATATATTAGATTATATGAATGTGCACATAGAGCTATGCATAGCGATATCTATATAAAATATAAAATAGAAGTAGATATATCTACTTAAATTTATATGTAACTATTTATATTCACATATCCATCTATCTATCAAGATAGAGTGCTTGCTGTGTGACCCTGGTAACTCATTTAACTTCTCACTGCTCCCAGGAAAAATCTCTCAAACTATGGGTTTCAGAATTACTGAACATGCTCTGAAAGAACGTGATTCCTTACTAATAATGAAATCACAGATTATGTTTTTAAAAGATAATTATTCATAGCCTTGAATAACCACTAGGTGATACTGGTGAGCAAGGCAGGCTGAGCTGTCAATCATATTATAGAGAGAGGGAGGTTGACCACATATCTAGAAAACTCACTCTATATTATTTTTAGGTGGGTTAAGCTTCCCTAGCAATATACTCTTCAGGGATATGATCTTTCGTTTCAAACTCCATTCATATTACCTTACTAATGGGGAATAATGGATGTCATTTTAACTTTTGGTCTCTTTTCTATGACTTTACTAGGTAACATCTTTGCCAGGAGTATATTAGTCTCAGTTTCTTATCCAGTAACACAGTAGCTATTCTTCCAGTTCTATTGCTACTGGGAAAAAATGTCTCCTTTCTCTAAACAAAGAATATATCTCATTTCCCTTAATTACTACAGGTATCCTAATGCAACACAGCCAATCATCATGTCTCTCTCCAAAAAGCAAATCTGTCTACTTCTTATGTCTATGTGTGAAAAATGAGCAACAAGCAACAAATAATTGTAGTTTATGTTAACTAACTTTTTTCATTTTATCACATGGTTTAAGGACATAAATAAAAGTGAATATTTAAGAGAGGAAAGTAGTGCTCCTTAATTACCTAAACACTATCTCTAAACAGTTTGGGGATGATAGACAAATGTAGCACAAGTCAGGGTAAGTAAATAACTAAAGACATCCAACTATCATTTAAAAGAAGGAAAAGAAAGGGAAAAGTTTGTCACTTGTTTCTTTCCAGAAAATTATTTAATCAGCAATCCAAATTTTGCCCAAATTAGAGTACACACTTCGATTAAATTCATTGTCTTGCTTCAAGGATCATTACAGTGGTTCCATCTTGCTGTATCTCTGCTAACCACTCTCCATGGTCCTGCATTTTTTCTTTTGCTTGAGATGACTCCTTCTGCTTGTATCACTTACCCTAATCCATAATCATCAGAATTTAAGAAATGTAGGGTTAAAAAAATCCTGCCAAAAGAAAGTCCCCTGGCTCCAAGATATTTTTCCACAAAAGAGGTTGTGTTAACATAGTACCTGCTATGAAACAGACCTCAGAAATATTCGCCAATTTGAATTGGATGGATGGATTTGAGATTGGACCCAAGTTCCCTAGTAAAATGGGGAGATACTCAATCTGAGGTTTATTCTCTGAATTGTGAGTAATCTCAGACAGGATCACTTTACTCCAAGCTCAGTTTACCAACTGGACTTCTCTCTACCTTCACCTATGAGATTCTCCATACTACAAATATCTCTCCTCTAATACCTGTCCTCAGAATTGGTGAGTCTTTACCCAAATTCATTTCAAAACAGGCACACTCGTTTTATTCATGGGTTAACTTATTTTCTGAACTTTTCTCCATCACTTTTCCAGTATCTTTTTCTCCCTGCAGATACCCTTCCCTACTGTACCTTGCTTCTATTTTCCCCAGAGTATTGTCTTCTCTCATTAGAATGTAAACTCTCTGAGGATCAGAATTATATTGTTTGTATTTGTATCCCTCAGTAGTAAGCTTTTAAAATGTTCTATCTATGTATTTATCTAAAATGTAAGCTAACTAAGGACAACAATTATTTCGTTTTTCCTTGGAATCTCTAGTATACATACCTTAGTCACTAACACAATGACTAGCATGTAAATATTTGTTAAACAAGTGAATGAGTGAATGAATGAAGATCTGTGTTCTTTCCATTATGCAATAATAAATAGAAAGGAAAAAGAAGAAAACCAAATTTTGCAGTAACTAAGTATCTTTTCTTTCTTTCTTTCTTTTTTTTTTTTTTTTTTTTTTTTGGACTTTCAAAACAAGCAAGCTCACTACAAGAATTCTCATTTTCCCCAGCAGGTTCACAGAGTGAAGATTAAATTCATCAGAAGAACGTGTAGGAAATGCCCGAGTGCCCATCTCTGTCTGTGCAGGTTACTTGCTGAATTTGCCACTCCTGTCCCTGGGAAGAGATTGGCAACTTTCAAGGTCAGACTAATTGTGCTCTTACTTACCAATGACTTTCCCCAGCACAAAGAAATGTTCACAGTAAATTAAACCAGTCTTTCTCTTTCTTCCTTTTTTGTTTCAGGGAAGAAAGGAGTGAGGAATGATTATTCCCCACAGATTTCATTCCAAACAAATCTTTCTGATGAGTTATAAATACACATCTTTGCAATATGGCATGCTTGACCCAAAGGAAGAACAGTACACTTTTGGCCTCCTGGGTCTCTTTCTATCTGTGTATGTGTGAGTCTGTCTATCTGTCTGTCTCTTTTCTTGTCCGTCTCTTTGTGCATCTCTATTTTTCTGATTCTGTCCATCTCTGTTTCTTTGTCTGTCTCTCTATCTCTGTGTCTGTCTCTGTATGTCTGTGTGTCTGTCTCTCTTTGTCTCTCTGTGCATCTTTATTTGTCTGTCTCTATCTCTGTCTGTCTTTGTATTTCTGTCTTTCTCTGTCTCTCTCTGTCTGTCTGCCTGTCTTTCTCTTCTCCCCCTCTCCTTACTATTTCCCCCCATTTTTCTTGGTCCATTCCAGACATGAGGCTGGATTCTTCTCAGGCAATGATTGTGATCACATGTTCACACCTGGGTCCTTGTTATTTATTTTCTATTTTGCATTTTGTGATTGCCTTTATCAACATGCTACATTTTAATGCCTCACTGAACCCTATGTGTACTGAATCTTTATTGGGCAATTCTAAGGCATTGTTTATTTTCCAGGACGCTCTTTGGTTGAAAATCAATAAAGAAGCAATCTAAGGGGAGGTATTTTTTTTCTCTCAAGCCTACTTTTTTTAAAAGGCCTATATAGTTAATAATGCTTGTAGATCTTTCTCACCAGGACAGGGAAGTACCATTACACCTCTAGATGTGCAAAATGAGTTGGAGTTAATGAGAAATGCTTTAGTGAGTGTACAATGAATCATTGCAAAAAAAAAAAATACCCATATCTCTCAGAGACTCAGAATAGGGATAATGACTGAGCCTGTGATTTTAGAATTACACGGAACTCCTGGTTTGCTAATACTAATCAACATCTTTTCAATTTATTATCTTAGTTTTCAAAAGCAGAAGTCTCAAAATATGTGTGTGCACCCCATAACATTCTGATGAATAAGATTAAAATGTAACTGGGAAATTTTTAACAAAAATAAAAAGGCAATTAAAAAGATAATATAATATTTTAATACAAAGTCAATAGGTGACCTGCAATGATCCTATTTGACTTGACATTATCAGCCTAGAGCACTGAGAGAGTAAAGGACTTAACTGTGATCACACAGACAATAGGGTCAGAGAAAAGTACTTTGAATCCAGTTTGGAGACTCCATTTCAGCTACTTACTCTCCAAGGTTAATACCAGAGTGGTTTTTAAAAGTGTTGAAATTAGAGTTACAAGATCTAAATAAGAATTCTGAAACTTAATACCTATGTGACTTTGGGCATTCCCTAAGACTTAGTTTTTTCATCCTTAATGAAAAGAAGGGGAAGAAGGAGGGGGAATAAATTAATATGTTCTTATTATCTGTTAGGCATTGCGCTAAGTGGTATGGATACAAAGAAAGGAAATAAAAGTCTCTGCTGTCAAGAATCTCACATTATAATGTGAGAGACCACATGCAAGCAAATGTAAACAAGCAGGATCAATTGGAAATAATCAATAGGGGGCGGGTACTAGGAAGAAAGAAGAGGGAAGCAAAGAGAATGGGGAGATACAAAGATGAAGAAACAGAGAGAAGAGGAAGAGCTAAGGAAAGAGAGAGAGAGAAGGAGGGAGACAGAGGGAGGGAGAGGGAGGGGAAAGAGAGGTAGAGAAAGAGAAGTAGAGAAAGAAAGGGAGACAGAGAGAAGAAGAGAGACAGTCAGAGAGAGAGAAAGAGAGAGACACAGAGACAGAGACAGAGAGACAGAGACGGAGACAGAGAGAGAATTACCAGTCAATGGATAGCCAGGAAGAAATATATGAAACAGAGGGTATACTTATTCAAGGGAACTTGCATATATATTTTAGACTAATAATTGTACATTCAAATTTATGCTTTCTTTTGCTCCTTTCATTAAATCTTTTAAAATTAATATTATAAACCATGTGGTTGAAAGAGAGTCTAGATTAAGTATAAAAGAACATACCAGGGTATCATTGTCTCTAGTGCCCATGATAGGGGATGTTGCTAATCAGCTTTAGAATTTCAAGAGCAACAGACAGAACCTAAAGTGATCTAGTAGATATATATTAAGTCATGTATAAACCATGGATATAATCAGTCATTTAGATCATGTATAAGGAAAGATGCACAGAACTATTTTAAGTCCAACCATTGGGTTCCTATCTCTGGCTCCAGGGAAATAAAAGTACATATATAATTGCTTCCAGAAGGTAGTACTCTCCACACATATCATACTCAGCCTACATACTTAAGAAAATGTAAAGTTTTATACTGAACATAATCCACCTTTGTTATTCCAATCACAAGAAAGCTTAAACACAGGGGTTGATAGACTTCCTCTAGTTCTAAGGTCTGGATTTATGGATTGGTCATTCAACTTGCCTCAACTTCCATCTGAATTACCTGTATTCTCTAAATGACCTAAATTGAGGTCCATTAATCATAAGGGACTGGACTACCATGCCTCAACATGCCTGGAACTTTCCTGAAATATGGGTTAGTCTTACTTTGTATTTCATAGATGAGAAGATAGAAACAATTTAATAACAATAAAAATAATAATAAATAGCTAGCATTTATGTAATGCCAACTGTATGGCAGGCACTATGCTAAGTGTTTTTTTTTTTTTACAAAGAACTCATTTAATCATCTGAATATTGATTTAATACTACTAATAATAAATTATTTAATAATCATTGAACAACTGTGAGGAAAGTACTATTTTTTTCCCATTTTACAGATGAAGAAAGTGAGGCAGAAAAGGGTAAGTGACTTATCCTGTGTCATATAGATAAGAGTTAAATCTGGATTTGAATTCAGGTCTTTCTAACTTGGAAGTCTAGCACTTAGTCCACTGTATCACCTAATAGCCTTTAATTTATTGGAGAAAGTTATAAAAGTTTTCAAAATCTTACAAAAGAAACTTCAGGCATTAGAGAGAGTTTTCATCATGGCTCTCCATCAATGACAAGAAATTTGGAAGAGAAAGGAATATTTGAGAAGAAAATTGTTAAGAAGACAGAATATAAGAAGAGGATTTGGCCAGCATTAGTTTTATATTAAATAAAATGCTAGAATTGGAAATAGGAAGTCCTCGATTCAAAACTTATCAACTGGGTGAGTATAAACAAGATATTTAACTCTTTGATTTCAGTTTCCATTTCTATAAAATATGGTTAATAACAGTACTTACCTCATAGGGTTGTGAGAATCAAATGAAAAAAATATATAATATGCATACATACATAGATATGTGTGTTATTGTCATATTGTTGTTATTTAAAATATAGGATTGTTATCATACAAATCAGGCATGAAATATATTTAACAAAGACTGGTGCCAATGTAATTATCTGAACAACTACAGAGCTAATCAAAGAGATTTTAAGCTAAAAAGAGAAAATAAAACTTTTAGGAAGAGTCAGCAATCACCACCTAGTTTGTCATAGAAAAGAGACCATCTGAGACACCCAATTGTTCAAAGGAGAAAAAAAAAATCCAAGAAAGCTGCTACTTATAAAAACTTATGGCTTTAGATACCTCTATCCAGTTTCTCCCTAAATGCACTTTTCCTTGACAGTACAATAGAGTGCTAGTTGATGAACAGAAATGATGTCTTTTTACTATCTGTTCCACACTTCAATCAGAATTGTATGAATGAATTTTCATAATTTATTGCCCTTCCCTTTTGTTTAATTTTATTATGCTTTTCATCCTCACTGTAAATATGTAAAATGCTATTAATCAACCTTTGTTAGTGAATTTTTGATGAATAGCAAGCAGATGCACCTTGCCTCCTTATGTATGCTATGTTAAATGTAATGTACTAAACAGAATTCATTATTTTAATAACACATTGGCATAATAAATCAAAAGAAAGCTCCTGAAAATAGCATAAGGAAATGGACTGGGAAGAATTTCTGATGTGTTTTGTTGTTTTTTTTTTATTCTGAGAATATGCTTTCCTTTTATTTCCCATCCAAAGAAAGGGTGTATATTGTAGAAAACAGAAGATGCAGGGATGTCCTGGGAATGCTATAACCAAAGCAAAATTGGAAAAAGCCCATCTCTCAAGTGAAAGGGCACCCTCTCCGCTCAAATCCAGCATGCTTCTTCAAAGCAATTCAAGAGACAATGAATAATTGTTTATTGTGTGAAAAGTATTGTGTTAAGCATTATTAAGCATATTAATTCAAAAATGAAAACTAGCCTCTGCCATCTAGAAACTTACATTTTACTAATGGGGATTTGTAAAAGTATAAATGAAATGGGAATCTGGCACATGTGCAGATCTCATTGTCTTACTCAGATGATTTCTCAAAAAGATCTTAGGGAGGGGCAGCTAGGTGGCACAGTGAATAGAGCACCAGCCCTGAAGTCAGGAGGACCTGAGTTCAAATCTAGCCTCAGACACTTAATACTCCCTGGCTGTGTCACTCTGGGCAAGTCACTTAACCCCAACTGTCTCAGCAAAAAAAAAAGATCTTAGGGAGTTACTTCTGAGAAAATCATGATGATGTCTGAGAGAAGGTGTATGCATGGACATTCTGTAAGTGATTTTGGTTGGATTATCACATAGTTGGAAGAAGCCTTTTTTCACTATCTATGGAATCACACCTGCTAGTGTCTTCCAAAGGGTCTGGATAAATTCCCATCAATTTTTCTGTCTGGTGGTGTAATGAGACAATTCTTTCATTGAAGGCTTCTGCTGCAGAAAGTGGGGCCTCCAACTATGAGATTTTCAAAGTCCAGGAGTCTGAGTCATAAGAATGTAAGAATCAGGGGATCTAGGTCAAGTTACACAGATGCTGAAGGAGTAAAGAACAAGGAACAACCATTCATCATTTGGAACCAACAGGAGCAATGTGCTGACATCTTTGGATGTGAACTTGGTAGGATTACTCTGGGTCATCTCTACTTATCTTCACCTTTTTCTTATTACTGAATTCCAACAACTCTGGGGGAGAGAGTAAGGCTGATGACTTTGTACAGTTTTGCTTCATTTAAATCCAATTCATCCATAAGTCAAGATCATCACCATGTCCTTGTTTCTCTTTTAGTGTGAAGGACCACACAATCTTGTGGGAATAATATTAGTCCTCACCTAAATTTCAAGCCTAAATCCCTCCACTCACACTAGAGATGGTATAGAGATGAACGTGTCCAAAATTGGTGAAGGAAATATTTGTATAGTTCCTCTTGTTATAGCTTTTAAGGGCTTATTTTTTTTTGGAAAAGCTTTGAAATAATAATAATTTAGAGCCAAATAATGAAGGGTTTTATGTGACAAACAGAAAAAGTTTGTATTTTATTCCAGGAAAAAATAGGGTGATCCTAGAACTTTTTGACTAGAGAGTAACAAAGTAGGACACCTTCCCTTTAATAATGAAAACAAATTGATACATTATGCTTTAAAGTTCCTAATTTACTTTAATATGAACAATCCAATGATATTAGAGGTTCCCAATATTCTTATGCCCATTTTATAGATAAGGAAACTGAGAGTCAGATAGCAGACTTGGTCATGGTCATGGATCTAGAAAGTGTCAGAGATAAAATTTGGATATAGGTCTTCCCTACTCTATCAATAGCACTACATCAATTTTTCTTTTCTTTTCTTTTCTTTTCTTTTGAGAGTACAGGTTTAGAAACATAAAAATACCCACAGAATCAATGTTTTTGTCTATTTGCTGTTTGAGCCTTTTGAAAGAACTATTTTCTCAGTTTTTGACACTTCTGGCTCAAGCTGTGTAGGTCAGTAACTCTGGAAACTTTCGATAGCTCAATAACTCCTGGGCTTCTGGCATAATTTTCTCCAGCCCTCCCACATTGGTGGGCTGTCCAATGGGTCCTGCTGACTCTCAAGCATGCTTATAATCACAGAGACCAGGAGGAGGCTTTTGACAATTGTAGTTTTCATACCTCATCCAGACAAGTACTACTTTATAAGCCAGACATGAACAATTACAATTTATCCCTGGAATATAGTTTTCCCTTAGTAAATAAAATCAAGAAACACATTCTTTTCTTGCATTATGGTAACAAAGAAGTAATATGTTAAAGATAATCCAAACTTCCATGTCCCAAACAAAATGAGTCATTTTGTATTTATTCATAGTCATAAAATAGGCAAGGAGCTGAACCAACTTCTCACAAGTACTGTGCTGCCATGGCAAAAACACATTACACCCAACTTGTTTTGTTTTGTTTTTTCACCTGTGGCAAGGAAGAAGGCTCACTCTGTGGAATGGGACTTCATGCATGGTGTATCCCTTAAGACAAAAAGCATAACCCTATGTGGAGATTTGGGGCTCCTCTAAGTTTTTATTTCAGTCATGTCCAACTCTTTATGATACCATATTGGAAGTTTTGCCATATCCTTCTCCAGCTCATTTTACAGATGAGGAACTGAAGTGAACAGAGTTAAGTGACTTGCACAAAGTGACTAGCTTTGTAACCTAATAAATGTTTAGAGGACAGATTTGAACTCATGAAGATGAATCTTTCTGATTCTAGCACTTCTAAGTGTTATGATTACTAAGTGAGAACTTGGGTTGTCTGGATAGTTACAAGGTGAGAACTCAGGTTGACTTGATAGAGGGGGCAAGCTCATTGGCTGGGGTGGTTCTTCCCAGAAGCCCTTGCATTATCCCACGCCCATTCTCTGGGAGGATAAAAGAGACAGCATTGGGCCCAGAGAGCAGATCGGCCTGGAGAAGGATAAGAGCTAGAGAAGATTCAGAGCCAGGATTCAAGAAGAAGACTCTGCATTGCATCAGGCTTGACGGGGCTCTCTGCAGGAAGGGAAGTCACTTCTAAGGACAAGAGTTAACAGCAACTGCCTGGAGACAACGGTTCACTACAGGAAGAAGAATCTGTCGGAGAGATTTGAGTAGACACAGCAGATCTCTTCCCAGAGAGCGATCCAGCAGCTTCTAGAGACGACAGCGTGCTACAATTGGCGTCCACACGTGGGGCAAGGACTTTTGCTTATCCTGACAAGAGGAGTTAGACCAGACCTTCGCAATTTGGTGCCCGAACAGGGACAGACACAGTCCTGATTCCAGTGGAAAAGCTTCCGATCTAGATCTCAGTCTCTCTAACCCAGAACCGTGAGTAACAAGGAAACTTTGTTAAAGATTAAGTGAGCGTACTAATAGATAAATAAGGAACTTAACTTGTTAAGGGCTAAACCAGCAATCTTTTATATTGAAATGGGGCAAACACCTTCTGTTCAAGGAAAATGTTTAGAGAGCATCATCAAGGTTATGAAAAGCCAAGGCTTGATTATAATTTTAGAGGAGATTACTGAACTTTTAAGAACTGTGAAGGCCATATGCCCTTCTTTTTCTCTGGAAGAAGAATTGGATCCAGATGAGTGGAAATTAGTAGGAGAGCAATTAGGTGAACAGTACAATTACCTTTGTGACATTTTACCCTTTGGTTCCAGACCAAACTCAGTTTCCAAAGATACAATTCATACCTACAATTTAATCCAAATGGCTTTAAAAAATGTTATTCTAAAGGAAGAGATGAAGGAGCAAAATGGGGAAGTGTCAACTAAACTAGGTGAAAAGGATGAATCAGATAACAATGAAGTTAAGTACAATTCTGAGCAACAGCAACAGGAGCACCTCCCATCTCCTCCCTCAATTAACCCTTCATGGGTGGAGCAAGAAGGAGGAGAGGAAGAGGCAGAAACACAAACAGAATTGTCTGTGAAGCAGTCTAAGCCTATGACAAGATTAGAAAAAGCATTGGTTAAAGCTAAAAAAGAAGGACAGGATATAAGTGATTTTATACATGCATATCCTGTGATTGAAGAGATTGACTCTGTAGGCCATAAAAGGAGAAGATATGCACCTTTAGATTTGAATAAAATTAAGGATTTGAAAAAAGGTTGTACCCTTTATGGGGCTACATAAGCTTATGTCAAAATGTTACTAGATGGTTTGTCTTATGAAGTCCTAACGCCGAATGATTGGAAATCCATAGCAAGGACATGTCTGGAACCTGGAGAAAATTTATTATGGCTTGCGGAATTTCATGAATTATGTAAAATTCAAGTCAGATGCAATTTGGAAATAGGAGTTAACACACAATTCACTTTTGAGCACTTAGCTGGTGAAGGTCAGTATGGAGAGAATTCGGAACAGATTAATTATACCATGACAATATATGAACAAATTGCTAAGGCTGCAATAAAAGCTTGGGGTGTCCTTCCTGGACAGAAAGATCGTGGAGAGGCTTTCACTAAAATACAGCAAGGTCCCAATGAACCTTTTGCAGATTTTGTGGGACGTTTGCAAACTGCTGTCAAAAGAACTATTGGAGAAAATTCAGCTACAGAAACAATGACCAGACATCTGGCTAAGGAAAATGCCAATGAGATTTGCAAAAGAATTATATGGGGATTAGACAAAGATGCTCCTTTAGAGGAGATCATAAGACGCTGTGCTACAGTGGGAACAAATGCTTTTTACACCCGGACAATGATGAATGTGGAAAGACAGGGTCCCTCCTGGCAAGGGACTTCTAGAGAAACTCGGAGATGTTTTCAATGTGGAAAAATTGGACATCTAAGAGCTCAGTGTAGGTATGGAGATACAGTGAGAAGACAGGGTGAGAGAAGACCTAAAACCCCATGTCCAAAATGCAACAGAGGACTCCATTGGGCATCAGAGTGTAGAATAATTCAGGGAAATGGGATGAGGGGCCCAGGTCCAGGGCCCCAGGCAAAAAAGACTTGGGGCATGATGGCAGCTGATGTTACACCCAAAGAACCTTTAGAAGGCCAGGACTCTGATTTAATCAATCAGCAGAGAAGCAATCACATGGCAGAAAGGGATTACCTGATAAGTGAGTCAAAAGGCAATCAGATTGCAAAAATGGATTACACTTGGGGAGAATACAGGCCTTTTAAACCAACAGGGCTGTGTCCAGTGCAAACAATTCCAATGTAATTGCCAGATGATGAGAAGAGATTTAGAAAGTGGTAAATAGAAGGTAATTAGATAGGTTAACTGCCTGGGGGAGAGGGTTTGCTTGTATTTCTTCAGCAGGAGAAGGAATCAGATGGGTGTCAACGAGTCATATTCGCCTTGTCCATCAGAGAGAGACAGAAAAAGAGAAAAACCTCAAAATAAAGGAGAAGATCTAAGAAACATCTGACACTGAAAGAGCATGGATAATAAGAAGACTGTTAAAGAACTTTAAAACCAGCAGGAATCATTGGACTTCCTCACACAAGATGAGACTAATGGACAATGGACTTATGGACATTTATAAATTTTCAATTTATGATTATGTTATATACTTCTAGCATGTGTTACGTTACTATGTTACTATGTGCTTATGTAATTTATGTAATTATCTGTAATACTTCCCATATTGATGGATTTATGTTTCAAGGTCATTTATGTAATTATCTGTAATACTTCCCATATTGATGGATTTATGTTTCAAGGTCATGACTGTCCTATGTTCTAAATCAAAAGAAAGGGGGAGATGTTATGATTACTAAGTGAAAACTTGGGTTGTATGGATAGTTACAAGGTGAGAACTCAGGTTGACTTGATAGAGGGGGCAAGCTCATTGGCTGGGGTGGTTCTTCCCAGAAGCCCTTGCATTATCCCACGCCCATTCTCTGGGAGGATAAAAGAGACAGCATTGGGCCCAGAGAGCAGATCGGCCTGGAGAAGGATAAGAGCTAGAGAAGATTCAGAGCCAGGATTCAAGAAGAAGACTCTGCATTGCATCAGGCTTGACGGGGCTCTCTGCAGGAAGGGAAGTCACTTCTAAGGACAAGAGTTAACAGCAACTGCCTGGAGACAACGGTTCACTACAGGAAGAAGAATCTGTCGGAGAGATTTGAGTAGACACAGCAGATCTCTTCCCAGAGAGCGATCCAGCAGCTTCTAGAGACGACAGTGTGCTACATCTAAGCACTGTATCACTTCACTTTACCCAAATTTTGCTACCTTAGACCAAAGAGATAGACAACTAACTTGAGTTCTATCTCTGAAATACTTTATTTTTTATACTTTTTAATTGTCTACTTTATAAAATGAAGACTTGGATAAGATGATTCTTAAATTTCTATGATTGGTTTCAATTTTTCCTAAATAATTATATTCTGCTAACAATATTTAGTGAGTTTGCTTTTTTTTTTTTTTTTTTTTTTTTTGTTTGTTTTGTTTTGTTTTGTTTTGTTTGTTTGTTTGTTTTGTTTGGTTGGTTTTAACCTTTTTCTCTCTACAACACTGACTCTGGAGTCAGAGGATCCAGATTCCAATCTTAATTCTGGTAAATAAAGAGAATTTCCTTACTTGTAAAATGGAAGAATTGGACTAGATACCCTCTGAAGTCTTTTCTAGCTCTGGGTTTATGATTTTATTGTAACCCTATTAATTACCTATTGCTGGAACTCTGTCTTCCCAGAAATCAGCCAGAGTTAGGATCACTAAACTTCTTTATTCTTGATCTTTTATGGTCAAGGTCAGGGGATTAAATCTAGCAATCTCCCCACACACCTTCCTTGCTCCAACACCATGAGAGACAGAGAGAACATCAGTGTCTCAATTTCCTCTCCCTCCTTCTACTCCTCCCACACATGTCACTTCCCCCTCTTTGTCCCACCAATAAAGTCAGCACAGAACAGCTGGGGAGGGTCAACCTTCAAACAAGTTAATATGGAACTGTCCAATTGGCAATTAGTCTCATGGGCTTCATTATCAAAGTGCATTTGCTGAGTTCTAGCCCTTTACACCCTATGTCTGGGGAAAGTCCTGTGACTTTGAATGCTGTAAATATGGAGATAGACATTTCAAATGTCAAACATATATTTGCCTAAAAGACTATTTTATGGAGAACTCACACAAAGCAAGCACTCATAAGGACATCAGAAAAAAAAAATGATTGAAGTACATTTTCAAGGTCTTTCTGAAGAACTTTGGATTTGATTGCTGGACCTAACAAACACTGACATAGAACTGCTCAGCATGGTGTGCCCACATCAAAGAAGGTTCTGTGATTTAAAGCAAAGAAGAATTGCAGTCGCTCAAAAAAACATGAGATGTGTAAATTTAGAGGTCTCCACTTCAAATATTTATAAAAACTATTTATGTCTGAATTGTGGTAAAGTCTTCTCAGTTCATATTGACATGATCAGCCACAGTCAGATGTCTCTTGATCCTGATATAATTATATAATTTCCATCATTTAAAAAATAAATATTTTTATTTAAAGTTTTGAGTTTCAAATTCTATCCCTTTTTCCCTCTCCTTCCTCCTCCCACCCAGAGATTGCAGATTGCAACTAATCAATATACATTATGCATGTACAATTATGTAAAACATTTCCATTTCAATTTCTTTCTCTGGAGATGGATAGGATGCTTTATCATTACTCTTTTGGGATTGTCTTAGATAATTATACTGCTGAGAATTTACAATTTATTAGTCATTTACAATTTCTTAACTAAGTTATTCACAATTCTTAACTAAGCAATACTGCTGTTACTATGTACTACATTTTCCTGGTTCTGTCCTCTTCTCTATGTAATAATTTATATAAGTCTTTCTAAGTTTTTCTGAAATGATCCAGCTTGTCATTTATTATAAGTCATTATAATCATATATCACAGTTTGTTTAGTAATTCCCCACTTGACAATCATTTTTTCTATTTCCAATTCTTAGCCATCACAAAAGGAACTACTATACATATTTTTGTACAGTTAGCTCCCTTTCCCTTTTTTTATGTCTTTGGGATATAGACTTAGTATTTCTAGATCAAAAGATCTGTATCATTTGATAGCCCTTTGGGTATAATTCCAAATTGTTCTCCAAAATGGTTAGATGAGTTCACAATTTTGCCAGTAGTGCATTAGGGTTCCAGTTTCCCCATATTTCTACCAACATCCATCCTTTTCCTTTTTTTCATATTAAACATGAAGTGATATCTCGGATTTGTTTTAATTTTCATTTCTCTAATCAATAGAGTTGGAGCATTTTTTCATATGGCTATAGATAGTTTTAATTTCATCTGAAAACTTCCTGTTCATATCCTTTGACCATTTACCAATTGGGGAGTGACTTTATTTTATTTATTTATGTTTTATAAATTTGACTCAGAAAAAAAATTAAAAAAAATAAATTTGACTCAGTTTTATGTGGAAAAATGAGACCTTTATTAGACATAATTGTTGCAATTTTTCACAGTTTTACTTCCTTATAATTTTGGTTACATTGATTTTATTTTGCAAAAAACTTTTTTTTTTTAAATGTAAGAATCAAAATAATCCATTTTACATTTTGTAATGCTCTCTGTATCTGATCAGGGAATAAATTCTTCACTAATCTATAAATCTGACAGACAAAATATTCCATGCTCTCTTAATTTGTCTATAGTTTAACCCTTCATGTACCCTTCATGACTTTATCAAGGTATGTGGTGTGAAATGTTAAGCTATAGCTAATTTTTGCCATACTGTTTTCCAATTTTTCCATCTTTTTTTTTTTTTTTTTTTTTTTATCAAATGATGAGTATTTTTTCCTTCAAAGTTTGGATCTTTGGAGTTTTTTTTTGTTGTTTGTTTGTTTTTAACATGGGCACTTACTACAATATAATTTATTTCTAATCTGTTCCACTTACCTACCACTCTATTTCTTAGCCAAAAACAGATTATTGTTGATAATTACTGTTTCATAATACAGTTTGAAATTTGGAATGACTGGATCACTCTCACTTTTTTTTTTCCCATTGATTCCTTTAATATGTTTGTGCTTTTGTTCTTCCAGATGACTTTTGCTATTAATTTTCCTACCTATATAAAATAAGTTTTTGATAGCTTGATTGGTATGGCACTTTTAGGTAGAATTAATATTTTTAAAATTATATTGACTGTGACTAACTATACCAATTAATATTTTTCCAGATGTTCAGATCTGACTTAATTTGTGTGAAAAGTGTTTTAGGTTAGTGTTCATACAGTTCCTGGGTTTGTCTTGACAGGTAGGTTCTTAAATATTTTGTATTATTTAAAGATATTGTAAATTGAATTTCTCTTTCTTCCTCTTATTGATGGTTTTTGTTGGTAATACATAGAGATGCTGATGATTTATTTAAGTTTATTTTGTATGCTATGACTTTACTAAAGTTGTAAATTCCAAGTAGCTTTTTCAGTTGATTCTCTAGGATTTTCCAAGTATAATGTCCAATGATTTGCAAAGAATAATAGTTTTGTTTCCTTATTTCCTATTTTAATTCTTTCAATTTCTTTTTCTTCTCTTGTTACCATAGCTAGCATTTCTGATACAATATTATAAATAGAAGTGATAATGGGCATCCTTGTTTTATTTGGATCTTATTGGGAAGACTTATAGTTTATCCACATTACAAATGAAGCTTGCTGATGGTCTTAGATAAAATGTTACTTACAATTTTAGCATAAGTTCCATTTATTCCTATTCTCTCTAGTATTTTTCATAGGAATGAGTCCTATACTTTGTCAAAAGCTTTTTCCTGCACCTATTGAGATAATCATAATATGCTCATAGGTGTTCTAATATTGAACCAACCCTGCATTCCTGGCATAAGTCCTACCTAGTCATAGTTTATGATCTTTCCAATATATTTCAGTAGTCTCTTTTTAAATTTATTTAATTTAATCTTTTAATTTAAAATTGTTACATCAATATTAATTAGGCAAGTTGTTCTATAATTTTTATTCTCTGTTTTGATTCTTTCTTATTTAGGTATTAGCACTATATTTTTGTTGTAAAAGCAATTTTCTAGGACTCCTAGTTTTATAAATAATTTATGTTGTATTGGAATTAATGTTCTTTAAATGTTTGGTAGAATTCAGTTGTGAATTTATCTGGACCTGTGGGATTTTTTCTTAGGAAGTTCATTGATGGTGTGTTTAATTTCTTTTCTAAGTTTAGGTTATTTAAATATTTCTTCTGATAATTTGGGTAATTTATATTTTTGTAGTTATTCATACATTTTATTTAGGTTGTCAAACATATTGAAATATAATTGGGTCAAATAGCTCCCCCAAATGTTTTAATTTCTTCTTTATTGGTGGTGAGTTCACCCTTTTCATTTTTGATAATAGTAATTTGGATTTCTCTGTTCCTTTTTTTAAATCAAATTAATCAATGTTTTATTTATTTTATTGTGTATTTTTACCATAAAAATTTCTAATCTTATTTATTAGTTAAATGATTTTCTTCCAATTTTATTAATCTCTCCTTGGATTTTTACAATTTCTAATTGGTTGTCTAATTAATTGGGAATCTTTAATTTTTTTTTCTAGTATTTTTAGTTGCATACCTAATTCATTGATCTCTTTTTGTTTTCTTCTATTTTATTAATGTAAACACTTAGAAAAATACGCTTTCCCTTATGTAATGCTTTGGTTGCATCCCATAAATTTTGATATGTTGTCTCTTTGTTGCCATTTTCTTTAATGATATTATCAATTTTTCCATGACTTGTTATTTGACACACTTCTTATTAGGATTAGATTATTTAATTTACAATTAATTTTAAACTCCATTTTCTTTTATTGAATGTAATTTTTATTGCATTGTGATCTGAAAAGACTGTTTACTGATTCTGTTCTTCTACATTTAGTTATGAGATTACTATGTCTAAATACATGGTTGCTTTTTTGTATAGGTTTGTGCATCCCATTCAACTTTTTTGAGTTGTCTAACATATTTAAATTTTCAGAATTCTATTCACTTCCTTAATTTCTTTCCTTTTTTATTTTTGAGTTAGATTTATATAGTTCTGAGAGGGGAAGGTTGACAGTTTTCACTAGTATATATATACTTTTAATTTTTAGGAACAAAGGACAATAAAACATGTATGAACCATGATTAACTAAATTACTGTTGAAGCAAGTCACTAAATAAATGGGTGTGTGGTACAGAAATGGTGAGGGGTCACCATTTAATAAAAAAGCTGGAGAGAGCTCTAGAGAAAAGCAAAGTTTATTGTACATTCTGGAGAGAAGGGCGTCCCACCCTTCCAGCAGATAATCTAAGAGAGGAAGCGCCTCCTGTGGGCAGGACAGAACCTTTAATCCCTAACGCAAAACACTCCCTCCCACCACTGACCCTCATCCTCATTGGCTGAGAGTCTTACATTCTAAACTCGAGATCTGCCCATGAAATTGAACTTGACCAATAAGTACATAGTTGCCCATATTTGGCTGAAATAGGGAGGAAGTATCATGAGAGGGGAACGCAATTATGCCCTTGATGTTCACAGTCATTCAGGCCTACTCAAACACTGAAGTAGATGAAGCTTTACTCGATTTTCACAATTGTCTTGAAAGATCTCACCTCATCTCATTCATGGGGAAGAAATTCGAGTAAAAAGAAGTGGAGTTGGGAGAGCCCAGGTAGAAGATGAAAGATAAGAATTTTTGAATATCTGACTAAAACTGCTGATGTATGAGGAAGATGACCCCATATGTTCCTTGACTTCCAATATGTACAACACAAAGGACTCCTAAGAACTGACTACCCTGGGTAAATCACTCTTCTTGGTTAAGCTAATATTTTATCTTATTCTTTGTAGAAGAGTTTGCCTAATCTTGTATTCTTACTTCTGCAATAATATATATAACTTCTCCATTTTCTGTTTGCTTAACAAATATGTCTAAGATTGTTTTGTATGAAACCAGCATCTGATCAGGGGTGGGGGGGGGGGGTGAAGCTAAACCAGTCTAGAGCCTCTTACCTTTTCTCCTACTCTTTAGAGTGGACAGGAAAATTAAATAGAATCACACTTTTAGATTAACAATACTTGATGTGTGGTAGATAAAAGAGAGAGTTTTAGCACAACTGCTCTCTAGAAAATTGGAGAATGGGAGATTGAGCTTCTACCCACAGTCTTCTTGATCTCTACAAAGATAGAAATTACAGTCTCCTTTAGAGACATAATGGGCCATCTAAGATGAGACACTAACCAACTATTTTATATTATATAGGAAAATCCACATCAGTGCTATACTAATACTAGGATTATGCTTAGAAAAAGAAAACATGATGGATAGTAAAATTTTAAAATGGGCATTTTGAGAGAGTTATTTTCTTTTTTTCTGAATAGTTTTAGGATTTCTAATCTATAATCTACCATAATTTGAATATACCACAATCAAGATATCTCTTTCTATATATGTAATGATTTTCCCTCTTTTCAACCATTTAAAATATTTTTCCTGTTTTTCATAATTTATGTAGTTGCTACTGTCCAATGATTCTCCTTCCTTCTTCATCTAAGTTCAAAAGAGAGAGATGTTAGAAATAAGTTTAAAGGAATTAGGATGTATCATCCAATAAACATTTATTAAATACTTATTGTGTACTAGACATCATGCTAAGTATAAGGGATACAAAAAAAGGCAAAAAGCCAATTTGTTATATAACAAACAGGCATTCTATAGAATATAGTGGAAAGGTGTGGACAGCTTTAGAGTAAGACATTGAAAGGTCTGAATTGAGGGGCATGAGAATAAGGAATATAAGGGGATTAGGGATGGGGCTTGAATAATAACATTTTGGAATCCACAATTATTCAGCTGGGGAAGAAATAATGGGGTAAGTCTATGTTTATCACTGAGAAGTGAATTCATGTAAGTGACCATATGGTAGCAGAATTGGCTTAGGGTAGCAGATAATATTATATAACTGGAAAGTGACAAGAAGAGGGGTCCAGAAGGTGGCAAACCAATTGTTATTGCATTTGAGTGGCCAGAGAAGGTCTGAAATCTTACCTTATAACTGTTCAAGTTGCCCAGTAAATTTCCTCCTTCCATACAAAGTACAGGTAAAAAAGCACAAAGCAAGTCATTAGTAATTTTTGTTTTTTCATCTGCAAAATAAGCACGATGCCCATTGCTAGTTGAGAGAATCTAATGAAAAAAAATTAGATAAAATGTTCTTTATCAACTACAAGCTGCTAAATATGAAGATTTTACAGTGTGGTACAATGGACAAAAAAAAATGACAGTATAATTAAAAAGATATAGAATCAAATCTGACCTACAATTCTACCTTATAAGACGCTGAAAAGTCATTTAGTCTCCTTAAATATCTATCTCCCATTTTGTAAAATGAGTTGGGCAAGATGCCTCTGAGCTTCCAGCTTGAGTTCAATGATCTTGGGGGGAAGATCCACAAACACAAGAAGTGCTTACAAAATATATGTTGCATGACTTCAGAGAAATTGCAGGATGATACATCAATAGGCATAAGAAACTTCACAGATTGTCTGGCCAGCTAAGGTAGGATTTATGATTTAAGATCTCCCTTTTTGAAAATCCAGGATCCTGAATCCAAGAGCCTCTTGAGAATAGTGCTTCCAACCCAGTGTCAAATGATGCAACATCAGAAATTAATAAGATTTTATCAATGGAAATGTCATCTGTTAAACCATCAGTCCATAAACACTTCTGATTATAATGTATTAAACTAGTACTAAGTGCTAGAGAGATGAAAAAGAGGGAAAAAAAAAACAGTCCCACTAATGAATAGACATAACCACTTTCTTATAGCTTTACCCTAAACATTGTATCCTTCACTTATGAGAGAGAATGTTGGGAGACTGATTTCAGATGCTAAAACAGATGTTCAAGGAGATGGCTCTTATCTCTTTGTTGTTTATCTTTTGTCCTCAAAGGGAATCATCAAGGAAAGGACGCCATGATATGCAAGACAATTGAATAAAAATGAAAAGGGATTTGGCAAAGTCACCTGCCTTACTTTCTCCTCCAGAGCCATCTAGGTCCAGGGGTCAAATACAGCTCAGAATATTTGGAGATAGTCCAGTCTTACCCCTTTAACTAGTTGATAAAGATGGGCAGATATACTTCATTAAAGTCCATTACTATGGCAAAATCAGCAATTTTATCAATTTTGTGTGACCACTATATCCCGTTTGAATTTTCATTCACCTAGGTCTCAGGCTACCCCAAATTGCTTTTTCCAGTTCATAGACAACTGAATGGTAAAGGAGATAAACTGCAAAAGATTCTAGAACATTAAGAGCAAGTATTTCACTTGTCAATGTGACTCTGAGAGGCTCACTGAACTGAGATCATCCATTTCCCTTGAGTAGAGTTGCCTGGCTCTCCTATAACCCCATGCAGAGTTGATTGCTTAGTTAAGACCTTTACCCTCAATTTCTGACTCTAAATCAAAAGACTTCTGGGGGTTTCTCCACAAAGTTTTCTCTCCTGATATCTGGTCTCACCTCTTCCTTCACAATTTAGCTACCTTTCTCCTATCCATTCACTGTCATAAACTATTCCTGTTTTCTTGTACCTGTTTTTAGTGTCCAGCTCTCTCTGAAACACTAAGGGAGGAACATACTGTGTTTTACCCTGATAAATTTCCAGAACTATTGCCCCACTTTGAGACAAACATGGCTTTCTTTATATTGTCCCCTTCCCTCATCACATAAGGAAAATATAAATATCAGATAAATACCTCACAAACATACATACCTGAAGCTGGAATTGAATTAAATAAATGCCTCCTCTGGGAAACTATACATCTAGATGGAGTGAATGTATCTAGACAGGAACTTTACCTTCTCATAAAGCCTAGAACCACCATTGCTCCTATACCCTAACTATTGTCTCCACCTTCCCCACTTTATCATCAATTCCTCCTCCTCCATGTTCCAATTCTCCTTGGATATTGATTTTTCCCCTAAATAAACATTTTGGTTTGCTAATAATACTGATTTTTTAAAAAAATGATCTTTTCCTTTAGGCTTGCAACTGAAACTTCTTAGATGTGTTATCTGTCTCATTATAATATGAGCCCAATGAGAATAGAGATTGTCATACTTTCCTATTTCTATTCCTAGTCCTTCATACAATATGTAGCATATATTATGCACTTAATAGATGCTTCATTCATTCGTGTCACAGAAGCATTAATCAAGGGATATGGAATTTTAACTCAATTTCTTTGACTCAAGTTTCAGCTGTTTTTCCATTACTTTTTATCAATTTGTTTCTCGATACACAAACTAACCATTTTACTCATCCATAAAGCAAACACCAGCATTGTCAATAGGTACTTTCTAATCAAAGATTTTCTTCAATGTACCTTCAGTTTCCAGACCAACCATTCATTCCTGTCAGTTAAACAGGTGCAATGTATTAAGTTATAATGGAGTTCCATCATGAACTGTAATTTTTCATTAACTCATTTCATTTTTCTTTTTATCATGTGTAACCTAGTTTCAAATGATATGTATGGGAGCTGAAAGTAATGAAGTGCATTTTGTTGAAATATTTTACAAAAATAGAATCATTTTTATAATGCTTTAAGGTTTACAAAAGTCATTTCTTATAACAACTGTGTCAAGTAGATATTGCAAGTATAATTGGGCCTATTTTATAGATAAAGAAATGGCAGTTTAAAGAGATTACTGCAAACTCGCAGAAACTCAGAGTGTGAAGCTTCAAAGGATTATGGATCTAGACTTGGAAGCAACCTTACAGACCAATTCCCTCATTTATACACACACACACACCCACACACATACACACACACACACCCACACACACACATATATATATATATGAAGCCCATAAAGGATTTTATTTACCCAAGTATCAGAAGTGGTATCTGAACAAGAACCTTTGACTTCAACTTTTATCTCTCCATTGTATTCCACTGCAGGAATCTCTTCTATAATCCCACTGAAAAGTGGTCACCCAGCCTTAGTGAGGAGGAACCCATTACCTGTCTATATAATTAATTCTAATTTTTAAAAATAGGTCTTAATTCTTAGAAATTTGCAATCACTGTTTCTATTCCTGCTGTCTAAGATCAAGCAGGATCAAACATCTTTAATATATTTGTTGTTGTTGTCAATCATGCCTGACTCATCATGATCCCATATGGAATTTTCTTGGCAAAGACACTGTAATGGTTTGTCATTTCCTTCTCATTTCCTTCTCTATCTTAATTTGCAGATGAAGAAACAGGATTAAGTGATTTGCCCAGGGTCACATAGCTAGTAAGTGTCTGAGCTCAGATTTGAACTCAGGAAGATGAGTCTTGCTGACTACAGCCCTGGTATGGTACTCATTGAACTATGGAGATGCCCTTTAATATGTGACAGTAACTTAAATGTTTGAACATGATTAGGACATGCCTCTTTATGTCTTCTCTTCACTGGTTAAATATCCTCTGTTTCTTCAACATCCTCCTGTGTATCTGCTATATGCAGATAAAATATCAGCTTCTTGCGGGTAGGATTATTCCCAGTACAGTATGTGGCACATAGCATTTAGTAAATTATTTTTGATTGACTTCACCTTCTCCCTCCCCCACCTCAAAGAGAAGAATAAATTTACCTGTCTTAATCTGACACATATTAGTTTGTAGCTCACATCAGCCATTTAATGAGGGATCAAATAGTTGTAGAAGAAAGATGAACAAATGTTCCCAAGATTAGTTCAGATAAATTAGATTGTGCCATTAACACCACCCCTTGGGACCCAAAAATCATTGACATTCAGTTTGAGAACAAATAAGACAATGTTTTGCTTTTTAAAATACATACATATATAATCTGGAGAGAGCTAGTAATTTCTAAAAAATTATAATTAGGATTATATTTGACAGATGTGTTTTCAAATGAATGAGGTTCAAGATACTGAGCAGCATCTCAGCAGTATTTCCTAGTAGAGATTTTATCTAGGTACTCTTTCTTATCAGATTTTACAGAAATGTTATCAAAAACATTGAAATTTATTGTGGGATGCATTGAGTCCAAAGGTCTCTTTCTACACAAGGCCCTCAAAAGTATATAACTGAGGAGAGATGCTGGTCCAGTTTTCAAAGTGACTTCCAATAGCCTACGTGGGAGTATAGTATAGAATACAAGACTAAGAATTAAAAGACTTTGGTATAAACTATAGCTCTGGACCTTTCTTTTTTGCTCCAAGTTTGTTGGACAAATCTCTTATTTCAGTCTAGTCATTTACACAATAGGGATAATGTTCTCTAGTGTCCTCTCTCCTCTTCCTCAATATCATAGGAAATTATGAAAATCAGATGAACAAAGATACATGAAATGTGTTTTGTTAACTGTATAACAATGTACAAATGTAAGGATTCAATGCTTGTTCAATTCTGGGCATTTTAAATGTAAGTCTAATCACCCTAATCTGAACTCTAGCCTTTTATATTAATGAAAATACTGGTTATATAGGTTGATATTTGTGTGTGTGTGTGTGTGTGTGTGTGTGTGTGTGTGTGTGTGTGTGTGTGGTATGTGCGATCAGATCTTTTTTCCATGCAAATTGCTTCTCAGTTTCCATATTTGGGAGTCACAAAGTCTTGGAATTGTAAGAGACTTCAGAGAACATCAAAAGCCACAGTTTTTACCTGAGGTCCAAGAACAACTTCATAATTGCTTCTGTAGCCATCACTGGTAACTACTTCTTTCTCATCATCATATGTTCCTCCTTTTCCTCCTCCTTCTCCTTCCTCATATTTTGATAAATTGATCTATTTATTTCCTTTCTAATCATATATATTTTATTTCTGAGAAGGCATATATAGGTTTCCTCAGAAGACTTAAGGGGCCCAAAATACACATAAAACTTAAGAAGATTAAATTTAGATTAATGTACACATAAATGAGAACATATCTATATCACACTCCCCCCAAAAATGCTTATACAGCCTTTTATTGAAATAAGTGAAGCAAAAAGCATTCTCTCAATATTTTCATTGCACTTTTAGGCAACTCTCATTATTAAATTCTTCTCCCCCTTAATGCTGAACCTAAATCTGTCTCTGAAATTTTCATTAAAATAAAAAATCCTGCTGAAACCTAGATTTGAAGCACAGACCTTTAGCATTTCTATCTCATTGTCTTTCAACTGAACTGTTTTCTACACTTTTTGTAGGGTACATTTGATTTTTTTTTAAATCCCACTAGTACTCATCACTGGAAAATTGCTTCTATTTAGATCTGGCCTATTTGTTTACCTAAAAAGTGGACTTGCCATTCTTCCTAGAATCCATTATTATTCTGGGGCATTCTCATTCTCTCTGTCTGTTTCTGTCTGTCTGTCTCTCTCTATGTCTTTGTCTCACTTTCTCTTTGTCTTTCTGTCTCTGTCTCTCTCTTTATGTCTGTCTCTCTTCTCTCTCTTATTCTCTTTCTTGTCTCTGTCTCTGTCTATCTGTCTCTCTGTCTCTGTCTATCTGTCTCTGTCTCTGTCTCTCTCTCCCTCTCCATGTCTCGGTCTCTCTTCATCTTCTCTCTGTCTTGTTTTCTCTTTGTCTCTCTGTCTCTGTGTGTTTTCTTTCTATTTCTGTGTGTCTCTCTGTCTGTCTTCATTTCTTTCTCCTCCCTTTCAAACACACACACACACACACACACACACACACACACACACACACACACACACACAGTCAATACTATGTTCAATTGGCTTCCTTAATGTCAATATCTCTGCTGCTCACTTGCTGTCCTTCTTGGGGTCTATTTAGTACAGATAATTTTGTTTGGACATCCTCCATGGTGCATTTTATATCATTTTCTTTAAATGATTAGTCTCTGCCCAGCAAGGAGGCCGGTCACCTTTGAAAGTATACCCATCCATTTTGCTTTCTTGTTCTGACCAGGGACTGTATCATAGCTCTTTCTCATCTTTTCTAAATCTTTCTTCATTAGCAGCTTCTAGAACCTGACAGGCAATTTGCTTGCCTGTCCTAACTACTGGTATGGAAGCAGGAAAAAGCTAATGACGTTTAGGTCACTGTATACCTGTCCCTTAAATCTGTCCAGCTTTAGTTCACATAATTGCCATCTCATGTATTATACACTCTCCAAGCTGGCTTACTTTTCATTCTCCATATGCTACATACCTTTTCAGTTAGTCACTCAACAAACACTTTTTGGGTTGTTTGTTTTTGCTTTTTTTTTTTTTTTTTTTTTTTTAGATCAGGCAATTGAGGTTAAGTTTCTTGCTCAGGGTCACACAGCTAGTAAGTCTGAGATCTGACTTGAACTCAGGTCATCCTGACTCTAGGGCAGATGCTGTCTACACTGCTACCCCTAGGTGCCCTTAAACAAAACTTATTAAATACTTACTATGTGCTAGGCATGGTGCTAATTGCTAACATTACAAAGAAAGGGAACAAATAACAGTCTCTGCTCCCAAAGAGCTCTCTTTCTAATGAGGAAAAAAATTATGCAAATAACTACACACAAATAATATGTTCATAATATAATAATTACATCTAAAACAGGGAAAAGGGAATGTAATTTAAAGACTTCTTGCAGCAGGTAGGATTTTAGCTGACATTTGAGAGAAGCCACAGAAACCATAAGAAGAAAGTGAAGAGAAAATATTTCAAGCATGTAGGACAACTCTTAAAAATTTCCTGAATTGAGAAATAGTGATTGTGAGAGAATCCAGAAGTAGGCCATCATCACTGTATTATAGAGCACTTTGTGATTGAGAAATATAAGGAGTAACAAAATGAGAAAGATAGAAAGGTACCAAGTATTGAAGGGCTTTGAATGCCAAATAGACAATTTATAGTTTGAGGAGGTGATAGAAAACTAGTGGAGTTTACTATAGTTAATCTCCCACTTCCAAGCCTTTGCATTCACTGTGTCCCCATTCCTGGAATGTTTTTCTCTCATTTTTTTTAATCTTTTGGGAACTTTTGTTACTTTCAATGTTATACTTAAATATTTCCTCTTAACCTAAATCTTTCCCAATTCCCTCACAAGAACTACTCCCCTATCAACCCTTACTAGCATATTATAATGGATATGGAAATAAAGGAACTATGACAAATTTTCATCCTCCTGGCCTCAATGAAATAAAGAGAAATTAAAGTTGTTTCATATTTAATTAAGGCAATCTGTGGGAAGATACTATATGAAATAATCTAAAATTTATAGAACCTGATAGCTGTTCATTATTAAGTGATAAAAAAAAAAAAACATGTATGGAGAAATACATTCATATAAAGCCTCCCCTAACCTAATGACATATCTGAATAATGAAATTCATACTCATAAAAGACTTTCAGATTGGTAAATCACTGTCCTTTAATTTTATAAAGTAAGTCATAGTAGAATTATACCCATTTTAAAGATGATGAACCTATGGGGCTGAAAACTTAAGTGAGTTGCCCATGATCACAAAACATCCAGACTAATTCCCTATTCTAATTCAGATCCTCATTGCCTCTAAACAATTGCAATACCTTCCTAATTGGTCTCTATGTATCATTTTTCCCTTCTGACCCATCTTCCAGCCTGTTGTTAAATCAACTTGAGATTCAGGTCTGACTTAGTCACTCTTCTACATATAAAGCTTCATTGGCTCCCTGTTGACTTAATAATAATAAGGGAAATATCTACAGTCTGACATTTTAACTATCATTTATCTTTTTAGACTTGCAAAATCTGGAAATTATATCAGCCTATGGCAAGAAACTGAATTACCTTCCATTTAAATTGTCTAAGGAATATTCTGAAGTTCACATGGCAGTATAAGATACCAGACAATGAATCCTTTCTCGAACTAAACTCCCAGGCATTCCAATTCTCCTGCAGAGAGCACAACTCCATTGGGCTGGCCACATTGTCCAAATGCCAATTGTTCACTTGCCAAAAAGACTTTTATGGAGAATTCACACATGGCAAATATTCATAAGGTGGTCAGAAAAAGTGATACAAGGAGACTCTCAAGGTCTCTCTTAAGAATGTTAGAATTAATTGTATGACATGGGAGACACTGGCACAGGACCACCCAGCATGGCGTGCCTTCATCAGAGAAGATGCTGTGCTCTATGAGCAAAGCTGAAATGGATTACCTAAGAAAAATTCAAGATGTGTAAAGTTAGAGAAATCACCCCAGGTGTTCATAAGGACTATTTGTGTCTGACCTGTGGCAGAACATTCTGAACTCATATTATTAGTCTGATCAACCACAGTCAGACACAATGCTTGACTCGGACACATTGATGCCATTTTTGGTCCTTTCAAGAATGAAGGACATACAATAACCCACCAATCAATCTTTGCAGACTTACTTTATGTTAATGACTTCCATAATCTTTGCTTTTCCTCAGTAAATGCTTCCCTGCCTAAAGATAGCTGGATGGTATAGTGGACAATCGTCCACTAGGTCTGAAATAAATAAAAACGGAGTTCCATTTTATTCTCAGAAACTTAGTAGCTATATGACTCTGGGTGAATCATTTAAACACTGTTTATATCAATTTTCTCATGTTTAAAATGAGAATAATTATAGCACCTACCTTTTGGGGATATTATAAGAATCAAATGTAAAATACTTAACACATAGTAAATGCTTGATATAAACTTTCCCCATCTCAGAAATGGCCATTTCTTTATTTATTCATTCATTTTAGTATTTATTTGTTTATTCTTTTATTTGTTCATTTGTTTGCTTATTTTTTCATTAATTCATGGATTATTGTTTATTCATTCTTTTTTTTTCCTGAAGCAATTATAGGGTTATGTGACTTGCCCAGATCACAAAACCAGGAAGTGTTAAGTGTTTGAGGTCATATTTGAACTCAGGTCCTTCTGACTTTAGGACTGATGCTCTATCTACTACACTAACTAGCTGCCGCATTCATTCATTCTTTTATAAATTTATCTGTCTTTATCTATTTATTTCTGGGTGATGTAGAGGGACTAGGGACTAAAGGGAATCAGCGACTTGGAATTGGTAGGGTTGAATTTGAAGCCCACTTCAGTCACTTACAATGTATAAGATTGAGCAGATTAAGTAATGATTCTCAAGCTCAGCTTCTTCATCTTCAACAACCATACTTACCTTTCATGATTATTGTGAAGATATAATGAAATAATACATTTAAACAGAATCACAAATCTCAAAGTACTATTAAATACTGAGTCTTAGTCAGACTTTTGGGACATCCTGCATAAACAAAAACTCATTATGGAGCAATAATGAACTGAACCAGCTACACCCAGTGAATGAACTCTGGGAGTTGACTATGAACTACTACATAGAATTCCCAATCCCTATATTTTTGTCTGCCTACATTTTGATTTCCTTAACAGGTATTGTACACTATTTCAAAGTCTGATTCTTTTTGAACAGCAAAATAACTGTTTGGAAATGAATACATATATTTTATTTAATTTATATTTTAACATATGTAACATGTATTGGTTAACCTGTCATCTAGGGGAAGGAGTGGGGGGAAGGAGGGGAAAAGTTGAAACAAAAGGTTTTGCAATTGTCAATGCTGGAAAATTACCTATGCATAAAATTTTTGTAAAAATTAATTAAATCAATTAATTAATTTAAAAACCCTCTTATTGTGTAAGTATTGCTTCCTAGTAGAAAATCAACTACCTGAGGTCAGGAAACACTTTTTGTTTTTATGTGTTTTGATTTGTGTTCTAAATTGTAGCGCACTGTTTTTGAGTTTATATACACACTTGGTGTGTATTTGCATAATGAATATGAACACTGCAAGATATAGGATTTGGAGTCAGAGACTCTGGATTCCAATTCTGGTTCTGCCACTTATTAGCTATGGAACTTTGCACAATTTCCTTATTTGCTCTTGACCCCATTTTCTACATCTGTAAAATGAAGGGCTGTGGAGAAGGATGTTGGACTAGATGTCCCTTTCATTTCAAAATCGATTTTTGCTCATATACAGTTACTTGAAGGTCCCTCTTTAGCTCCAAATCTATAATAGATATACAGAGTAATTATTTCAAATGTGAAATATATATAATATAAAGTCTAAAATTCAGAGATTGAATTCAAGTTATGCAGAGATGAAGCATTTTTTATACCAAAATACACAGACACAGACACACACATACACACACACATACACACGAGAACTGTGTGCTCTTTGAGATCTGGAATTGGATTTTTACCTTTCTTTTTATCCCTATCACTTTATACAGTGCCTGCCACATATGGGCACTTTATTATCACTTGTTGACTTCATTTGCCTTGATGCATCCATACATACTTTCAGCATATGCCATGATCCCTATATATTTTATTCGAGCTTACTTTGTGTATGGAGAAAATTCAACTCTAAAGGATTCTAGCCCTCACTTCGAGTAGCAATCAGTTTGTGCTGCAGGATCTCCTCAGTAGATAACTAATCCAATCCCCTTACCCCCACTTCCACCCCCTGGCCCTGCTCCTATCTAGTTCCAGGGCTCAATTTCCCCAATTGGGAAACACGTCCTGGCCTTTGATGGCTATTTCTGACAAGTGAATTTCGAGGATTGCTGAGCTTGTCATTTTTTCCCCTTGAATTCTCATTTCCAAGTGTAAATTTGCCATTCGCATCCAGCTGTACATGCGTCGGTACAAATGTGATTCATGAAGGGCGGATGATTCTGTGTCTCTAATACATTCAGCCGCAGGGCTCAGGGCTGCCTATGCACCTGTTCGAAGCTACAGATTTTTATACTAGTTGCTTTAGAGTCATTTAAGCAGGTGACAACCTACATCTCGAAGAACACATAGTGGGAAATGTTAACAAGAGACTATAAATGTGAAATGCCAGGGATATTTAACGAGGAGGTTGTAAAAAGGATACAGGGATCTCCCTGAAAGGCAAAGTCCAAGTTGCTCCTACAAATGGATCCAATTCTTTAAAGGTGGTTGCATAAATTAAGGAGACATGGAATTGTACCACCATGTTAAGATCCAAGAGGAGAAAATTGGCTTAGGGAACCAATTTGGAACAAGCAATTAAAGAATTTGATGAGATCAATTTCTGGAATTCAATGAGTAACTGAAATGGATAAGCAATTTCTTAATGATTTATTAATTTATTGATAAATGTTAATTATTAATAAAATTTATAATACTGTATTAATGATAAAATCCTTTATTAAGCAATTGCTATGTGCCAAGGAGAATGTGTATAGTACAATGGCTAGAGTTCCAGACCTGAAATCAGGAAGACTTACCTTTCTTAGTTCAATTCTGATTTCAGACATTTCTTAACTGTCTGGACCTGGTCAAGCCATTTAACCTTGTATGACTCAATTTCCTCATCTGTAAAATGAGCTGGAGAAGGAAAAGGCAAACCTCTCCAGTATCTTTGACAAGAAAACCTCAAACAGGGTCACAAAGAGTTGGAGACAATTGAAATGACTGGTCAATAACAACTATATGTGCAAACACTGTTCTAAAAAAGAGAGAGAAATATCACTATTTCTGCTCTTGAGGGACTCACATTCTAGTAGGGTAAGCAACCTATACAGAATGTTTCAATTGCATGACAACTGGAAAGACCCCTTGGTCCTTGGGGAAAGGACCAAGCAGGTGAATGATCATGAATATTTTCTCCTGCCTTTTCTAAGAATAATATTGCATCTGTTTCTGAGGTTGAACCATTTGACATTTGCTAAGGGCTTTGTAGGGCAAACTTCCTTTTCTTATACAGAAATGACAATAGCAAAATGCAACAAGTCAGAGTAGATAAAAGTCACAGTGTTGAGATTTGGGTGACCATGAGCAAGTTACTTAACATCTTATTGCCCCCTTGTGATCCTCAAGTTTTGGACAAGTTGTTAATCTGTTTCACTAAAGGGCTTTCCACTCTAGGAGTTCCTTACATTGATGAACTCCCAATCAATCCAAAAGGAAGCCATTTGTCTTTATTATGTATTTACTATATATAGGGCAAGAGGAAAAATGCTACAATGAATGGTGAAAAATTGTCTCTGGAATCAAGAAATCCTGGACTCAAGTTTAAACTCTGACTTGTATAAACTATGAAACATGGGCAAGTCATTAAATGTCTCAGTATTCCAGGCCCTCTGAGACCTTAATTAATAGGAAGGCAGTAAAATGCAGTGTATGTAGACTATGGCTTAGACCTTGAAAGACTTGGGTTTTTATGCCTGGAGGGAAACAAAGGAGAAATGGAAGAAGCATTTATATAGCACCTACGAACTTCCAGGAACAGGGGCAAGCAGATGATGCAGTAGATAGTGCCAGTGCCAGGTCAAGAAGACCTGAGTTCAAATCTATCCTCAGACACTTAATGCCTGAAGGACCTGTATAAGCCATTTATATTTGCCTCAGTTTCCTCATCTGTAAAATTAACTAGAGAACTAAATAGCAAATCACTCCATATCTTTACCAAGAGAACCCCAAGTAGGTTCATGAAGAGTTAGACATGACTGAAAAGACCAAATAACAACACAACAACCAGGCACTGTGCTTGGCGAGGGGAGCCTGAAACTGAAGGGGGGGGACCCTAAAACTCTCTGAAAACTCTTTCAAAGAGAAATTTTCTTTGAACCCTGCCTCTTATGAGACCCACCCCAGGGAACCAAGATAAAGTGGTTTATCTTGGTGGGACTATTTGAAGTCATCTCTTTTAGCTGGAGATCTAGATTTCTATTGACCCCTATTGTTGGCTCAAAATCATCTAGGCCTGGAGGCAGTGACAGCATTAAGGGAATCTCATTCTGGTCAAATTTTTGTGTCAGATTTCCTTATAAAAACGGCAATTTTAAACTCAGTCCTTGCAGAAGACCTAATATGTCAAGGAAACTTTCTTTCTGGCATAGCAGCAACCTCTGCCTACTGAAATGATATTCTCTTTCAGGGTTACCCTCTCTTTATCTTCCTCACCTATTTCCCTAACAAGACTTTATGCCTCTTTGTGGGGATCTCTCTAATAGAAACTTTATTTCTCTGCCAGGACTCCTCCACTACTTTATTCCCCTAAGGAATTTAAGTTTTCTATTCATGCATAGTAAAGGCTGACTTCCTAATGCCAATAATAAACTTTTTTTTAACAGTCTAGCTTTTTGGATTGGTAAATTCCTTTACAAAGGACTTCTGCACCACCAGAAGGGGATTCCCCAAAAGTCCCTGCCATACACCAAATCCTAGGGGGAATCAGGGGAGCCAAACTTCTTCATTTGGCTCCCTGAACCCCAAACCTGCCACTAACCTCATCATTTAATTCCCTGACCACCAGGAACCCTAACTTCATCATTTAACTCCCTGACCATCAGGAACCCTAAGTACTTGATAAATTATTGGCTCACTCGATCCTCATAATTATTATGGAAGATAGTTACTATTGCAATCTTCATTTGACAGCTAAAATTAAGATTAAGATTAAGTGACTTGACTAGGATCACATAGCTAGGAAGTGTCTGAAGCTGGATTTGAACTTGTGTCTTTCTACCTCCAAGTTCTGCAATCTATTTTATATATATATATATATATTATTTACCCGTTATAGGTAAAAAACAAAAACAAAAACTTTTTTACATTTGTTTTTAAAACTTTGATTTTCAAATCCTCTTCCTTCCTCCTTCCCTTTTGAGAAGACACATGTGAAATTATGCACACATTTTCATAAAAGTTATATTTGCCAAAGAAAACATAGATTCTTCCCCAAAAGAAAGAAAACCCTGAAGAAAAATAAAATTTTTAAAATGATGCTTCAATCTGTATTTAAACTCAATCAGTTCTTTCTCTGAGTATGCATAGTATTTTTTTTATCATAAGTCCTTCAGAGTAGTCTTGTATCATTCATTGTATTGCTGAGAATAGCAGTCATTCACATTGCTATTATTCTGTACATAGTACATTTCATTTTGCATCATTTCACAGAGGACTTCCCAAATTTTTCTGAGAGTATCCTACTTATCATTTCTTATAGAACAATAGTATTCCAATATAATCACATTTCACAATTTATTCAACCATTCCCCCAATTGATAGGCATCTTCTCAATTTCTCATTCTTTGCCCTGAGAAAAGAGATGCTATAAATATTTTGTACATATAGGTTCTTTGCCTTTGTTTTTTAAATCTCTTTTGGGATTCATGCTTAGGTAGTGATATTGTTAGATCAAAGGATATAAACATGTACACATGATTTTATAGTCCTTTGCATATAGTTTTCTATCTTTTGATCATTTATCAATTGGGGAATGGCTCTTATTTTTATAAATTTGACTCAGTTCCCTATATATTTGAGAAAATATGCCTTCATCAGAGAAAGTGGCTTCAAAATTATTTTTGCAATTATTATGGCTATTTCCCCCTTTTCATTCTATTCTCTCTGGCCTTTCACCTTGTCCTTCCTCAAATGTGTTTTGCTACTGACCACAGCTACTTCTAATATGCTCTCATTTCTATCACCCTCCCCCCTTTTCATATCTCTTTCCTGTCCCATTTTCTGCAAAGTAAAAAAGCAGATTGAGTGTGTATGTTATTTTTTTTTAGTCAATTCTGATGAGAGTAAGGTTTACTCATTCTTCCTCCGCTCCTCTTCTTCCCCTCCACTATAAAAGTTTTTTTCTTGACTATTTCATAGCAAATAATTTACCATACTCAGCTATCTATCCACTGTATTCCTTAAACTGTGTGATACTGAACAAATTTCTTAATCTATTTGGACCTCAGTTTCCTTCTCTATAAAATGAGAGATGGAGGTAGATGATTTCTGATGATCCTTTCATAATAGTGTAGAGAATTTTCCATATCATTAATTTTCTACTCTGATGAAACCATAGGAGATCTCCCTCCTGAAAGGAAAAAAAATGTGTTAAGTCACTATGCAACCTACTTAACTCACCATAGATTGAAAATTGGATTTCAAGGTTTTTCTCTCTGAGAATCCTGAGGTTAGCATCTTCTAAGCAGTTTCAGAATGCCAGCATTTCTTTTCTTGTTTGTTTCCAGAAATCCACATTATGTTAATGCCTCCATTTCACTCTGACAGACCTAGGAAGAGAAGTACATCCAGATGATTGGGAGGGAAGAACAAAAAACTTCTTTAAAGGGTCACTGATTTCCCACATGAGAAGTTCACTTCTTTTGACACTAGCTGTTAGGTGATCTTTCTAAATCTGAGTTACAATTTCTTTTATGTCAAAGTGAGGCTGATAGCCTGGCACCAGCCTGGAATTACTCAGATTAACCTGTGGATATGTCTTTCAAACCTGAGGAAATATCCTGACTATTGAATTTAGACCTTCAGGCTTGAAAATACACTCATTTAGACAAGGTGGACTCAGACTCAGAGTTGGTTTAAACTCATTGATATTGGCTATTCTTTATCATGCAGGATAGCTTGCTGGCTCACCACTTTGAATTCAGAGTCTCTGGTATCACACCCTATCTTTGATACTTCTATTCATATGACCTTGGGGAAGCAGCTTCATCTTGTACGACTCAACCACAAAATGCATCTAGCTGGTCTTCATTAAGGTTCCTTCTACCTATAAATCATACAATCTCATAGGAACTACTTCAGAATCAGAAGCTAAATCTTTGGGAAGAAATGCTTACAAGTTAGCTCAAGCCAAAGCTGAAAAAACTTTATATTTCCACTACCTACTCTCATGTCAAAGTGATAAGGAAACCCCCAAACTCTTAAAATCTCTGTGGACTCTGCCTCAAGAAATGGACCCTACCCTAAATACAAACAGTTTCCTCCTTATCTAAAAAAAAAAAAAAAAAAAAAAAAAAAAACCCTTGAATTCTACTCAAATTCTAACCCTGGCTGAAACTCAAGCAGGAAGCCAACCTGGGACTGTACCCATGGGCCCCTTCAGATGGTCCAACCCTCCCCCCCCATTATAAAAAGGGCCAAACTGGATTCCACTCTTTGCAGAGGTCCCAAACATGGCATCCTCATGCCGATCATGTCAAGGATTTCTGCCCACTAGAGCCACCCTGGCTCTGGTGTCTTCCTACCTTTTAACCTTACTTCCAAACCCCATAATAAATCTTTCTTATCATTCTAGGTTTTTGGGTCTGTAAATTCCTTTACAGAGGACTTTTGCACTGCTACTAGACCTCATTTAACTCTGTATCCTTGTGCCAAATCCAAAGGGGTTGCAGGAGAGCTCTATCTGACTCCTCTACCCTGAATCTGCCACTAGACCTCAATGAAACCTAATTTCATTTAGGTATTCCTTATCTAGTTCTCATCAAAAGTTCCTTGGTCAAGAGTGCCAGGTATAAATGAAGGGATCAAATAGCATGCTTCAGTTTTTGTATTAGCATGTCTTCCTCAGCACTTAGTATAGCTTGTGCTAAATATCTTCTTAATATCATTTTTCCTTCCTCTTTATCCCTCTCTTCCTTCCTTCCTTCTTTCCTTCCTCCCTTTCTTCATCCATTCCTTCCTCTCCTCTTTTTTTTCTCTTTCTTCCTCCCTTCCTTCTTTTCTCCTTTCTTTTCTTTTTTTCTTTTTCTTGTAAGAGATTCAATCAAATCTATAAACATTTCTTTTAAGTGCATACTGCCTGTAATGGACTATGTTGGTCACTGTACCTTTCCTGATCTATACTTCTCTACAACCAGATGAGCTCTCTTTCTCCTTTGAAATTTGCATTCACTGAAGAGAATTCAAAGATTATGGTCCCTGCCTTCAAGGGATTTATAATATAGTAATGGAAATAAGCTCAAGGATACTATGGTTTCACTTCAATTACCACAATCTACCTTGACTTACTTATATATTTATGCATTATTACTCTGCTCCATCTAATTTCCATGTAACTGAAGGACTAAATGTGCCAACAATGTCTCCTAACTTTTCAGAGTCCTGAAGCAAGGCTCTGATTACTCTACCCTAGTAATGCCTCTGATTTGTATATGGAATTGTGTTGATTGCATCAAGCTTTAAAACACTAAATAGCTTCCTGGAAGATAGCTGTGTTCACTCAAAGCAGTTTGGTCTATCCATTCACATAGACAAGACCAAAGAATGAGGAATGTTTATTATCCAGATTTCAACATGCATATCAATGAACATCCTGTGGATTTTGTGACACAGTATGTATATCTGGAACAGATAGCACAGATAGACAATGTCCTTATCTAGACCTTAAAAAAAAGTAGAAGGCTTTGGGAAAACTCAAAGCCCCAAGCATCACTTTGTGATAACAAAGGTTCATCATTTTAGCATTTTTTTAACTTTATTGTTACATTATGATAGGGAAACCAGGGATTCCATTCACTGTGTTGAAACAACTAAAAATGAATGTTAAAGGAAAGGCAAGCAAAGCTATATACTAGGTATAATCAGGCTTAAATATATAACCAGCAAAAACATCTTAACAGAACAGGTGTAAATAATCCCATCAAGAATTTGAAGTTATATACAGAAAAGCCATGTGACAAAACTGAGAGATGATAGCTAGACAGTGTCAAGTTGGTGAAGTAGAGATATTGAAATCATCCTTGGGATTTGATTGTCTTAAGGGACTAAGTAGACTCAGATTCTACAAAATCTGGTTAATTTGATATAAAACAAACACATGGAAATCCAGGTACTCTCTTTTCATAGAGAACCATGATGGGCAACTCTGACAAGGGAGATTTGCTCAACAGGATCAACTTGGTTTATTCTCAATGCATATGCTTTTTGAATATTTTTAAGTAATTATCCTTTTGTTAACTGTTGAAAAAAGAGAAGAAGAGGGATGAGAATGAAATTAAGAATCTTTTCAAGTAATGTCATATGTCTTCAAATTCTAAAACGTCTTTCCTCCTAAAGGTTCAAAGCATTTCCACATATGCTCTTATATTTACCCTCACTAATTTCGTTCTTCCTTTTTGAGAACAGAAACATTTTTTCCCTGGATCTGTCTGTGTAGAAAATATTCTCAAAACATTTCAAAATATATGAAACATACATTTCTGTCTTCATGCATTACCAGTAGTTTCTATATTTCCATTGCAAATGTGTTGCCACATTCCATTTGCTTTTTAGCATTTTTATAAAAAAAAGAACCAGCATGTATCAATGAAAAGAAAAATAAACTTGCTGTCAGAAGTCTTGAGTTCTAATCCCATACCTTCTATTTACTAACCTTATGATCTTGAACAAACCACTCAAGTTCTTTTCAAAGTATCAGTCATGAATTTGCACTCTGCTCATATCATGACTTGTTGTGTGCTGCAAATGCTTCGATACATTTTAAAAACTTACAATTTGTAAAGTGTTACACAAATCAGACTCAAGACTGAGTTGATTGATACTTTGGAGAAAAAAATAACAAACCATTCCAATATTATTGCCAAAAAATACCCCAAATGAGATCACGAAGAGAAAGACTTGACTGAAATGTCTCAATAACATTCCCTAAAGTTTTCTAAAGCACCCTAGTACCTATACAAGGTAAGGATTAGTATTAAGAAATAATAATGCCTGATATTCCTATAGTGTCTTAAAGTTTACAAAGAACTTACTAGGCACCATCTTATTTAAACCTTACAACAATCCTGGGTAAGAGATGTTGAAACTACTAACCTTTTTGAGAGGAGGAAACTGGGAATCAAAAAAATCTTTCTTTATACAACAAGCAGATCCTAGCATCATTGGATCCAAGATTTAGATCTATAAAAATGATGATAATGAAGCTTAATAATAATTTAAATAATAATACTGTGTATATCGCACTACCATAAAGCTTGCCAAGCATTTTACAAATATTATTTCATAATATTTTCATAATAACTCTATGAGTTAGGTACTATTATCTCCAATTTACAGTTGAGAATACTAGGATAAACATATTTACCCAGAGTCATACATCCAGTAAATAGCTGAGGCTTGATATGAACTTGGGTCTTCCTGTCTTCATCATCCAGAAACTCTGGAGTTTTAATTCAATCCAATTGAGAATACCTGATATTTCTTTGTTTTGTAGAGAAGAGAGAAGAGATGGCAACATGCACTCATTAATTGCCTACTATGTTCCAGACAATTATCTAAATACTCTGTTAATGTTATCTCCTTTGATCTTCAAAATAATTCAGTTGGGTGAATGCCATTATAATGTCAAATTTTTCAGTTGAGTAAACTCAGGCAGGCAGACTAAGATATTTGCCCATATTACAAAAGAAGCAAGTATATGAGGCTGGATTTGAACTCAGATCGTTGAACACACATCTTCTTGTTTCCAGGCCCAGTGCTTTATCTATTTCGCCATCTAGCTGTTTAGGTGGTTATCTCTGTTATTATAATGTCCTCATTTTATATATGAAGAGACCATGACCCAGGAAAACTGGTTAAGTTGCTCAAGATCATGGAGCTAGAAAGAGATAGAGCTATGTGGTCAGATACATGTTTCAGGAATATCAGTTTGGTCTCTTTATGGGTGATGATTTGGAGAAGAGAGAAACTAGAAGCTTGAAGACCATTTGGGAGGATATTAAAAAAAGTACAAGGAGGATGAGGTGGGAAAAGGTCAATGTGATAGGAATGCAGAAGAGTCCAATCAGAGAAAAGTTGTGGATATAGATTGGAAATGGTTTAACAACTGAATAATTATATGAAATGGAGTGACAGAAGAATTAAAGATGACTCTGAGATCCTTTTCATGGTGGTATATACCTTTGCATAGGAGCAGGCTTGGAAATGAATTGTAAGAGCCATCAATATTGTATACATGTAAAGCTATATAATGTGCTTTCTGAAATGAATGAACAAAATGACATGCTAATCAAATATGGCAATAAGAACACATAATAATTACCAACTGCTAGAGGCACTTTTTAAACTTTCAGTACTTTTGGGGTAGTTTGCATCTAAATTAAAATTGAACTTCAAAGCACTCAGATGAGGATGCATTTCTAAGCATTTAAAAAAAAAAAAAGTGAAAGACAGTCCCTGATTAGCATGAAGCTTTGTACCAGCTGCTTGTTACTGTTTCAGGGAATAGGATAAAAAATAAAGCCAGAAAATAGCAGAGAGAAGGGGGGAAGAAGTCATCTTGATCATCAGAGACAAGTGTTTGGAATCCATTAATTTTCTTTGTGTGTTGCGTGTGTGTGTCTGTGTGTAAATTATTTATGTTAGCAGTTCAATTGAGCAACTCATTCTCCCCATCCCACCCTATCATGTTTGTTTAGATCCCCTACTGATGACACAAAAAACACCTCTTTGGAAAATCTCCTAAGACCCATTTTCAGTGACAATGGAGAGATGGGTTTAGGTGGCTTATTCCAAGAGGGCTGCATGGTACTAAATATTTATGATGGCATTAATAAGGAAATCTCTTTTCCATTAATAGGATGAAATGGGGGGGGATGAGGCCTAAGCAGAAAGTCTTTAGTTGCTTTAAGAACTTTGAAGAAAGATAGATAAAAAGCTAGCAGGGAACTTAAATACCATCAAGCCCAACTCATTTATTTTATAGATGATGAGAATGGAGCACAATCAGGCTAAATACCTCAACTGGAGGCACACAACTAATAAATTTCTGAGCTGGAATTTCAACCAAGATTTTCTTCATTCCAAGTCCAAAGCCCTGTTCATAATACCACATTCATCATTTCCTACAAAGCCTACAGGTCCCTTGCAAAAATGAATTGAAAAAAAAAAAAGCAAATTTCAAGAAGAGATAGGTGAATTTTGTATCCAAAAGGTCTTTTAAAGATATAGATTAAAAAAAAAAAAGTTGTGAAGGAGAATTCTGAGAAGGCAGAAAATAGGTCAGAAAATTCCAACCTCTCCAGATTTCCCCCACAAACAAAACAAAATTATGCTTTAGGGAGAACAGAGACTGATAAAAAACAGACAACTTGGGCAGAAGAGGGATCCTTCTGGGACAAACCAAGAAGACCCCAAAATGACATCAGGAACAAAGTTTAACCAATGTAAAATATAAACACTTCCAGGCTGGCTCCACAGAAACAGCAAGCATGGAATCCTGAGGCTACCTGGGTTCAGACTGAACCACAGGAATTTTTACCTCCCAGACAGCCTGGGGAGTAAGGAATCTGAGTTTGAGAAGACTGAGAGCTTTTAGTGTGGGGTTTCAGGTAGGAGACACAGAAGTGAAGCTAGAGGTGCCATCCCCCACCACCACACCTAAATTTCTTACTTGAGATTAGGGAAGACTGGGGTTCATCTTCAGAGGGAGACAGTGAAGTAAAATAAAAACATTAAAATAGTAACATTAAATGGCTACCTGACTATAAAGAATTTATAGAAGTCAAAAAAAAAGACTTTAAAAATCAAATGACAGAGATTTCGAAAAAAAACAAACAAAACAAAAAAAGAACTATTCAAGAAAAAGAAGAAGATAATGGAAAGCATAACCAACTAGAAAAGGATATACAGAGTCTAAAAGTAATTCTTTGAAAGTGAGAATGGGGCAAAGGGAAGTCAGTGAAACTATAAGGGACCAAGAAATAAGAAAACAAAATGTAAATAATTAAAAGTAGAGCAAAATGTGAAACATCTCATAAGAAAAATCTGGAGAACATATCAAGAAGAGAAAATATAAGATTAATTGGATTACCTGAAAGATGGAACCAAAAAAAAAAAAAAAAAAGAACCTTGAAACCTTGACACAATAATGCAAAAAATAATCAAAGACAATTGTCCAGGAGTGATTGAACATGAAAGGGAAGCAGAAATAGAAAAAAAAATCCAGCAATCACTACCTTAAAGAAATCCTATATTGAAAACATATAGGAATAGTATTGCTAAATTTCAACTATCCCAAATCAAAGAGAAAGTTCTACAAGAAACAGACAGACAATTCAGATATGTAGTAACATCAAATGGAATTGTACAGGATTTATTAGGAGACCAAGAAAAGACTATAGGTCTTGGAATAATATATGTTGATAATCAAAAGAAGTAGAATTGCAACCAAAAATATCATATCCAGCAAAACTAATCATAATATTAAGCAAAATAAATGAATTTTCAAGGAATTTGCAGATTTTTAGGACTTTGTCTCAAACAAATCTGGACTCAAAAAAATTAACATCTAAGAGTCAATATAAAAGATTAATTTCAAGGTACTCAATAAGGATAAATTGTTTATGTTTTTTACATGGCAATGTATAACATGTTTAAGAATAACATCAGTAATTGAGTAGCTCAAAAGAAAGATTTGGATAGAGCTGAGTATGATCTGATTTGGAAAAAGAAAAAGTGTCTAGGAAAAGGTAAAAATTATTATGCTATACAAATGAGATACAGAGGAAGAACTAACACAGAAGTACTAGGGGGAAGGAGGGCTGGTAGTTCTGAAAATCTATTCACATCAGGTATAAAGATTAAATAGAGAACAAAATTATACACACACATATATATATTATATATTACACTTATGTGTGTATATATATATATATATATATATATATAAATATGGTACCCTCCAAAATTAATGAAGAAATAAATGGGAAGGAATAAGATAATGTGGGATATAGAAGTATATATATGAACCAGGACAAGGTGTATAGATTAATTGGAAAGGGATAAAGAAGGAGGGAAAGAGTGGAATAAGATAAGGTGGAACACAGAAAAATCAAGTTGTAGAACATAAGATTATTTTTTTTTCTCTTTGTCTCTATCTCTGTGTCTGTGTCTCTGTCTCTCTATCTTCTTCCCTCCCAACTCCCCCCTATACTGTAGCATGGACAATCTAAGTGATAAGGTCCCAATTTTGAGAGGTTATATAGAAATGAATAACTAGCATTTACACAGCAGTATAAAGTTTACAGAGCATTCTATATGATCTCATTTGATTTCCACAACAATTCTGAGTAGCAGGTATTTTTATTATCTCACTTCTTTTTGCTATCTCAGAGTTGTCTTAATTTGCATTTTTCTGATCCATAGTGATTTGGAGCACTTTTTCATGTGGCTACAAATAGTTTCAATTTCTTCATCTGAAAAGTGTCTGTTCACATCCTTTGACCATTTATCCATTGGAGAATGGATTGAATAATTATAGATTTGAATCAATTCTATATTTATTTTAGAAATGAGGCCTTTATCAGATCCTTGTAAAAATGTTTTTCAAGTTTATTGCTTCCCTTCTAACCTTTCCTGCATTAATTTTGTTTGTAAAAAATCTTTTTAACTTATTATAATTAAAATTTTCTATTTTGTGATCAATAATGATCTCTAATTCTTCTTTGGTCACAAATTCCTTCCTCCTCCACAAATCTGAGAGATAAACTATCCTATGTTCTTCTAGTTTTATAGTATCATTCTTTATGTCTAGATTATGAACCCATTTCAACCTTATATTGATATATGGTGTTAGGTGTGGGTCTAGGCCTACTTTCTGCCATACTAATTTACAATTTGACCAATGGTTTTTGTCAAATAGTGAATTCTTATTCAAAAAGGTGGGGCCTTTGGGTTTGTCAAATTCTAGATTGCTATAGTCATTGGGTATTTTGTTCTGTGAGCCTAACCTATTCCCCTGATCAACTTCTCTATTTCTTAGCCAAATGGTTTTGATGACCACTGCATTATAATATAGTTTTAGATCTGGTTAAGATAGGCCACCTTCATTTGCTTTTCTCTTCATTAATTCCTTTGAAATTCTTGATCTTTTGTTCTCACAGATGAATTTTGTTATTATTTTTTCTAGTTTAGTAAAATAGTTTCTTGGGAGTTTGATTGGTATAGCACTAAATAAATAGATTAGTTTAGGAAGTATTGTTATCTTTATAATGTTTTCTCGATCTATGCATGAGCACTTGATATTTTTCCAGTTGCTTAGATCTGACTTTATTGTAGTTTTGCTTATATAGTTCCTGACTTTCCTTTGGCAGATAAATTCCCAAATATTTTATATTATCAAAAGTTATTTTAAATGTAATTTCTCTTTGTATCTCTTGCTATTGGGTTTTTTAAGTGATATATAAGAATGCTGATGGTTTATGTGGATTTATTTTGTATCCTGCCACTTTGCTAAAGTTGTGGATTATTTCTAATACCTTTTTAGTTGATTCTTTGGGGTTCTTTAAGTATAACATCATATCATCTGCAAAGAGTGATAAGTTAACCAAGTCATTACCTACTTTAATTCCTTTAATCTCTTTTTCTTCTCTTATTGCCAAGGCTAGCATTTCTAATACAATAATTGAATAGCAATGATAATAGTGGGCAAGCTTGTTTCACTCCAGATTTTACTGGGAATGGTTCCAATTTATCCCCACTACATATTATGCTTGCTGTTGGTTTTAAATATATGCTACTATTTTAAGGAAAAGTCCATTTATTCCTATACTCCCTAGTGTTTTTAATAGGAATGAGTGTTGGATTTTATCAAATGCTTTTTCTGCATCTATTGAGATAATCATATGATTTTTGTTAATTTGGTTATTGACATAGTCAATTATGCTAATAGTTTTTGTAATATTAAACCAGCCCTGCATTCCTAATATAAATCCCACTTGCTCATGGTGTATTATCCTGGGGATGATTATCTGCAAGATTGAGATCTTTGCTAATATTTTATTTAAGATTTTTTGCATCACTATTCACTAGGGAGATTGGTCTATAAATTTCTTTCTCTGTTTTCATCCTACCTGGATTACACATCAGTACCATGGCTGTGTCATAAAAAAAAAAAAAAAAAAATTTTGCAGTAGTCCTTCGTTCTCTATTTTTTCAAATAGTTTATATAGTATTGGAGTTAATTAAATGTTTGGTAGAATTCACATGTAAATCCATCTGGTCCTGGGGATTTTTTCTTAGGGAATTGATTAATAGTTTGTTGCTGGAACTCTGTCTTCCCAGAAATCAGCCGGAGTCAGGATCAATAAACGTCTTTATTCTTGATCTTTTACAGTCACCCTCCAACACCAGGTCATGAGTGCTAGAGAGCATGAGTTCTGCATCCCATGTTTCTCCTCCTCCCTTTACTCCTCCCACACAAGTTACTTCCCCCTCTTTGTCCCACCAATCAAGTCAGCACAGAACAGCTGGGGAGGGTCAACCTTCAAAGAAGTTAATAAAGAACTGTCCAGGGGGGGCGGAACCAAGATGGCAGAGAAGATACAAGCAAATCTGTAAGCTCCCTTCTTCCCTCATTACCAATTAGTTAAATCAGCCTCAAAAATAACACTGCTCTGATAGAAACCCCAAGGACTGGAAGCACGACTTACCAGCTGAAGAGAATCTGGAGTTTCAACAGAAAAGGTCGGTTCTCAGGGGAGGAAGAAAAAAGGCCAGCACAGACACGGTTAGGTGCTAGCACACTGTGCCGATTAAGGTGGGGAGAACTATGGGATCAGAGAAGCCACTGAGATAGAAGAATCTGGCACAGGCTGTTAGCTCTTCTCTGCTTATAAAACAGTAATTCAGAAGAGAAATCAAGCCACTTTAAAATATAAAGCCAGATACTAGAACCACCCCAATCCAGAAGTGACCTAACAGATCTCCACAAAGCTGTGCAGCCTCTTTCAGCTGTCCGGGCTTCACGTTGGGGTAGTTAAGAGCTTGAACAGCTTGAACAGAGGGGACACAGCCCAAGGGAATATCTAATCCACATAGTGCCTGGCTTGGCTGGAGGCTGTGGAACTCACCCGGAAATAGCAGAGAAGAGGAACCTTTGAAATAGGGATCTCGGTTTCTGGGCAGACACTTCCAGTTTGAGCACAGGGGCTTTTCACATCAGCTGCTGATAGCCACGGCCCACGGGACACATTGGCTGTGCTTTGTGTTGCCTTTACTGTTCAGTCTGAAACCTCAGGGAAGTCTCTAGGACACACATTGGGGTCCTTCACTGGGCAATCCTCACATCCCAGCTGAAGTAATCACCTCTGCGACACTTCCAGGGAGGGGGAGGGGAACTCTCTCCCAGAGCTATCTCTTAGATCAGGCACAGGGGCTGCTGCATCAATCCAGTCTGGGAGGAAGCTAGTAAAAAAAAAATAAATAAACTTCTTACCCCAAGGGTAGACCCCAAAAGATTTTTTAACCATGAGTAAAAAGTTAAAGAGAACCATTGATTCCTTCTACACAGAGAAAGAGTGGGTATCCAATCCTGAAGAAGTTAATAGCAGAGAGTCCACAGATAACAGCCTAAAGGGGAACGATTCCTGCCCCCCATCACATAACTCTCTCCTAGAAGAGACTATTAAAAAGTTAAGAGAATTTGAAGAAAAATGGGGAAAGGAAAGGGAAGCTATGATAGAGAATAACAATGTTCTGAAATTTGAGTTGGAAAAAATAAAGAATTCACAGGAGATGCAGGGAAACAAAATCTGTGAATTAGAAAAGGTTAAAAAATCACAGGAAAGTAGGATTTCTGAATTGCAAAAGATAAAAAATTCTCAAGAAAGTAGGATTTCTGAATTGGAAAAGATAAAAAAGTCTCAAGAAAGTAGGATTTCTGAATTGGAAAAAGAAAATAATTCTCTAAAAAAATTAGGGAAATGGAAAAAAAATTCAATAGAGCACAATAATTCATTTAAAAACTCAATTGGGCATATACAAAAAGAACTAAGATAAGAGATAATCTGAGGATCATTGGACTTCTTGAAAACTATGACCAAAAAAAGAGCCTAGATTCTATTTTACAGGAAATTACCAAAGAAAACTGTCCAGAGATAATAGAAACAGAAGGGAAAGTAGATGTCGAAAGAATTCATTGAACTCCTTCTGAAATAGACCCTAAAAAAAGACCTAGAAAAAATAACAACAAAATTCATATGGAAGAATAAAAGGTCGAGAATTTCAAGGGAACTAATTCAAAAAAAAGTCAGAGGAAGGTGGTCTAGGTGTACCTGATCTAAAGCTATATTATATAGCAGCAGTCACCAAAACTATTTGGTATTGGCTAAGAAATAGACCAGTCGATCAGTGGAACAGATTAGGTACAAAGGACAAAAAAGGGTACAACTATAGCAATCTAGTCTTTGACAAACCCAAAGATACCAACATTAGGGATAAAAATTCATTATTTGGAAAAAACTGTTGGGAAAACTGGAAATTAGTATGGCAGAAATTAGATATGAATCCACACTTAACACCATATACCAAGATAAGATCAAAATGGATCCATGATTTAGCCATAAAGAATGAGATCATAAATCGATTAGAGGAACAGAGCATAGTCTACCTCTCAGACCTGTGGAGGAGGAAGGAATTTATGACCAGAGGAGAACTAGAGATCATTATTGATCACAAAATAGAAGATTTTGATTACATCAAACTAAAAAGTTCCTGTACAAACAATACTAATGCAAACAAGATTAGAAGGGAAGTAACAAATTGGGAAAATATTTTTACAGTTAAAGGTTCTGATAAAGGTCTCATTTCCAAAATATATAGAGAACTGAACCTGATTTATAAGAAATCAAACCATTTTCTAATTGATAAATGGTCAAAGCATATGAACAGACAATTCTCAGATGATGAAATTAAAATCATATCCACTCATATGAAAGTGTTCCAAATCACTACTGATCAGAGAAATGCAAATTAAGACAACTCTGAGATACCACTATACACCTGTCAGATTGGCTAAGATGACAGGAACAAATAATGATGAATGCTGGAGGGGATGTTGGCAAACTGGGACACTAATACATTGTTGGTGGAGTTGTGAAAGAATCCAACCTTTCTGGAGAGCAATTTGGAACTATGCCCAAAAAGTTATCAAACTGTGCATAGCCCTTGATCCAGCTTTGCTGTTATTGGACTTATATCCTAAAGAAATTCTGAGGAGGGGAAAGGGACCTGTATGTGCCAAAATGTTTGTGGCAGCTCTTTTCGTAGTGGCTAGAAACTGGAAGATGAATGGATGTCCATCAATTGGAGAATGGTTGGGTAAATTATGGTATATGAAGGTTATGGAATATTATTGCTCTGTAAGAAATGACCAGCAGGAGGAATACAGAGAGGCTTGGAGAGACTTACATCAACTGATGCTGAGTGAAATGAATACAACCAGAAGATTGCTGTACACTTCAATGTTGTATGAAGATGTATTCTGATGGAAGTGGATATCTTCTACATAAAGAAGATCCAACTCACTTCCAGTTAATCAATGAAGGACAGAAACAACTACACCCAGAGAAGGACCACTGGGAAGTGAATGTAAATTGTTAGCACTACTGTCTATCTACCCAGGTTACTTACACCTTCGGAATCTAATACTTAACATGCAACAAGAAAATGGGATTTATACACATATATTGTATCTAGGTTATATTGTAACACATGTAAAATTTATGGGATTGCCTGTCATCTAGTGGAGGGAGTAGAGGGAGGGAGGTGATAATTTGGAAAATTGAATAGAAGGGATAATGTTATAAAAACAAAATTACTCATGCATATATACTGTCAAAAATTTATAAATAAAATAAAATAAAATAAAATGAGAGTATTTAAGTAATTTATTTCCTCTTCTGTTATTCTGGGAAATTTATATTTTTGTAGACATTCCTCCATTTCACTTAGGCTATCAAATTTATTGCATAAAGTTGGGCAAAGTAACTCCTGATAAGAGCTCTAGTTTCTTCTTCATTGGTGGATAGTTCTCCCTTCTTATTTTTGAGACTGACAATTTGATTTTCCTCTTTCCTTTTTCTAATCAAATAGCTAAAGGTTTATCTATTTTGTTGGCTTTTTCATAAAACCAACTCTTATTTTTATTTATTAATTCAATAATTTTTTTAGTTTTTTTTTTTTAGTTTTATTGATCTCTCCTTTTATTTTTTAGAATTTCAAATTTGGTATTTGATTGGGGGTTTTTGATTTGTTCTTTTCTAGCTTTTTTAGTTGCAAGCCTAATTCATTGATCTTCTCTTTATCTATTTTATTCAAGCATCTAGATACATAAGCATATATGCAAGCATCTATGTAAGCATTTAGAGATATAAAATGTCCCCTTAGACCTGTATGTGTAAGCATGTTTGTGGCAGCCAGAAACTTTGTAGTGGCCATAAACTGGAAACTGATTGGATGCCCATCAATTGGAGAATGGCTAAATAAGTTGTCGTATATGAATATTATGGAATATTATTGTTCTCTAAGAAATGACTAGCAGAATGATTTCAGAAAGGCCTTGGAAAGACTTACATTAACTGATGCTGAGTGAAATGAGCAGGACCAGGAGATCATTGTATACTTCAACAACAATACTATATGATGATCAATTCTGATGGATGAGGCCCTCTTCAACAATGAGATGAACCGAATCAGTTCCAATAGAGCAGTAATGAACTGAACCAGCTATACCCAGCAAAAGAACTCTGGGAGATGACTATGAATCACTACATAGAATTACCAATCCCTCTGTTTTTGTCTGCCTACATTTTTTATTTCCTTCATAGGCTAATTGTACACTGTTTCAAAGCCTGATTCTTTTTATACAGCAAAATAACTTTTTGGACATGTATAGATATATTGTATTTAACTTATACTTTAACATATTTAACATATATTGGTCAACCTGCCATTTGGGGGAAGGGTGGGAGGAAGGAGGGGAAAAGTTGGAACACAAAGTTTTACAATTGTCAATCCTTAAAAATTACCTATGCATAATTTTTTTTTTTGTAAAAAAACCAAAAACAACAAAAAATAAAATAAAAATAAAAAAGACAATTAAATAAAAAAATGTCCCTTTCTTACCGCTTGGACTACATCTCACAAATTTTGGTATGTTGTCTCATTATTGTCATTCTCTTTGATGAAATTATTGATTGTGTCTATGATTTGCTGTTGTACCCATTCATTCTTTTTTTTTTTTTTTCCCTGAGGCTGGGGTTAAGTGACTTGCCCAGGGCTACACAGCTAGGAAGTGTTAAGTGTCTGAGACCAGATTTGAACTCAGGTCCTCCTGAATTCAAGGCTGGTGCTCTATCCACTGCACCACCTCGCTGCCCCCATTCATTCTTTAGGATGAGATTATTAAGTTCCAATTTCTTTTTGGTCTATTTTCCCCTGGCCCTTTACTAAATGTAATTTTTATTACACCATGATCTGAAAAAAAATGCATTTACTATTTCAGCCTTTCTGCATTTTATTTTGAGGTCTTTATGCCCTAATATATGGTCAATTTTTGTATAGGTTCCATGAACTGCCAAGAAGAAAATGTACTCCTTTCTGTCTCCATTCAATTTTCTTCAAAATCTATCATATCTAGTTTTTCTAGTATACTATTTACCTCTTTCACTTCCTTCTTATTTATTTTATATTTTGATTTACCTAGTTCTGAGAAAGAAAGGTTGAGATCTCCCACTATTATAGTTTTGCTGTCTATTTTTTCTTACAACTCTCTTAACTTCTCCTTTAAGAATTTAAATGCTACACCACTTGGTGCATATATATATTATATATATATATATATATATACATATATATATATATATATATATATATATATATGTATATATATATATATATATACATATATGATATCCTTTAGCAAGACATAGCTTCCTTCCTTCACTACTTGCCTGAAGCAGTCCTCTCCCTTTAGAGACCTTTCCCATTTCTTATACCTTTCCCCTAATATTTCTCTTTTTTCTTCTATTTAGCCTACCCATTCCCTTTTCCCCATTCCCCTTCCACTTTTCTATAAGATGAGAGATTTTTTTTGGTGAAACCAAATACATCTAATATTCTTTCTTTGGACCAAATCTGATGAGAGTAAGATTCATACAATATTCATCACTCTCCCTTCTTTCCCTCAATTATAATATGTTTTCTTTGCCTCTTCCTGAGATGAAATTTCCCTCATTGTAGCCCCACTTTCCCCTCTTTTTTTCTGCTACAATCCCCTTTCCATCACTAGTTTATTTTTTTATTGTAACAGTAAAATAAGACTATTCATGTACTCTCAATGTATACCCATAACAGAAATAGAGTTCTCAAAAGTTTTTCTTTTATTGTTACCTTTTCAGGCTTCTCTTGACATCTATATTTTGAGGTCAAATTTTTTTGTTTAGCTCTGGTCTTTTCATCAAAAGTACATGGAATTCACCAGTTTCATTGAATGTCCATCTTCTTCCCTGGAAGAAAATTCTCAGTTTAGCAAGGTAATTTATTCTTGGCTGCATTCCACATTCTTTAGACTTTCAGAATATAAGATTCCAGGCCCTTTGCTCCTTTAAAGTGGAAGCTGCTAGGTCCTGAGTAGTCCTTAGTGTGACTCCTTGGTATTTGAATTGTTTCTTTATCGCTACTTATAATATTTTTTTCTTGGTCTGATAGTTCTGAAATTTAGCCATGATATTCCTTGGGGTTTTAATTTTGGGATCTCTTTCAGGAGGAGTTCAGTGGATTCCTTCAATCGTCATTTTACCTTCTGTTTCTCTGATACCTGGGTAGTTCTCTTTGATGATTTCCTGAAAGATAGTGTCTATGCTCTTTTTTTCATCATGTATTTCAAGGAGTCCAATAATCCTTACATTGTCTCTCTTAGACCTATTTTCCAGGTTGGATGTTTTCACAATTAAGTATTTAAATTTTTTTTTCTATTTTTAATTTTTTTTTTGGTTTTGATTGATTGATTCTTATTGCCTCATTGAGTCATTCATTTCCATTTATTCAATTCTGAATTTTAGTGAATTATTTTCTTCATTTACTTTTTTTCAACTTCTTTTTGTATTTGTACAATTGAATTTTTAAATGAGTTGTTTTGTTCTGTGGATTTTTTTTCCATTTCACAAATTCTGTTTTTAAGGAGTTATTTTCTTTTTCTTTTTCACAAATTCTGTTTTTCTGGGAGTTGCTTTCTTTTTCCATTTTATTAAATCTATATTTTAATGATTTTAATTTAATTTTCTTTTCACTATCTCTATTTTGTAGTGAATTTTCTTCAGATAATTTCTGTGTTGCATTTTCCAAAACCTCTTGCAAAATTTTCATTTCCTTTCCCCATTTTTCTTCTCTCTTTTAAGATCCTTTTAAATTTCTTCTAGGAGAGCCTTATGTGATGGGAACCAGGTTATATTGCCTTTTGCACCTTCATCTAGAGACAATCTTACTTTAGTCTCCTCAGGGTTTGAAATGTTTGTCTCTTTTGCCATAAAAGCTATCTATCATTAGAGTCCTCTTTAATTTTTTACTTTTTTTTTTTTTTTAAAGTGAAGATCTGCCTTTAGGACAGGGGATATTTTCCAAGCAACTGCAGCTGCACTGGATCAATGCTGATTCACTCCCAATGCTGGGTGGATGTGGCCAGGTCCTGTGAGATTCTGGCCTTTTGGGGTTCACTATTGATCTTTTGTATTTGTGGATTCTTCCCTATAGATTCTCTGCCACATGCAGTCTGTAATGCCCATGGAGTCCGCAATGCTCCAGGACTCTGTGATCTCTGTTCTGGCATGTGTACTCAGCTGTTTGCACTTAGCTGCTTCCCTCCCATTTCCAATTGAAACAGACCTTTTCTGGTGATTTTCAAAATTATCTTCTGCTGATAATTTGTTGCATTCCCAATATTTGTGGGTCCAGAGCTAATTCAGAGGCTGGATTTTGTAATTAGTGTGAGAGTTGTGGAGAAGATCAGAAAGAAATGCATGTCATCTCCACATCTTGGCTCTGCCCCCGGAAGTTCTGAATTTTTTCTTTATGTTGGAGACACATATGGCTGATGCATTCCAGCTGAAGTCCATTATCAATAAGGAAATGAAATAAGAAATAGAAAGAATGTCATCAAATAATTGTGTGATTGAAAAAAAAACTGCATGGTCACAGGGAGAGTGTGAAAGATAACCCAGTGTACTCCACTGACATACTTCAAGAGAAAATAAGACCCAAAGAATATTGGTAATCTTCTTGTTATCTATCTATCTATCTATCTATCTATCTATCTATCTATCTATCTATCTATCTATTCATTCATTCATTCATTCATCCATTTATCTATCTATCTATCTATCTATCTATCTATCTATCTATCTATCGATTTTATTTATCTATTCATTCATTCATTTATTTATTTATTCATTCATTCATGCATCTATTTATTTATTTATTTACCCATCCACTTATTTATTTATTTATTTGTTGACTTATTTATTTATTTATTTATTCATTTATTTATTGTGAGGATATAGGGGTTAAGTAACTTGCTCAGGGTCACACAGGTAGTAAGTGTTAAGTATCTGAGCCCAGATTTGAAGCCAGTTCCTTTCTTCTTCAGGACTGGTGTTTTATCCATTGCACCATCTAACTGCCCCAGTTATGGTAATCTTATGATAGAACAGGAACAAGAACCATTCATAATGAGAAGGTACAACTGATTTTTGGTTTGCATTCCTGAAAGGAACACCCAAATTTATAAGATTGTAGATCCTTTGGAAATGTTTAAGTCTCTACCTCTGAGCAAAGACCTTAAACAAGAAGTCATTTAATTTCTTGAATGAATGAAATATCCAAAATATTCAAAATTTTGTGGAGCAAACTGTATTTAGGGTGAAATTAAATCTAAAAATAAAAGGAATCTTTGTTAATATAAGAAATCCTTCTTACCTGGCTTCTACTCATTGCTTTGAACTTCAGCATTCCCCAAGGTAGCCCTGCTGGGTTTTGTGTGCAGCCATTCCAGCATGGTGTTTTTGACAGGCTTACTATAAATTGTTGCTGCAGGAGTCCTTCTCTTTTACTGATGGGTAGAGTTATTAAAGAACAATGCCTGGAGATATTTAGAATTAAAGCACTGTTATTGTCTTCCTCTTGACAACGTATCTTCTACTCTCAGAACTAAGGGAGAAAAAAAAAAAAAGAAGAGAACACAGAAGTTTGTATTGACTATACTTCCCATTGTATGGGTTTTCTAAAAACTTATTACATATTGAATTTTTAAAAATTTAATTCATCAAGCAGAGTCTTCATTTAACTTGGAGCACATCCTGAGATGCAGTGGTCAGAACTCTGGATTTGGGGTATCCTGGTGCTGATAATTGTTAATTATGTTATCATTATTATGAGATCCCTTAACTTCCTTGTGCCACAATTTTTTCACTTGTAAAATGGGGGTGAAGGGGCTTGAACTCAGTGATGTACATTTTTTTTTCTGGCTCCAAATTTAATATTGTAAAGATTTAAAAAAAAAAGTGACAGGATTTTTGAGAACATGATTATTTTCTTGAATGAATGAAACATCCAAAACATTAAAAAAAAGTCAAAAAAGTGACAAAAAGTCATGGATACTTAGCATGGCTTCGCAAATGTTTTCCTTCTTCATTGGGGGGGTGTTATTAATAACTAGCAACTTGGTGTGTTGATATTTCAGAACTGCTAAAATCCACTGTTATTTTAGTAATCAAAAACTAATGCAAATGCACACACACACACACACACACACAAAGCAAGACAGAGGGACAGACAGAACAGAGACAGACAGACACAAAGACTAATGCTAGAAACACACACATACACACACACACAAACACAGAGAGAGAGAGAGAGACAGAGAGAGAGAGAGAGAGACAGAGAGAGAGAGAGAGACAGAGAGAAACAGAGAGACAGAGAGAGAGAGAGAGAGAGAGAGAGAGAGAGAGAGAGAGAGAGAGACACAGACACAGACACAGACACAGACACAGACACAGACAGACCAAGACAGAAACAGAGAGAGACAGACAGAGACAGAGACAAAGAGACACACAGAGAGAGATCATTTGAAACCATTGGTTGGTTTTCATTTTCAAGAGAGTGAGAGATAATATCCTTTATTTCCTATATTATATAGATTCACGCTCTTGGACTTGTCTGGGTCCAACCAGCAGAATCAAAATTATCACAAATTACTTATTTGACTCCCACTGCCAGTGTTGCAATAATTTTTTGATTTCATAAACCAACTTTGAGCTTAAATGTTATTTATATATATTTTTTCTTAGACTTTCTTTACATAACCAGAAAATGTATTTCTCTTATTTAATAATGACACTAAGGAAAGCTTGTCACATTTTCAAGCTGATATAAGGATGCCAAGTAGATTGACAAGGACTAATTAAATGTCTATAATATGGCAGATTGCAAGTTTCCAGTGTCTCTCTTGTCTCATCAACATGGCTGTTCCCTCCAGTGGTAGGCAAACCAACCCATTTAAGGCTGCCTGTCTTATGGTGTCCATGATTTCCCTTAAGTTTACTGCAAGGACCCTACTTCTTATAGTGGATGATTCCTTCAAACACTTTTGACATTACAAAGATATCAATATAGCAAGCAAGCTTTATATTAGTAATCCTTTACTCCACTTTAATCCAGCCTATCTTCTTTCTTGGACATATATTTCTTCATGCTATCTTCAATATCACTTTGCCTGTGTGATTCTTTAGGAAGAACATTGATAAAGTAAAGAATGTCCAAAGGAGGTTAATCAGGATGGTGAAGTACCTTAAGTTTTAGATAACACAATTAGTCAATCAATTAGAATTTAATTAAATACCTATCATGAGCCAATCATATGCTAAACACTGAGAATAGAAAGAAAAGGGAAAACACTCCCAGGTTGGAGCCAAGATGGCGGAGAGCAGACACAATGCTCTGTAACCTCCTCTAACCTTCTCTCAAACCAACAGCAGATTAAACCTCTAACCTGGTTTTGAAGTCAAAGAATCCACAAATATCTGGAGTACATCACATTTGTAGGAGAAGATACCTTGAAATAATTTCAGAACAGGTCTGTTTCAATCAGGTAGGGAGACAGTCTGCAGATCCTAGACTGCAGCACAGGGAGATGGAACAAAAACATTGGGTGGCAAGTCAGAGCTTTGTAGTTCCACATACTGTAATGTGCTGTTGTCTCCAGAAGCTGCCAATCACTCTCTGGGAGGAGATCTGCTGTGTCAACTCAAATCTCTCGGACAGATTCTTCTTCCTGTAGAGAGCCTACTTCCCTTCCTGCAGAGACTGACTCAAGTCTCGTCCAGACAAAACTCCCTCTTTCCTCCAGAGCTGCCCTCTTTTATCCTCCCAGAGAATGGGTGTGGGACAATGCAAGGGCTTCTGGGAAAAATTACTTCAACCAATGAACTTGCTCCTGCTAAGCATTCAAGCTCTTCTCCAGGAATTCACAAGTCAAACTCCCAGTAAAGGCTGGAACTAGAGAATTGTCAAGTACCAACTTAGCACTTAGTAAGAACCTAATATCTCATTATCTCCTTAGCACTTAGTAAGAACCTAACATCTCCCCCTTTCTTTTGATTTAGAACATAGGGTGGTCATGACCTTGAAACATAAATCCATCAATATGGGAGGCATTACACATAATTACATAGATTACATAAACACATAGTAACATAGTAACATGGTAACACAACACATACTAGAAGTATGTAACAAATAACATGATCAAATAATCATAAATTGAGAATTTATAAATGTCCAAAAGTCCATTGTCCATTAGTCTCATCTTGTGTTAGGAAATTCAATGATTCCTGCTGGTTTTTAAAGTTCTTTAACAGTCTTCTTATTAGCCATAGTCTTTCAGTCTCAGATGTTTCTTAGATTTTCTTCTTTGTTTTGAGGTCTTTCTCTTTTTCTGTCTCTCTCTGATGGACAAGGTGAATACGACTTGTTGGCACCCATTGGATTCCTTCTCCATCTGAAGAAATATAAGCAAACCCTCTCTCCCAGGCAGTTAACTAATCTAATTTCCTTCTATTTACCACTTTCTAAATCTCTTCTCATCATCTGGCAACTACATTGAAGCTGTTTGTTTGCATTGGACATAGCCCTGTTGGTTTAAAAGGCCTGTATTCTCCCCAAGTGTAATCCATTTCTGCTATCTGATTGCTTTTTGGCCGACTTATCAAGTAATCCCTTTCTTCCATGTGATTGCTTTTCTGCTGGTTGATCAAATCAGAGTCCTGACCTTCTAAAGGCTTTTTGTGTGTAACCTCAGTTGCAATCATACCCCACCTATCCTTTGATTGATGTCTTGGATCTGGGCCCCACTTCTCATTTCCCTGGGTCAATCTGCATTCTGAGGCCCAGTGAAAGCCTTTGTAACATTTTGGACATGGAGTTTTAGGTCTTCTTGCACCCTGCCTTCTCACTCTATCTCTATATCTACATTGAGCTCTTAGGTGTCCAATTTTTCCACATCGAAAACATCGCTGAGTTTCTCTAGAAGTCCCTTGCCAGGAGGGACCCTGTCTCTCCAAGTTCATCATCATCTGGGTGTAAAAAATATTTGTTTCCACTGTAGCACAGCGTCTTATGATCTCCTCTAAAGGAGCATCTTTGTTTAATCCCCATATAATTCTCTTGCAAATCTCATTGGCATTTTCCTTAGCCAGATGTCTGCTCATTATTTCTGTAGCTGCATTTTCTCCAATAGTTATTTTGACAGCAGTTTGCAAACGTCCCAAACTTTTGCTCATGAGGTTGGACACAATTTTGGTTCTCCTCATGATTCTGGAACAGAATGTACTCCAGGAGAATCTAAGAATTTAGTACAGAAAGAAAATAGCAATTATATCATGTATGCAAGAGCTACATCTGGGGACAAGCTTAACAACAATAAATTTTCACTCTGTAGTATTCAAAACATAAGCCCAGTTCTTGGAAAAAAGAGAAATAACTGTTTTGCTGAATCTGGCCAACCTATTTGTGGCAACGGAATGGTAGAACAAGGAGAACAGTGTGATTGTGGTTATAGTGATCAATGTAAAGATGAGTGCTGCTATGATGCAAACCAACCAGAGGAGGGAATGAAAAACAGTCCTACTATGTGCTAAATGTATGTTGCTGCTGCTCTTGCTCCAGTAAGAAAAGCCTTTGCAAAAATAATATTGTTACATTATATGGATGATATTTTGGGATGTGCACCTGAGGAACAAATGTTGGAAGCATGTCTACAAAAGACCATGGAGACACTAAAGTACTACAAACTGCATATAGCTACAGAAAAAATTCAAAGACATGCTCCTTTTCAATATTTAGGATATGAAGTATATCCTAAGACACTCACAGTACAAAAGCTTTCTTTAAGAACAGAGAAGTTGAACACCTTAAATGATTTCCAAAAATTAATAGGAGATATCCAATGAATGCGTCCAGTGTTAGACTTAACTACCAATCAACTACAACCTCTATATGACATTTTAAGGGGAGACAGTGCTTTAAATTCACCACGCCAGCTTACAAAAAAGCACAAGAAGCTTTGAGAGAAGTTGAACTGGCTTTATCCAATGTGGTTGAAAGAGTCACTCAAAAACCCTTGGAAATATCAGTTTTTGCTACAAAAGAGGCACCCACAGCAGTCCTTCATCAAGGAGACAGTGTGATTGAGTGGGTGAACCTCCCAGCACAACCATAACAAAGCCTTACTCCTTACCCAGTGCTTGTGGATAGGATTTTATTAAAGGCTATTAAGAGAGTAATGCAATTATCTGGAATAAGTCTTGAAAAAATATATACATTCTATACTAATGCACAAATTAATGTATGCTGTGAGACCATCCCAGAATGGCAAATTTTATTGGCCACCGCTCCAAATTTTGCACATAGATCTCCATTAAAGATAACCCAGCTACTACATAATTGGTGATGAATTTTTGAAGAAAAGGTTTCTAAGGTTCCTCTTAAAGGACCAACAATCTTTACAGATGCCTCCAAAGAAAATATTTGTGCTGTATATTCTCATGATTTAACCATAAAGAGAGTAGTCAGGACTCCTTTTCAGTCCAGTCAACAGAATGAATTATTTGCTATCATGTAAGCTCTTCCCCAGAAATTCACAAGTAAAACTCCCAGTCATGGACGGAACTAGAGAATTGTCAAGTACTGACTTAGCACTTAGTAAGAACCTAATATCTCATTATCTCATTAGCACTTAGTAAGAACCTAACAACATACCTGGAAATCTTCTGTGAGCCTCTTATGCTACTCTGTCCTGGTTGCCAGCAGGTGATTTGATAGATTTGCTACTACAGGTAAATTGTAAACCACCGAGCCCCAGAAGAATGGCAGACCTAGCCCCTATTACCCAGCACCTGAAATCAATCAGCATAATTGCCCCAGGGCAAATTAAAGCAGTTGTTGCTCCTTTGCATTGAACAGACCTCAAGCCTAAAAAAAAAAACAAAAAAACAAACAAACAAAAAAAACCACTTTCACTAGAGACAGTTTTTGTGGAGAAAGAGATCTCAAATCCTGAGGTTCCTAAATGCAAAGCATCTTCAGAAGAAGCCCCAAAGAAAGACATGAGCTGGTCCCCATTTCACAAGACTTTCTTTGAAGATTGCATAAAGGATCTTAAAAGAGAGAAGAAAAATGGGGAAATGCAATGAGATCATTGCAAGAAGGAATGGACAAAATGGAAAAAGAATGCAAAGAACAAAAAAATTTAATTGGTCAATTGCAAAAGGAGCTAAAAAGTAGCTGAAGAAAATTATACACTAAAAATTAGAATTGAACAAATGGAAGTGAATGACTGAATCAAGTTTCAAGAATCAGTCAAATAAATACAAAAAAAAATAGAAGAAAATATAAACTATCTCTTAGGAAAAACAACTGATCTAGAAAATAGATCTAGGAGAGACTATATAAGAATTATTGGGCTTCCTGAAAGCCATGATGGGAAAAAAAAAGAACCTAGACATTTTACAAGAAATCATAAAAGAAAACTGCTCTGATATTTTAGAATCAGAAGGTAAAATAGTCATCAAAAGAACCCATCAATAACCTCCTGAAAGAGACCTCAAAATTAAATCCCCAAGGAATATCATGGCTGCATTTCAGAACTATCATACCAAGGAAAGATATTGCAAACAGACAGAAATACTGAGGAGCCATAATTTAATAAAGCTTAAGAATACCTGTATTTAGATGTTGCTTTTCTCACTAGCTGTGTGACCATAAATAAGTAAAATAATTTTTTTTTTCAGTCCTAGCCTTCTCACTTATAAAATAGGAATAATAATAGCACTAATCTTCCAGAATTATCTGAGAAGAAGTAATTCACTAGCATGTGAAAAATACTATTCCATTCCTTGGGTAATTTTATTCTATAAATATCTTGCATATACATAGTTATTTGCATTGAACCTAGGCAGCTTGGTGACACATTAGATATATCTAGTACTGGACAGAGTCAAGAAGATATGATTTTGAATATAGCCTCAGACACTTACTAGCTGTGTGTTCCTGAACAATTTATTTAATCTCAATGTGCTTCAGTTTGTGCATTTGTAAAATAAGGTTTATAATAAGTATTATGAGGATTAATTAAGATACCTATAAAGTGCTTAGCACAGTACCTATGACATAATAGCAAATACTTAATAATTTTTCCCACTATATCTCTCTCTCCCATTAGATTTTAAGCTCCTTAAGAGCAGGGGACATGTTTTTGCCTTTCTTTACATCCCCAGTGTTTAACATAGCCTCTTTGCTTTTTCTTCTTTATATATGTGTGCATGCACATATGTGTTAGATATCCTAGCAACAAATCTTAAGTCTCAACCATGTCTTTTGTGTAACTTTTTTTTTTAACTGATAATATGAGAATGTGCTAGCCACTATTTGATAGAATTCCAGGAAACAAAGAAAGGAAAGCCATCCTTTCTTGTGTATTAACCAGTGAGGATCTTTTATTGCAAGCCTGTATTTACCCAAGAAAACTATCCAGTTTCTTGAGTAAACATAATCCTAAAGTAATGAACAAATATTCTCATTGGTGGGTCTTTTGTGATGGAGCATCCTGTACCTGGGAGAGTGCTATGTCTTATGAGTCAAGTATCAAATGAGAATACTTAGCTAGTGAATTCTTTGTTCTCAGCTTACAAAAACCCCTTAGTGGAAAGGAACTTTGAGGATGTAGGCTAGGAAGTCTTATACAAACTTGCCTGGCCATGGCTCCCTCAAGACTCTGAGATGTTGATGATTTCTCAGAATGGTGATGAAGTATGTTGTTTCTTTGTTATAATGGCCACTGTGTTTGTTAATTGTCCATTAATTTTGTGCTATTGTTTTTTTTATGTCTTATGTAAATCAAGGTTCTGAGCAGTAATAAACTCTTTATTAATAATTCTTTAGTAATAATTCTCTTTAAGACTACATCTATTAAATTTGAATTCCAAACCTAGATTAATCTTACAGTATGTATGTATGTATATGTGTATATGTGTGTAGGTATATCTTACCCCTGCTTGATACCAGAGTGTTGTAAAAAGAGTAATGAGACAGTGGAGATTATAGAGAGATTAATTCCTACTTGACATAGGAAGAATTAGGTAAGTATAAAAGCTTCCCCAGAGTGTCCTATCTCATGCCACAGTGGGTTCTCTATCACTAGAAGTCTCAGTAAAAGATAAATGACCATTGCTCAGGTGGGCTGCTTTGCCTTTTTTCAAGTAATGTGGCAATTAAAAAAAAACTCTGAGACAAAGCTTTAGTGTAATTTAATCATTTCATTAATAAAGCTAGCATATTGTTAATTAAAGAATGGTCATTTGTTATTCTTTCTTAGACCAGTGGTGGTATACTTATCGATTATATACTCTTTAAAGAGTAAGTGTTTTTATGGATTCGTGATTTAGGCAAAAAGAATGAGATTAAAATAAATTAGAAGAACATAGGATAATTTGCCTCTTAGATTTGTGGAGGAGGAAGGAATTTGTGACCAAAGAATAACTAGAGATCATTATTGATCACAAAATAGAAAAGTTAAAAAGCTTCTGCATAAACAAAACTAATGCAGACAAGATTAGAAGGGAAGCAATAAACTGGGAAAACATTTTTACAGTTAAAGGTTCTGATAAAGGCCTTATCTCCAAAATATATAGAGAATTGACTCTAATTTCTAAAAAATCAAGTTATTCTCTAATTGATAAATGGTCAAAGGATATCAATAGACAATTCTCAGACTAAGAAATTGAAACTATTTCTACTCATATGAAAAAGTGTTCCAAATAATTATTAATCAGAGAAATGCAAATAAAGACAACTCTGAGATACCACTACACACCTGTCAGATTGGCTAAGATGACAGGAACTAATAACGATGAATGTTGGAAGGGATGTGGGGAAACTGGGAAACTGATGCATTGTTGGTGAAGTTATGAATGGATCCAACCATTCTGGAGAACAATTTGGAACTATATTCAAAAAGTTATCAAGCTGTGCATACCCTTTGATCCAGAAGTGCTACTACTGGGCTTATATCCCAAAGAGATGTTAAAGAAGGGAAAGGGACTTGTATGTGCAAAAATGTTTGTGGCAGCCCTGTTCATAGGGGCTAGAAACTGGAAATTGGATCAATGTCCATCAATTGGAGAATGCCTGAGTAAACTGTGGTATATGAATGTTATAGAATATTATTGTTCTGTAAGAAATGACCAGCATAATGAATACAGAGAGACTTGGAGAGATTTACATGAACTGATGCTAAGTGAAATGAGCAGAACAAGGAGATCTTTGTGTACTTCAACAATACTATATGAGGATCAATTCTGATGGAAGTGGCTATCTTCAGCAATGAAAATATTCAACTCAGTTCCAATTGTTTAGTGATGAACAGAACCAGCTACACCCAGTGAAAGAATACTGGGAAATTAGTGTGGATCACAATATAGCATTTGCACTCTTTCTGTTGTTTGTTTGCATTTTTGTTTCTCTTCCCAGATTATTTTTACCTTCTTTCTAAATCCTATTTTTCTTGTGCAACAAGATAGCTGTATAAATATGAATATATATATATATGTATATATATATTTTTTTATTGAACATATACTTTAACATGTTTAACATGTATGGAATTGCCTGCCATCTAAGGAAGGGGGTAGAGGGAAGGAGGAGAAAAGTTGACACAGAAGTTTTTGCAAGGGTCAATGTTGAAAAATTACCCATGCATATGTTTTGTCAATAAAAAGCTATTAAAAAAAGCTAGGAGACAGGAAAAAAAAGAGTAAGTATTTTTTGCAGCATGGCAATCAACTATGATTAGATAATATAATAAGAGGTGGGCTATATTAAAATGAGGTTTTTAGAGTTCATGACTTGGGTCACCCAAATTTAGATCAAAGAGACCTATTTTTCACATCACCTGTCTTGATAATAGAAAAAAAATTAACATTTTCCAAGGCTTGTCTGAACAAACACAGTGAACAGGAACATACCCATTAGCTTAAACTTAGAATTTATTTTACTGTCTGCTTAGACCTTGGCCTGAGAAAAATCTTTAAGAGAGATTTCTCAAACTGATTAGTTTCAGAATGAAGAAGTAGAAAAGTGGAAAACCTTGGTCCTGATTAAATAACTAGTTATTAAATATAAAAGAGAAATATTCAGCCATTGTACATGTATAACCTATATAAGATTGTCATCTTGGAAAGGGGGTATGAGAAGAAGGGAGGGAGAATCAGAATCTTATAAAAGTAAAAGTTGAAAACTAAAATAGGTTAAATTTAATTAACAAAACAAAAAGATCTATTTATTTTTTTCTCATGGATTCATTCTAATGCAATTAAATAAATATCAGTTGAGCACTTACTTTGTATAAAGTCCTGTACTGACATCTAGGTATATTCACCAAATATTTTCACCAATATTCACCAAAAATAGATTTTTCCCTCCTCTATTGGGAAAAAAATAAATATACAAGTAAATACAAAACATATACAATTAAAAACAGATACTAACAGAGACATCAAGAAATGTCTAACATCTGGAGGTAACAGAAACAAGTCTTGGGTATGGGAAGTTCTTGAGTTGAACTTTGAAAAGAATTGAAATTCAAGAAGCAGAGGATACCAGGGGGAAGCATTTCAGACACAGTGGCCAGGCTGTACAGAAGAGAGAAGATGGAATGCAGACAGTTTCATTCATGCACCAAGAAGGACAGTTGGAATTTCTGAATTAGCTGCCCACTCTGATTCAAAGTTTGAGGATCAATTTTCAAATCTCAGTTCTACTATCTTTGAACATGGAATAATCATTATGTCTATAGGTTTCAATTTCCTCCTATACAAAATGAGGCAGTTGGACCATATAAACTGTAATTATCTCTCACTCTAAATTTCTGAACCTAAGATATTATCCTAGGATTCTGTGATCTGAAGTCAACTTTCCTCAAACTGGGCAAGCTGGTTCTAAAATCAGAATTATTCCAATGAATCTATAATCTCACTCTCATGAATGTTCCCTTCACCAACCACTGGTCCATGCCATTATAATCCATCTTCCCCTCATCTTGTGAAATTATTGACCTTGTTTTCCATAAATCCTTCACACAGGAGGGGGTCCCTATGCTTCAATTTATCCTTAATTTTAAAAATATCTCCCCAGATATTAGTGCCTCCTCTCTCAAATTATTTAGTATTTAATTTGAAGATGTACTTAGGCATTTAGGTGGCACATGACAAAGAATTCAGGAGCTGCAGTCAGGGAGATGTAAGTTTGAATCTTATGTTAGGCATTTACCAGTTGTGTGACTCTGGGCAAGTTATTTAATATTTTTGTGCCTATCATTTGTTCATCTGTAAAATGGGAATAATAATAGTACCTATCACCTAGGAATGTTATTAGATCAAATGAAATAACATCTAAAGGACTTTGCAAACCTTAAGTGATATATAAATGCTATTATCATCATCCTTATCATTATTATGCATATGTTTTATGTGTATGTGTAATATATATATATATATAACATAGATTGATGGTACATTAGATAGAGTGCTAAATCTGGACTAATGAAGATCTGAGTACAAATTTAGCTGCAGAGACTTACTAGGTATGTTACTCTGGATAACCCTAGATTAACTGTTTCCCTCATTTACTTATCTTTAAAATGAGAACACACTGTAGAAGAAAATGACAAATCACTGCAGTACCTTTACCAGAAAAACTCCACAGACAATGCCCATGGAGTCATGTAGAGTTGGACATAATGAATGAAAAACAACATATATCTAAACACAATACATATTTATACTTCTATATAGTCTTCATTTTTTTCTCCTTCTCTTCTTCTTCCTTCCTTTCCCCCCTTCCTTCCTCTTCCCACTGTCCACATAAGGTATTATATCTTTACCTGTGCATGCTTTTTAGAAAAAAATTTCCCACCTGTGCAAAAATGTTTGTGGTAGCTCTGTTTGTAATGGCAAGGAACTGGAAACTGAGTGGATGTCCATCAGTTGGAGAATGGCTGAATAAATTATGGTTTATGAATGTAATGGAATATTATTGTTCTATAAAAATAATTTCATAAAGATCTGGATTAACTTATGTTAAGTGAAATGAGTAAAACCAAGAGAACACTGTACACAGTAACAACAAGATAATGTGATGATTAATTCTGATGGACATGGCTCTTTTCAACAATGAAATGACTCAGGCCAGTTCCAATGCACTTGTGATTGAAAGAGCCATCTATATCCAGAGAGAGGACTATGGGTACTGAATATGACTCACAACATAGTATCTTCATACATACACACAGACAGACATATACTATATGTATGAGTACATATATCTTCATCTTTTTGTTGTTTGCTTACTTTTTGTTTTCTTTCTCATTTTAACATATTTTGATCTGATTTTTTTATATAGCATGATAATTGTAGAAATGTATATAGAAGAATTATACATGTTGAATATATGTTGGATTACTTGCCATCTGGAGAGCAGAAAAGAGGAGAAAAGTTTTGGAACACAAGGTTTTGCAAGGGTGAATGTTGAAAACTATCTATGCATATGTTTTAAAAATAAAAAAAAAAAGCTTTAGAAAAAAAAAAAAGAATTTAACTTAAAAAGGCCAAGATCTCCCACAAGATCTCCCATGGCATTGAGGGGCATGTTCAGTTGTTCTGAGCTATATCTGGCCACTGGACTCAGATGGTTCTGGAGGAGAAAGTGAGACCAGTGACTTTGCCCAGCTCTCCCTCACTTAAATACAATTAATTTGCATGCCATAGTATCACCTCCCTAATGTCATGGTCTTTTTTGAGCATGGACAGATAATAACATGCTCATGCACACATGCATATACATACATGCATGTATCTATAACCTACATATGTATCTATGCACATGATAGATATAAATACCTATATATGTACAACCCTGTTTATGTGTGCATATATATATAGATAGATAGATATATCTATCTATATATATATGCACTGTGCAATAAGCACTTACATTTGCATAAACCTACTTATGCATATCAGTGCATATATATCCTTGTACATCTGCATACACATACTGTGTATACATATAAATATGCACATATGCATGTGTGTCTACACATATTTTCCCTAATAGAATGTAAGCTCCTTAAAAACAAAATAGCTTACTCCAATCTTCCATCTGTTCTCTTTTATTTTTACTCTATAAATCTACTTTTCTTATTTTCATCCTAGATCATGAAAAGTGATGTAAACCACATAAGAGAAGGGTAAATTGAACACCTCTAGATTCACAACCCAACATTTTCCTTATTAGTAGCATTCTCTTACTTTGCCTTCAGGAGAAACATGATCCCATGAGATGAAGAATAGTTGACATTTTTTTTAAGATAACAAAAAAAGCCACCTCCTTCAGGAGATGCCATTACTGTCACTGCATTACAGATGTTTCTAAGCTCCTGGCAGTGATAAATGACATCTGATGTTAGTTCAAGATGAGAGACTACAAAGTACCTTCTGAACAAGAGTTTGATGGCAGCCCGAATGACATTTGAAAATTGTGACTTTCAGGGCTGAGAGGTAACTATCTAAAAGGGCTCACACGACACTCATTTGTTAATGACACAGTAAGACCCCAGAGGAAGCTTTCTTGTGGAATGATCATCATGAAGAGGAAGAAATGTAATATGCTAAGCTCAGAGAGCTGTGTTTATAAGGAGACATTTCCTTTTTGGTGTTACTTCTAAAAATTACTCCAATGCCTGCCATGAACCACTAAATGCTTGAGTGATTAATTACTATACAGGATAGAATTTTGTTGAATTTGGATACTGTCTTTTGTTTTTACAGCAATTGTTTCACTTACCCATCTTTCTTTATTGAGCCCTTCCTTATAAAGCAAAGATATTTATTTATTTTTAAATAGTAACATTTTTATTTTCAAAAGACATGTAAAGATAGTTTCTAACATTTACCCTTATAAAACCTTATATTCCAAAATTTTCTCCCTCCCTTCTCCCCACCTCTCTCTTTTAGACAGCAAGTAACTCAATATAATTTAAATGTGCAATTCTTCTAAACATATTTCCACATTTATTATGCTGCACAATAAAAATCAGATCAAAAAGGGAAAAATGAGAAAGGAAAAAAAGCAAGCAAACAACAACAAAAAAGGTGAAGATACTATGTTGTGATCCACATTCAGTCACCATAGTTTTTATTATGAATTCAGATGGCCCTTTCTATTACACATCTATTGGAACTGGCCTGAATCACCTCATTGTTGAAAAAAACTAAGTCCATCACAGTTGATTATCACATAATCTTTTTGTTGTTTTCTACAGTGATCTCTTGATTCTACTCACTTCAGAGCATCAGTTCATGTAACTCTCTCCAGGCCTTTCTGAAATCATCCTGGTGATCATTTCTTATAGAACAATAATATCAATTCCATTTATATACCATAACTTCTTTAACCATTGTCCAACTGATGGGCATCCACTCAGTTTCCAGTTCCTTGCCACTACAAAAATGGTTGCTGCAAACATTTTTGCATATGTAAGTTCTTTTTCCTTTTTTATGACCTCTTTGGGAAACAGACCCAGTAGAGATATTATTATATATCTACTATATCAAAGAGTTTGATAGTTCTTTGGGCATAATTCCAAGTTAAAAAAATATTTAAGCAAAACCAAACATCATGGTGACAATCTTAAAGAATACATGATAGCTTATATCCATAGGCCCTAAATGTCTACTGAAGGGAGAAAGCTGTGCCCTATATTACTTTAGGATAGAAATTGCTCCTCACTTCTTCATTATAAGAGTGAGTATAAAGAAAAAAAATCATATATTGGGTATATAACTCTTAATGAGTCTTGGTATACCAGTCACTTCTTTAATACTGTTAAGTTGTTGAACAGATGTTGACCTGCATTGTCACAAGATTGTTCTTCCATGATACTAAATCAATACAATTGCAGATTTAGTCAGAAGGAAAAAATAGTTACATGATAATCTTTACTATTTTCATTTTTGTCTTGGTTCTCCTGATTTCACTTTATATATAGGTCAAATAAGAAAAATTTTCCCTAATTCTGTAGCAAATTGCTTGAATCTATTTTTTGTTTGCTTATTTTTTTTTCTCCTTTATGGAGAAAGGACTAAATGACTTCTTTTTACCTTCAACAAGTGAAGCTATTTCTTTTCACTTAAATTTATTCCTCTGCTCCAAGGTCACTTGCTGATTGTTAAGTAAAGCAGAAAAAAAAAAAAAAAAACATTGATTTTTTTTTTAAGGGATGAGCCTGAACTGTCAGAATCCCTAATTTTACCCTGTTAAAGCATGATCTATTTCAGGCTGGAAGACATAGTCTAAAGCAAGGATGGTTAGCCTGTTTTCAGTACCTCATAGACCCCCTATGTTAGGCTGATAAAACCTAGAGACTCCTTCTTAAAATGATGTTGTTTTGTAAATAATGGAAGGAAATGACAAATTTGAGTTAAAGGTAAATGCAAATAAAATGTGTTTATATATGTACATATGCATATACAAATATCTATCTATCTATCAATACAAATCTGAAATTCCAAATACAAGTGCTTAGATAAAAAAAATACCTCATAAGTTCAAGAGGTCATAAGATCCTAAAATGTCCAATCATAGTTGGTCTTCACAACCATTTTTAAAATAAATTTTATAATTATAACATTTTTTACAACATTATCCCTTGTACTCCCTTCTGTTCCGAATTTTTCCCTACTTCCCTCCACCCCCTCCCCTAGATGGCAGGTATTCCCATACATATTAAATATGTTATAGTATATCCTAGGTACAATATATATGTGCAGAACCAAATTTTGTTGCTGCTGTTGTTGTTGTTGTTGTTGTTGTTGTTGTTGTTGTTGTTGTTGTTGTTGTTGCAAAGGAAGAATTGGATTCGGAAGGTAAAAATAACCTGGGGAGAAAAACAAAGAATGCTGAGTTTACACTCATTCCCCAGTGTTCCTTTTCTGAGTATAGCTGATTCTGTCCATCAATGATCATTTGGAATTGGATTAGCTCTTTTTCTATGTTGAAGATATCCACTTCCATCAGAATACATCCTCATACAGTATCATTGTTGAAGTGTATAATGATCTCCTAGTTCTGCTCGTTTCACTCAGCATCAGTTGATGTAAGTCTCTCCAAGCCTCTCTGTGTTCATCTTGTTGGTTATTTCTTACAGAACAACAGTATTCCATAACGTTCATATACCATAATTTACCCAACCATTCTCCAATTGATGGGCATCCATTCATTTTCCAGTTTCTAGCCACTATGAAAAGGGCTGCCACAAACATTTTGGCACATACAGGTCCCTTTCCCTTCTTTAGTATTTCCTTGGGATATAAGCCCAGTAGTAGCACTGCTGGATCAAAGGATATGCACAGTTTGATAACTTTTTGGGCATAATTCCAGATTGCTCTCCAAAATGGTTGGATTCTTTCACAACTCCACCAACAATGCATTAGTGTCCCAGTTTTCCTACATCCCTTCCAACATTCATTATTATTTGTTCCTGTCATCTTAGCCAATCTGACAGGTGTGTAATGATATCTCAAAGTTGTCTTAATTTGCATTTCTTTGATCAATAGTTCTTTGGAACACTCTTTCATATGAGTGGAAATAGTTTTAATTTCATCATCTGAAAATTGTCTGTTCATATCCTTTGACCATTGGAGAATGGCTTGATTTCTTATAAATTAAAGTCAATTCTCTGTATATTTTGGAGATGAGGCCTTTATCAGAACCTTTAACTGTAAAAATGATTTCCCAATTTGTTACTTCCCTTCTAATCTTGTTTGCATTAGTTTTCACAACCAATTCTTTAAAAAAAATGATTCTCTCTACTTTTTCCCTCCTCCCCCCCAAAATGGAGAAATCATTGATATATGACTGGCCACAAAATATAGATATTGATTAAAGTACTCAGTACTGATTCAAATGAAACACCCATTGAGTAGTCACATAAAAGTTTTCAACTTCTAATGTTTGAAGTGTAATACTCACAGGGAGAGTATAGTAGGAATAACATATTACTATTTTATATTTTAAGTATTAATTTTTCATGGTTAAATATTTTTTGCACCAAAGGAAATAAAAAAGCTGTTTTTTTAATATTCTCATTAGAGAATATATCCCCAATAAGAAAACACAAATTTTTCTTTAGAAATTTTGCCCAGTGTTCTACTCTGAGGTGATAAGTAAGAGGTGATAAATAAGCCAGAGTGTGAGTAAACTTTTATCATTCTTTTTAAAGTCAGGATTCCTTGTAAGTGAGCCTCAAAGGACAGATCCTTAGTAAGAGAAGAAATTATACCCCTGAACCATGATTCTTAGAACAAAGTTGTAGTATATTATGGAATATAATTCATGAACGTCACCCTGGTCTCTACAAATACTCTCATCAAGTATTTTCTCAATGGTTTTGTAAATTATTCTCATAAAATTTTTAAATAGGTGGAAGAAACACATAATTTATAGTCACTGTTGTTTTCTTTGGCATCTTTTGTTTTATTTTTTGCTATTAATAAGATTCAATTTTTAAAGTATATTTTTGGTGTAAGGGGCCTTTAAATGGGTGCCACAGCGCATCAGGAGATTGAGGCCCGGAAGTAATTTCTGTGCATATTAGGACTGCCCTTGGGCGGGATCCTGGCCATATTGAGATAGCTTCGTAATGGGTGACTCTCTCGCTGATTGGCTGTGTGTGTGACCTCACAGGCCCTATGTAAGCCCACTGCAGGCAGCAACCGCCCTCTTTAACCTCGTGCTCTTCACCCTGGCTCCCCAGCCTGGGTGGCCAAGCTGAGATGGGTAGCCAAAAGAGGTAAGGGTTTTGGTAGTGAACACATGGGTCTTCTGACCAGGTGTTCACTCGGGAACCAACAAGGCAGGGCATCAAGTCAGGGCATTATGTGAGTAGGTATAATAAAGGCTTTTAAGATTACACGTGGTTGTTCTTGAGTGCGCTACCGGTTATTAAGCTATAGATTCAAGAGATTGTGGCCAGAGACCTTAGAAGGCCTCAGAGGAGGCGAACCGGGTAGAGTGCACACTGCAAAGGACAGTGGTCAAAGGTACTCTGGTGGGTCTAGGACAGACTAGTAATTGTAACTGCCAGGAGAGCACGTTACATTTTGGTATCTTCTCCTCCTCCAAGATATCTTTTGAAACTAGGTAGACTCATTCAGTTCAATCCCAGTTTCCCTATCCTTTGTTTTCCTTCTCATTTTTTTCTGCTTCCCCTACAAGCATTGTTAACCTAAGTACAGTGACTCCATAATCTTTTAAAATGAAAAGTTTTTTTTTTTGCATTTATCTTTTTGAATCTCCTCATAATTTTTCCTATTTGTCATTATTTTAGTTTTATCCTTAAATTCCCTTTACATGACTTCTTAATTGGGTTTCTCAGTAAAGTTTTTTGAAGTTACACTAACTTTTTTTCATTTCTTTCTATGAAAAAAAAATCACAATCTTATACCATATCTTTCTACACAGCTTTACAAATGAATTTATCTTCTAAACTAAGGTGTGCTTGGCTATTTATCTGCCTAGAAAATAAGTTACATATTTGATAACATTTTTTTAAAGGAGGGAGGAATTCTTGGTACCCACAGATGCTAATGAATTTAATTAGCTAAAGTTCTGGATGAAATTATTTAAATTAGCACCTATGCTAATTCTGTTTCTGTAACCCATTTTTCATAATCAATCAGTCATAAAGAAACCAGATTTGTGGGGTTTTTTTAATTTAACACCAAAATTCTTCACATTTTAATTTTATCTCTTTGAACTTTGTAATAAATTTGATGTCTGCTTTTAACAATTTAGTGATAATACTGTATATAAATAGCTAATTTTAGAATGAGACGTATTTCCTATCAGTTGAAATATAATAAATTAAGGATTTTGTTTTTGTTGTTGTATTATTTTGTTTTGTTTTATTTTTTGGTGAGATTATTCATTTCTTATTATGTTCATTTCCTGAAAGTTTCACCTTATTCAATTATGCTTCTATCTAGTTGCCATATTATGGATACTCTCTTTCCTTATATTGTTCTATATTTTCCAAAATATTCTTATACATAATTGACTTCATATTAAAGTCAATTATTATCAATTTATAAGCATATTTAAGATGGAATATCTTAAATGATCTAGTTATATGATTTGTTTTCATTTTCATCTTCAGCAATGTCCATTGGTGTTTAAATTATGATTACTGATTTTTTTTTGCAAATATTTGTCATAGGCACTGAAATACAAGATGGCCAAATGTCTTTTTAATTGCTTTTGGGTACATCTTATCATCAGTCTTTCCTTTAGCTGATATTAGCTTTTATCTTCTGCATTTTTGTACAACAAGAATATCAAGATTGATAAAAATTCAATTAATCAAATGATTTGTCTACTTGTTGGTCATTACAAAATTATCTCACAATTAGAGTTTTGGAGCCAAGATAAAGTTTGCATAGTGACTGATAAAAACAAAGAAATCTTAGTTCTTTGTATCTTTTTTCTACCTCATTATTGTAACTGCAGAAGTAGAAGGCGATTCTCAAACCTGAGGATGATTCTTATTTTTTTTAAAGTAATTAAAAATTTTATTATTCATATGGATATATGAAATCACAAACTAAATATGAGAGGACTTAAATGTTTCTTTGATTCAATTTCCTTGTTTTTTTTTTTTTTTTGGAGCCATCCTGCCAAGTTGTCTTGTTCAGTTACCCATCATATTTAAGTTTAAGATAGTTGCAACCTGTTTTCAGGAAGAACTCTTTTTTTTCTGTTTCCATATTGCTTCTGTTGTGACTGTGCTTGTAAAGTTAGATTTTTAATTAAATTTGAAAAGTATTCTCTTTCTTTAGTTGTCCTGTACCTCCTACTTTTCCTGAAGACCTTTTTGTAGGATGGTTCTTATTTTTTCCATGGTTTTTCATTGATTGCCTGTGCCATCAAATTCATTATGAGCTATACCTATAATCAACTAAATATTGTCATTGTTATTGGGGGAAAAATGCCTTTCTACTCTCCTATGAGCCCACTCATCCTCCCTTTGAGTGTTTAAGAAAAATCTTCATCTGAGGCCGCTGATCTCCCATTACCCTGCTCTATTATAATGTAAGTTTCTTAAGAGTTCAGGATGTTTTCACTTTCCTATTTGAATCCCTAATGCTTAGTATAATTTAAGTGCTGAACAAATGATTTCTCATTAATTCATTCATCCATTCATTCATTTGTTCAGTTGTGTATTCATTCAACTGACCAGCCAGCTGAGAATGAGCCTCTTTTAGTTTCATTAGTCTGGTCATTAGAAAACATTCTCTTCATAGATGTCTAAGGAGCAGCAAAGTGCGAAGAGTAATAGATGTGGAATCAGGAAGACGTTAATTCAGACCTAGAGTCAAATACTACTAACAGTGTGATCTTGAGCAAGTCTTTTAACATTTTTGCTTCAGTTTCCTCAACTATAAAATGAAGACAATAATAGAACCTATTTCCCCACCCAAGGGTGATGTCAGAATCAAATGAGATATTTATAAAGTGCCTGTTAAGTGCTATATAAATGCTAGCTATTAACTATTTTTGAAAAAATCTCAGTCTATTATTGGTACTGTTCTTAAAGATTTTCCAGTGTGTAGTACTTACAGAACTTCTTATATCTTATATCTTCATGTCACTCTTATGTCATTTCAATGTCACAAGTGAATCTCCATATAATAAGGCGCTGGTTTGGGATTTTGTGAAGGCATCAGAGATGACTTTGAATATAATAGATGCATATTAAGTATTTATTGAATTGAATTGAAGAGGTTACCATACATTTTAGAAATGATCTAGTTTCTTATTCCCATTTTATAATCAATTAAAGTATTACCAGATTTGGGATTTATATCTGGATCTCATGAAAAGAAGATAGGACTCTTTCACAGTGAGTTCATAGGCAAAACTATAGGCAAAAATAAGCCAACTGATAAATATGAATTCCAAAGTAAACACTGAGAAGATGGTTTGCATGTTTTAATTTCCATCCTTATTTTCAAGCTTTGCTCCTCCTGACCCAGTCCCATCTGCTTCATGCTAAGGCGACTCTAACTGGATTGACTCCATTTAGGCCAGATGTCCTCATATAAATGCTCTGTACAACTACTAAGGAGATTATACATTTTATTTTAGTCTTTGCAATTGGCTCTGTGTATGTCCTTTTGGGTGTAGTTTTAAAGAACTTGCTGACACATAAAAGATAGTTCCAAGTCACTAATAAGATCAATGAAAATTAAAACAATTTAGAAGTTTTGCCTATGCCCCTCAAAGTGGAAAATATGACAAACAATGGAAATAGTTAATGTCGGGAGTAGGGGATTTTGTGGACTAGATTGAGTAAATTTGTGAATTAATCTGAGAAACTGTTTAAATCAATTTGTAAAAATTAATTGAAAATGATTAAATTGTTCATATTCTTTTACCTAATGACACCCTAGGCTATAATTTCTTAGTTCTTTTAAAGTAGTTTCATCTTCTTATCAATCTAAGTTACCTCCTCTGAATATGTTTCAGTTTTTCGATGTCTATCCTAAATTACTAAATATATACCCTATATGGTCCAACCAATGTAAAAAACAGGGGGTCTTTCACCTTTCTTACTATGGATACTATGCCTGTCAGTGCATTTCAAAATCACAATAGCCTTTTTGGACTTTTGTATTATATCATTGACTTGGATTAACTTTTATCTATTAATTGCTGAATCCCAGACTGGGATCAATGTTCATCTTTTCAACAACCACTAAATCAGAAATCAGACTTCAGAGCTTTCTGCTCTTTCTTCTTTGTTACTTCTGTACTGCCTGCACCCCCTCCACTATTCAGTTTGGTAACTTGCCTTACTTCAGATAGATGATATCTATGTTTCACATCACTCTCTGATCTCCGACCATATTCTCAACAATTTTGCCAGCAATTTTCCTGCCAGGAAAATAAATCATACCATAAACTTTCTACCTGTCCTGATCAGTGACTGTCTCACCTGGCTATTTCAGGCAGCCCTAGTGATGCTTAACTTTGTTCTCCCTTCTTGTCCCTCTTCTGTTCAGCAATGCTATCAGCAGTTTTCCCCTACATTCTTCAATTCTAGAAGTACATTCAAATAAATTATGTCATTGATCCTAAAAGGATATATCCAACTACACTCTTATAGCCCTCATGGCAGCTGGGATAGAGGCTAACCGTATAGTCAAAAAGAAATCTTAATTCAACTCCATCTCCTGACACTTACTACTCCTGTGACTGGAAAATTCATTTAATGTCTATCTGCCTCAATTTTCTCAACTGTAAAATGGAGACAATAGTGGGCATCTATTTCACAGGGCTATTGTGAGGATCAAATGAATAAAATATTTGCAAAACTTTTAGCACAATGTCTAAGCACTTAATGAATGCTTATTCTTTTCCCCATTCACTATCTATGTAATTTACTGGAACACAGCTCCTCTCCCTCTCCATTTGACTTGCGTTGCTTCCTTTTATTTGAATGTAAGCTCCTTAAAGTGTGGTTTTTAATGTTTGCATTCCCAGAGCATCATGATGAATAAAAGCGTCATTAAAAGGCAATAGAGCTCTGACGAATTGTAATGAGCAATCTTAGTTTCAGAGAACTGATAACAAAACACATATATCTCATGTTATAGAAATTAGTGATAAGACCTGTGCTGTATACAGCATCAGAAATTTATTGCTATGCTTATTTATTAGCTTGATTTGCTTATTGTTACTGTTGCAATGGGGGATTCAATGATGTGAAGGAAGGACCAGTACCTGTGGTTTGAAAATAGACATCAATAAGCCATTAAAAACACACAATTCTATATTTTAATTTAACAAAGTCAAGATGTACTTCAACAAAATTTTAAATGATTTTCTGTAAATTTCCCAGTGGAACACTGTTATGTTGGAAAAGGGTCCACTTTTGTCTCTGTAGTGATTTTCATTTTTGTTTTCTTTTGTTTTGAGATGTTTTCTTTCTTTTACTGAGGTTTAATGACAAATGAATGTGTAAGGTGAAGGTCTGATGCCTTTATCATAGAAGAAAGAAAAATATGAGATATAGACTCTTTGCTCCAGAATCCCAAAGGAATTGTGGGAGTATTTTGGTTCTCAAATGTACTCCAGTTAAACCTTTTTACATTTAATTTTATTTTATTCTGAATTTTAGAAATAAAAATCATTTCTGCAACATAGTAGAATAGAAAAAAATTGTACCTTAAACTAAGCATCAATTTTGTACAACTTGTAATTTCTTTTAAATAAAGTTATCATGTAACATTCTTTTTTTGTACGTTTTTTTTTTTTTTCTTCACTTCTTACTTCTACTCTGGAAATGAAGAGGGTAATCTAGAGATAGTTACCATTAGATACAAATATGTATATAGTATATAAAATCATTCAACACATTTCTATTTACTAGTTTATTCTCTGGTTGCAGACAGTCTTCCTTCGTGACAGAATGAAGGAGTTGCTCAAAATTGTTCTTAAAATAATATTGCTGTTGCTTTACACTGAGTTCTCTTAGTTCTATTCATGTGGCTTCTCAAAGGTCATATGGACTTTCAGGATATAAAGTGATCACTGAAAAGTTAATAAAACTATTGAACCCCAACATATTTAAGGATAGAATCCTCTATATCTTGAGCTGCTTCTTTGGTAAATGACACTAGGGGATGAGAGAGACAAAGAGAGCCAAAAAGAGAGAAAATGACAGAGAGAGAGAAGACAGAAAGACAAAGCAAGAGACAGAGAGACAGAGGGGGAGGGAAGGAGAAGAGGGAGAGAGGGAAAGAGAAAGAAGAAGAGAGAAACATAGAAGCAGAGACAGAAACAGATCGACAGACAGAGACTGAGCAGAGACAGAGGCAGGGAGACAGACATATGAGAAATTCATCACATTATAGAGGGCTGATGAGGTCTAGTTTTACAATCTCTAGGGGCCTGGATTTTGCCTTCTAGATGGAGAGTGGTTTTTTGACAGTCTTGCTCTTCTTCTCAGAAAAGCTTACCCTTAAGGATATCTCCCATTAGAAAGCTTGTATGTGACAGATCTCTGAAACTCTTGAACTAAAAAACTTTAATACTCACAATTACCTGGAATTTTTTCCCCCATTTTCTGTTTTTAGGAAAGTAATGTCTAATCTGTGCTAAGAGAAACTATAAGAACAAAGAAGGCAGGAATTGGAGATCTATGACCTCCAATCATTCCTATGGACAAACACAGGTTGAACTCATTATCTACTTTTAATACTAAGGTTAGGTGCTTTCTGCCACGAGGCTCTGAGAACACAAATACTGTCCTGTCTTTGCTGCATTTTAGTCTAGAAGTCCCAGAGAATGAAAATCAGTGAAGAAAAAAAGAGAGTGAGAAAAGGTAAAGGACAAAAAGGGACATAGCTCGTTCTTATGAATCAGGGAAGCTACAGTTTCTCTCTCTAGAACAAATTAAATAACACCCTCAGTTCCCCTTGGTCTTAGAGGAAAAATCAGAGAATTTATCTTTGTCCTCTTAGCAAAGGGTTAGGATGTAAATCTATAGCTTTGGGTGGTATTTCTTCCCATAAAGGTCCATCTCTTATGCTCTTATGTGTATAACTAGATGGCACAGAAGAATTACAAAGACTCATCTTCTTTAGTTCAAATACAGCATTAGACTCTTACTATTTGAGTGTTCCTGGGAAAGTCATTTCGCTTTCTTTGCTTCTGTTTTCTCATCTATAAAATGATCTGGAGAAGGAATTGGCAAACTATTATGGCATTTTCTCAAGAAAACCCCAACTCAAAAAGTTGGACAGGAATAAAAAATGACTAAACATTGACAACATTTGATGGGGATTCTAAGATTATTTGAAACATGGATAAATAATATGGAAATGAGAGTCACTTAGTCCTGGCTTTAAAGTCAGAAAATCTAGATTCAGATCCCACTTCTGATGTTTATTGCTCATGTGACTTTGGGCAAATCATTAATCTCCACAAACCTCTGTTTACTCATCTGCAAAATGAGAAGGTTTGATTTAAATGGCTTTTGAAATCTCTTTCAACTTTAAATCTTTCTCAATATTTCATTTGATAAAAATAAGATGATGTTTTGTAAAGTGAATTTCATTGCATTTAAGCCTTGAATAGATTTAAATTTTATCTCCTTTTTCTAGTCTAATCAACAGGTTAGAAAGACTCCTATTCCTGAATTCAAATTTGACCAGAGACACTAACTAGTTGGGCAAAGTTGAGGAAATTACTTAATTGTTTTTTCTCAGTTTCCTCATTTGTGAAATGAGCTGAAGAAAAAAAAAAAAACTACAAATAACTCCAGCATCTTTGTCAAGAAAAAAGCAAATGGGATCACAAGGTTTTGAAAATAACTGAAATGTTTGAACAAGTGCCCCATACACATACACACACAAAAGTTTCCTTATCTATAAAATGGGTGTGATAACATTTCTCAGATCCTCTTTTTGCCTTTATATTCTCAGTGTTTGGGCAGCAAGATGACATTATGGATAGACTTCTATTCTTTGAATCAGGAAGACTCATCTTCATAAGTTCAAATTCAACCTGACGCTTATTATCCTGTGATTCCAGGAAAGTCACTTAACTCTACCTTCGTTTCCTTGTCTGTAAAATGAACTGGAGATTGAAATGGCAAACTACTCCAGTATCTTTGCCAAGAAAACTCAAAAGAGAATATTGAAGGGTTGGACATGACTGAAAAATGACTGAAGAACAAAAAAAAAAATCTGGTTTAATCATATGTATTTTTCTAGCTGGTATAATTTGCCCCCATTAGGTTTGAATAAGCAAAAATCTTCATTCCACTAGAGAAGAGAGAGTAAATACATGTATTAGAGCCTCTTTTAGGAGGAGACTCAAAGCAGTGAGGCTAAACTTTGATTTACATATTTGTAGCTAGCTGAAGAAACAAACAATGTAATATAGCAACAGTGATGAGGCTCAAGAGCAAAAGTGAATGACAATTTCTGCCACCTCTGGAAGTAGAGGTAAATTCTGTTCCTAGCAAGCCATTTTCAAGAGATAAAGGAAGCTTCCCCCATTAGGTACCAAATGCTACCTCCTCAATTCAGGCTACATTCCTCAAAGTCTACTATCCTTCTGGACAAAAGTAAGGTAGAGAAAGATCTTATTATGGCTTCCATCTATACTGAAATTTAAACAACTAAAAAAAAGTGTCAGATGATAATTACAATACTGACAAGGATAGTTAAGAAAGAAAGGCACTCAGAAGGGGGCTTCCATCCTATACAAGGTAAAGATAAAGTCTTAACTTTAATTAAAAAAAAACAGTTCTCATGTATATAAGTAAGAACCCATAATTAGAAATGAATGATTGTAGATGTATATGAGGAACAGGGATTCAATATTTTAGACTATTTTAAAGAAAAATATTCAGAAATAAGCAGGGAAGATAAAAATCCTTCTATAGTCTGTACTAATCAAACCATATCTAAAATACTGTGGTTAAGTAGAATTCCCACATTTCAGAAAACAACTATTAGCTGTAATCAAGATTCTTAGTCCATGAATCCCTTTTCCAAAATGATTTATATAAATTCATTATTGAAGACAATGCTAAATTTCCATTGCATTTTAGTGGAAAATAAAGATGCATTTTTTCCACCCAAGTTCACAGATATCTTGCAAATTATCCATAGATTCTAGGTTGAGAATTTTTGAGCTAGAGAGTGTCAAAAGAAGAAAACAGCCAGGGTGGTGAAGGGACATGAAATGGAGTGGCATGAAATTCAGTTTAAGGAATAGGAACTGGAAATATTAACCAAGGAGGGATGAAAAGAAAGACACACACACACATACACACACAGAAACAGACAGAGAATGAGAGAGAGAGAGAGAGAGAGAGAGAGAGAGAGAGAGAGAGAGAGAGAGAGAGAGAGAGAGAGAGAGAGAGAATATTATGTGGAATATAATGGTGATCAAGTATTTTAAGTTATTTCCTAGCCACAGAGAACAAAGCAAGGAGAAATGGCTAGATATTACAGAAAGAATGGCTTTGGAAAATTTAATTTTAGAAATTAAAATATCAGACCCAAATTCTTTTTTTTAAATTTTATTTATATATTTTGACAGTATATATGCATGAGTAATTTTTTTATAACATTATCCCTGTATTCATTTTTCCAAATTATCCCCTCCCTCCCTCTACTCCCTCCCCTTGATGACAGGCAATCCCATACATTTTACATGTGTTACAATATAACCTAGATAGAATATATGTGTGTAAATCCCATTTTCTTATTGCACATTAAGTATTAGATTTCGAAGTTGTAAATAACCTGGGTAGATAAATAGTAGTGCTAACAATTTACATTCACTTCCCAGTGTTCCATCTCTGGGTGTAGTTGTTTTTGTCCATCATTGATCAACTGGAAGTGAGTTGGATCTTCTTTATGTTGAAGATATCCACTTCCATCAGAATACATCTTCATACAGCACTGAAGTGTACAGCAATCTTCTGGTTGTATTCATTTCACTCAGCATCAGTTGATGTAAATCTCTCCAAGCCTCTCTGTATTCCTCTTGTTGGTCATTTCTTACAGAGCAATAATATTCCATAACCTTCATATACCATAATTTACCCAACCATTCTCCAATTGATGGGCATCCATTCATCTTCCAGTTTCTAGCCACTATGAAAAGAGCTGCCACAAACATTTTGGCACATACAGGTCCCTTTCCCTTCTTTAGGGATATAAGCCCAGTAGTAGCACTGCTGGATCAAAGGATATGCACAGTTTGATAACTTTTTAGGCATAATTCCAGATTGCTCTCCAGAATGGTTGGATTCTTTCACAACTCCACCAATAATGCATCAGTGTCCCAGTTTTCCCACAGCCCCTCCAACATATATTATTATTTGTTCCTATCATCTTAGCCAATCTGACAGGTGTGTAGTGGTATCTCAGAGTTATCTTAATTTGCATTTCTGCAAATTCTGCAAAAAAAATTCTGGGGCATTGTGTGTGAATAGCAAATAATCCCCACATTGCTAAAACATCCATGTAATGCATAAGAAGACTGAGAAAAAAAGGAAAAAGCCAAGTTGAGAAACTCATTAAATACTACTAATTTGCATTTGTTCCACACAAGTCACCTGGGCAACAGTAGTAAGATATGCATGTATGTGGACCTTTTACTTTTGAACAGCTGTCATTATTAGAAATGTTTCCTTATGCTAAACCCCAAACTTGTCTTTCTGTGTCTTGTACTTATTGCTTTCTCTTCTCTTGAAGCCAAAATAAACCAAAACTAGGGGAGAAATCACCTGAAACATCTGGATGCCTTCAGTTTCATCTTTCATTGACAAAGTGGGTCTTTCTTAAATACCTGCTTATTTAGTGGTGGCAAAACATGTGTATGTTAGCCAAGCAAAGAGATCTTAATCACCATCTAGAAACAACTCTGCAGGATTATATTCCCTTGACCAGCTTTTGGCTCCAGCAGAACAAATAACACAGAAAATTGAGAAAAGTCATCATGCTGTTTCCCATTTATTTCCATCTCTGCTGACATTTTAGAACAGTGATGTCCAGATTAGTGTTTATATGCAGCCAAAAGAGTCCAATGTGTGATTTATCAATTAAAGCCCTATAGGTCTTATTGAGGATGACAAGTCCATGATCCACTCTCCCTGTTACTGGGCATTTGAAACATTGGGCCAATTTTTTTGCCAGCTTAAATGCTCACAGAAATACCTGTGAAAGGCTTGGCACCTAAAGGCATGCTTTTATAAATGCCAGTCACCAAATGACCATTGCTTTTGTAGGAACAGGCAAGGACTGCCAGATAATAGAGATGCCAAAATTGATGGCTCTAGACTCAATGCTTAGTTTTATGAGGATTTGGGAGAAACTGCCTATTGAGATTCATAGGCTGAAATTTCTGAAGTGGCAGAAAGGGAGGGTACAACTAAGGGAAGACCCAAGTAGAAATTAAACAAGTATGGAGTCCCCAGATAGTGGGGAGTCCTGGATGAGGTATAAGACCCTTTAATACAGTAAAAGGAACCCTGCTGATGTGTCTGGTTTGAATCCTCACCTCCCTAGGGGCATCTTGCCCTTCCTGAAAAGTCACAGGGCATAACAACTGGTTTTATAATTTAAAATTATACTAAAGTGGCAAGGAGACATCTGCACACAAGAGCAAGTTGTTTATGTGGTCCCACATGGGCAATATCCTATAGTTATCCCATGTGCAGTGTCCTATAGTTATGTAGGTATATTAGGATATATAAGGCTGAGAAAATGGACTCATGTTTGACCATCTTCATGACTTCCACCCCTTTTACTCCTCACCCCTGATCAGGATTTGGGCTGGTACTTAAATCCTCCAGTGAGCAGGTCCAAACATTTGGCATTCAACACAGGGCCCTGGAAAGCAGGGCACATAGTAGCTAGACTGACAAGAATAGTGTGAGTTTGAGGTGATGAGTACCTGGGACCCAGGAACAGAACTTGGAACAAGCAGGAAGATTCTGTAAGGACTAATCTAATCACTTTTGTTTTTTCTGCCAAAATGGGGCAAGTGCTAACAAAAGAGCCTTCCTCTCAAGGGAAGTATGAAGAATGCTTGGTTGGGTGGATAAAGGAATAAGGTTTTTTAGTGACTTAGAAGCAGATCACTGATTTCTTGGATGTTGGGGAATGCACATCTCTGTCTGTGGCTTTCTGGAGAGGAGAGGTTGAAGCTAGAGATGTGGAAGGTAATAGAACAATTAACTGAAAACTACAAGGCTATGGCGTCCTGACTCAATCCCCAAGGACACATTCCTTATGACTTTAAGAAATCCCATATATAAGAAAAAGAAAGCATTTAGCAAGATGTGTCAAACAAGGAAGTATGGGGAGAAAAAGAAGTAAGGGGATGATGCCTACAGCCCCAGAGGGTATGACATATAAGGCAATGACAGAGATAAGGACTGGGCTTGGAGGTCTAAGGGACATGGAGCTGATTCTCAGCCCACCTTCACTTCCACCTACATCCTTGCATGCACCCTTGGGGTCTTCTCTGCTTCCTGATTCATCTCTCTCAACTCCATTTTTGTGGATGGGAAAAGGAGGAGTGGAGGGGCAGTGACACCCTGTGCACCTCCAGCACCAACAAAATTTTGCCCTCCTATATCTTGATTACAAGGGGCTTTAGTTAAAACAAGGGAGGAGACATGGGATCCATTTGGACTGAGATGGAAATTTGAAGATAAAACAGGAGTGTTTACTTCTTTTGTAAGTAAAAATAAAAAATCTCTATAAATCAGGGGAAGAGACATTTTATAGCAATTAAGATTACAATTGAGCACTTCAGCTTTTTAGGCAGAGCCACTGTTGAAGGCCTACCCTTATACGTATCTCTATCCAATGAAAAGTTAATATTGTGGTGTGGGTGGAACAGTGAAAAAATTCAGGCCTGATTAGATATACTATAGGAACAATTTGACCAAGGACACCTACAACCTTCTCTAAATCCTTGAAGATTTGCTATAAAAAAGGAATGGAAGATGTTAATTGATTTGAGGAAAGTGAATGAACAATTGGAAACAATGGGACCTCTTCAGCCTAGAATTCCATCTTCTACTCAATTGCCTAGACAACAGCTTCTTTGGGTTATACACATTAAGGATTGTTTCTACTCTATCCCTCTGGATAGGGAAGATATGAAAAGACTTGCCTTTTCAATGCCCAGCATTAATTTATCTGAGCCTTATAAAAGATATAAATGAAAAGTATCAAAATATCAATAAAATCAATCAATCAAATAGTAGCAAAACTACAGGGAATGAAAAAAAGCCCTACCATGTGTCAAGGTGTATGTGGCTGCTGCTCGTACTCCAATAAGAAAAGCATTTCCAAAAATGATATTATTACATTACATGGATGATATCTTGGGATGTGCACCTAAGGAGCAAATGTTAGAAGCATGCCTACAAAAGACCATAGAAACACTAAGGACCTACCAATTATATATACCCCCCCAAATTCAAAGACATGCTCCTTTTCAATATTGGGGATATGAAGTATATCCCCAAGTACTTACAGTACAAAAACTTTTTTTTTTAAGAACATAGAAATTCACTCTTTCTGTTATTGCTTGCTTGAATCTTTGTTTTCCTTCTCAGGTTTTTTTTTCCTTTCTATATCCGATGTTTCTTGTACAACATGATAACTGTATAAATATGTATACATATATTGCTTTTAACATATATATTTAACATAGTTAACATGTACTGGACTACCTGCCATCTAGGGGAGGGGGTAAAGGGAAGGAGAGGAAAATTTGGAACAGAAGATTTTGCAAGGGACAATGCTGAAAAATTACCAATGAATATGCTTTACAAATAAAAAAACTATAATTTAAAAAAAAAGAACAATGATTGGAAGTTCTAATATTCAAGGATTGCTCTAATCATTAGAATTATCCCAGAGTGCATTGGTTTTCCTCATTGAGTGGCGTGTTTCTCTTTCCTCATTGGAGACATTCAAGAAGAAGTCAGTTCATGTTCAAGCATAGTCTGGGTTCTGTGGTCCCTTCCACATTGTGTAGTGTGTAAAGAAGGCTATGGTTGAATTAATTTCACTAGAGGAAGAATCAGTGCTGGCTTTGCACACGCTTCAATCAGTAAAGTAAGAGGAAATCCTGAGGACCTTGATCCTCAAGTATCTCCTGAGATTCACTTGAAGGCCATGCACTTTGTAGGTCAAGTATACAAACATTTAAGCACTTACTACATGCCAGATATTGTGCTATTTGCTTAAAATAAAAATATAAAATAAATAAGAACAAACAAAAACAAAAAATAAAGGAAAAAAACAGAAGTTGAAAACTTTAAATGATTTTCAGAAATTGATAGGAGATATACAGTGGATGTGTCCAGTGTTAGACTTAACTTCTTATCAATTATAATCAACCATTGTATATCTTAAGGGAAGACACTGCTTTAGATTCATTCCACCAACTTAGAAAAGAAGCCCAAGAAGCTCTGAGAGAAGTTGAACTGGGTTTCTCCAATGTGGTTGAAAGAGTCATTTAAAAACCCTTGAAAATATCAGGTTTTGTTATAAAAGAAACACCCATTGCAGTTCAAGAAGACATTGTGATCAAGTGGGTGACCCTCCCAACACAACCAGACCAAAGCCTTATTCCTTACCCAGTGCTTATGACTAGAATTTTGTTAAAGGCCATTAAATGAGTAATACAATTATGTGGGATAGAACCTAACAAGATGCACACCTTTTAGACCAAACAAATTAATGTATGCCATTCCAGAGTGGCAAATTTTATTGGCCACAGTTCCAAATTTTATACATGAGTTCTCCTTAACAATAACTCAGCTATTACATAATTGGCCATGGATTTTTGAAGAAAAGATTTCTAAAGTTCTTCTTAAAAGACCAACCATCTTTACAGATGCATTCAAATATAACATTTGTGCTGACTTAGCTATAAAAAGAGTAGTCAGAATTTCCTTTCAGTACATTCAGCAGAATGAGTTGTATGCAATTATGATAGCTCTTACTTATTACTCAGGAGATGAAAATGTAATATCTGATTCGGCTTATTCAGTAGGCATGGTATAAAGAATTGCCACAGCCCAAATAAAATTTGTATCCTCTAATATATTTCAGCTTTTTAGGAACTTCAGGAGCAAGTGAAAAACCATCCAGGTAAGTATTGCCTCTTGCATTTCCACTCTCATGCTGGTCTTCAAGATCTATTTTTTTAATAGAAACTCAAAGGCAGATTGCCTTCTCACCATGTTAGCTAATACTCTTCTATTTCAGGTCACCCAAGAATCTCATTCTAAATATCATCAGGCTTCATCATGCTACCCCAGCTTTACATCTGCAATTTGGGATAACAAAAGAGGAAGCTAGGAGCATAGTAAAAGGCTATACAGCTTGCCTTCCTTTCCATGCTTCTACACTGCCTCTAGGGAAAAACCCTTGTGGTTTGAAAACCAGTGAAATTTGTCAAATGGATGTGACCCATTATGTCTTTTGGTCATTTGTTTTTTATCCATGTTGTCATGGATACCTTCTCAGGATTTACTTTTGCAGTACCAGCAGCAAAAGAGACAGTCTGGGGTAAGTCACTGAATTCCTTACACAAACAAGCCACTTATTGGCATGCCACAAGCAATAAAAACAGATAATGGCCATGCATACACTTGCAAAAATTTTGCACACTTTTGTTCTGTGTCAGATTTCACACGCTGCTGGCATACCCTTCAATCCTCAAGAACAAACAATAGTAGAGAGAAGGAACAAGGTATCAAGATACTCCTCCAAAAACAAAAGAGAGGAGGAGCCATAGGTAACCCTAGAGGACTTCTAAATTGAACCCTTTATACTATTTTTTTTTTGGTTTTTGATGAGGATGCACTGGCTCTGGCAGACAAGTTTCATAACCCACAGGAAGGCCAGTGTCCAGTGAGAGGTGCTCCAATATCTTTTGATAATAACCAGGTGATGTGGAGAGATACAGAAAGTGGTGAATGGAAGGGAGTAGAGAGACTAACAGCTTGGGGCAGAGGGTTTGCTTGTGTCTCTACAGTTAAAGAAGGAATCCGGTGGCTGCTGACGTGCCATATCCATCTTGTCCACCAACAGAGAAGGAAAAAGAGAAGAGCCCTGAAATGAAGTAGAAGACCTAGGAAACATTGATGGTTCCATCTCTGACTATATCTGACACTAAAAAAGCATGGCTGTTAACCCTATGTGTAAGGCAATTGACTAACAAATATTACCCTGACCATAAAAATAATTGCTAATGAGACTGATGTAGGACTTCAAAACCTGCAGGAATTACTGGATTCCTTGACATATGAAGTGATGGACAATAGATTGCTTTTGGACTATCTCTTGGCTTCTGAGGGAAGGATGTCTGTGGTTGTGAATTAATAGTTATTTTCTATAACTTCCTTCTGGAACTCATGGAAGGATCTTATAGTATCTTATTTATTCATATTGCTTGTTATATTACTACTTGCCTGTGTGATTCCTCCCATACTGAAACTTATTTTATGAATTTAACCACTGATGTGATCTGCTTCAATTAAAACAAAAGAAAGAGGGAGATGTAGAGGGTCACAGATAGTGGGGAACTCTGGGCAAGGTATAAGACCATTTATTCCATTGAAACTCTGCTGACTATCTGGTTTAGTTTTCCATTTCCTCAGGGGCATCTCCACCTTCCTGAAAAATCAGGGGGTATGACAACTTGAGTTGCAATTAAAGCAGAGTTATACTAAAGTGGCAAGGAGACATCTACACAAAATAGCAAATTATTTATATGGTCCCGCATGAGTATCCTATAGTTAATGTATGCACAGTGTGCTATAGTTATATAAATGTATTAGGGTATAAAATGCTGAGAAAATTTTGAATAAACAGACTACTGCTTAACCATTTTCATGAGTTCTAACCCTTCACTCCAAACCATGATCAGGATTTGGACTGGTACCAAACTCCTTCAGTGAGCAGATTTGGACAAATCAGTGTCTTTTAAATAAATAAATAAAGGAAAGGGATTATGCTCAGAATACTCAGATACTAAAGCAACTTTGTGATCTCATCAGTTCCAGTGGGTCATTCAATGATGTCAATCACAATCCTTCAATACTTACATATTTGTGAAATTGTTTTTTTTATTGTCACAAGATTATCCCAGGAGTTTGACCCAATGACATGGGAATTTTTCTCAGAATCTTTTGATATCATACAGATACCATTGAATGACTCAGGATCTCTACTGGCTTCTTCTTCAATTTTGTCACATGATCAATGTATCTTCCTTTTAGGTCATCAATTTTCCACTCTCAAGGACACAAAAATGCTACATAAGCATTCTGAAAGGGTTATAGGAAAGGCCATACTAGCACTAAAGAGAAAGAAGACAAGAAAAAAATAACTGGATTACATTAAGTAAACTTATACTAGATCTTGTAAAGACATTAAGAGAACAAATTGAAAGACAACTGGAATGAGGGGAATGAAACAAAGACTTGAAAATATTGAAGTCTATTAAATTTAAAAAGAACCGAGGGCGGAGCCAAGATGGCAGAGAAGATACACACGACTCTGTGAACGTCCTTACTCCCTCACAACCAATTAGATAAATCAGCCTCAAAAATAGCGCTGGACTGATAGATACCACAAGGACTGGAAGCACGACTTACCAGCTGAAGAGAATCTGGAATTTCAACAGAAAAGGTCAGTTCCCAGGGGAGGAAGAAGAGAGGCCAGCACAGATGGCTGAGTGCTAGCACACTGCGCTGATTGCGCTGGGAAGGCCTCTGGGATCAGAGAAGCCACTGAGATAAAGGAATCTGGCACAGGCTGTTAGCTCTTCTCTGCTTATAATACAGCAGTTCAGAAGAGAAATCTAAACCACTTTAAAAATTCAAAGATAGATTAGATCTTCCAGGATCCTGGGGGTGACTCAGCAGATCTCAGCACTGTGGGTGTGGCCCTTAGCTCTCACCTGTGACTAGTTAAGAGATTGAGAAGTGGGCGGATACAGCCCAAGGCAACACACACAGCCGGGCTCAGCTGAAGGCTGTGGAATTCAGCACCGGAAGTCCCAGAGAAGCAGAACCTTTGAACTAGGGACCGCGGTTTCTGGCAGACACTTCCAGTTTGAGAGCAGGGGCTTTTCACGTCACCTGCTGCTGACATCCACGCCCCACCGGGACGCATAGGCTGGGCTTTGTGTCGCCTTTATTGTTCAGTCTCAAACCTCAGGGAAGCCACTAGAGCACAGCACCCTCAAAGCACAGCAGTGCTAGTCACCTGTGAGGCACTTCCAGGGAGGGGGTGGGGAACTCTCTCCCAGAGCTCTCTCTTAGCTCAGACACAGGAGCCGCTCCATCCATCTAGTCTGGGAGGAAGCTGGTACAGAAATAAATAAATAATTTCCTACCTCAGGGACAGACCCCAAAAGATTTTTTAAGTATGAGCAAAAAGCCAAGAAAAACTATAGATACCTTCTACAGAGAGAAAGAGCGGGTATCCAACCCCGAGGGAAGTTAACAGCAGAGAGTCAGTAGATAACAACTTAAAGGGGAATGATACCTGCCACCCATCACACAACTCTCTCCTTGAAGAAACTATTAAAAATCTAAGAGAGTTTGAAGAAAAATGGGGAAAGGAAAGGGAAACTATGATAGAGAATAACAACGTCCTGAAATGGGAGTTGGAAAAAATAAAGCATTCACAGTAGATGCAGGGAAACAAAATTTGTGAATTAGAAAAGGTTAAAAAATCACAATCACAGGAAAGTAGGATTTCTGAATTGGAAAAGATAAAAAAGTCTCAAGAAAATAGAATTTCTGAATTGGAAAAATAAAATAATTCTCAAAAAAATTTAGGGAAAAGGAAAAAAATTCAATAGAGCAAAATAATTCATTTAAAAACGAAATTGGGCATTTACAAAAAGAATTAGAAACTGTGAAAGTAGAAAATAACTCCTTAAAATTCAGGATGAAACAAATAGAAATGAATGATTCACAGAGAACCCAAGAATCAGTCGAACAAAACAAAAAAAAAAAATGAGAAGCTGGAGAATAACGTCAAATACTTACTGGGAAAATCTATAGACCTGGAAAATAGATCTAAGAGAGATAATCTGCAGATCATTGGACTTCCAGAAAACTATGACCAAAAAAAGAGCCTAGATTCTATTTTACAGGAAATTATCAAAGAGAACTGTCCAGAGATAATGGAAACAGAAGGGAAAGTAGATGTAGAAAGAATTCATCGAATTCTTCTGAAATAGACCCTAAAAAAAGAACACCACGGAATATTGTGGCGAAACTGCAGAATTACCACACAAAGGAGAAAATCCTGCAAGCAGCTAGAAAAAAACAATTTAAATACCAAGGTGCCACAATAAGGGTCACTCAAGATCTGGCTGCCTCCACATTAAAAGATAGAAGGGCCTGGAACCTGATATTCCATAAGGCAAAAGATCAAGGACTGCAACCAAGAATGAACTACCCAGCTAAGTTTAGCATCTTTTTCCATGGAAGAAGATGGTCATTCAATGAAATAGAGGAATTCTATATGTTTCTAAGAAAAAAAAACAGACTTAAACAAAAAATTTGATCTACATCCACAAGACTGAAGAGAAACAGAAAAAGGTACACAGAACCATTGAGAACTGTAACTCTATTGTGGGTATATAAAAAGTACTGATGGATAATTTGATTTTACTGATATAAAAGACAAAAGGGGGTGTGGTAAAGGGAAGGAGGTCGTTTCAGAAAAAGGGGAAGGAATGATAAAAAGAGGGAAACTACATCCCAGGAAGAGGCACAGAAAATATACCATATCTGAGGGAATTTAGTGAGGGGGAGAATCATTGTGTGAATCTTACTCTCATCAGAAGAGGCTCAAAGAGTAAATAATTGACATATTTGTTTTTCAGAGAATTTTCTCTCACCTCATCAAAAGGAGGGAGAGGAAAAGGGAAAAGGAAAAGGAGAATGAGTGAAGGGACTTGGAGGGAGGGGGGAGGGATACTAAAAAAAAAGGGCGGGCTTCGCATCACAAGGGGGGGGTCTATAAATTAAATATCGGGGAAGGGGATCAGAGGGGTCAATGGAAAAAGCATAATCTGGGGATAATATGATGGCAGGAAATACAGAATTAGTAATTTTAACTGTAAATGTAAATGGGATGAACGCTCCCATCAAACGGAGACGGATAGCAGATTGGATCAAAAATCAGAAGCCTACAATGTGTTGTCTGCAGGAAACACACTTAAAGCAGGGGGATACATACAGAGTAAAGGAAAAAGGTTGGAACAGAGCGTTCAGGTAAAGCCAAAAAAGCAGGGGTAGCTGTCCTTATCTCTAATCAAGCAAAGCAGAAGTTGATCTAGTTAAAAAAGATAAGGAAGGAAACTATATCCTGCTGAAAGATAGCATAAATAATGAAGCCATATCAATACTAAACATATATGCACCAAGTGGTATAGCATCTAACTTTCTAAAGGAAAAGTTAAGAGAATTGCAAGAAGAAATAGACAGTAAAACTATAATAGTGGGAGATCTCAACCTTGCACTCTCAGATTTAGACAAATCAAATCTCAAAACAAATAAAAAAGAAATTAAAAAAGTAAATAGAACATTAGAAAAACTAGGTATGATAGACCTTTGGAGAAAACTGAATGGCAATAGAAAGGACTATACTTTCTTCTCAGCAGTTCATAGATCCTATACAAAAATAGACCATATATTAGGACATAAAGATCTCAAAATTAAATGTAGGAAGGCAGAAATAATAAATGCCTTCTTTTCAGATCACAATGCAATAAAAGCTACATTCAGTAAAAAGTTAGGGGTAAATAGACCAAAAAGTAATTGGAAAATGAACAATCTCATCTTAAAGAATGACTGGGTGAAACAGCAAATTATAGAAACAATTAATAATTTCACCCAAGATAATGACAATGATGAGACATCATACCAAAATCTGTGGGATGCAGCTAAAGCAGTAATAAGGGGAAGTTTTATATCTTTAGAGGCTTATTTGAAGAAAATAGAGAAAGAGAAAATTAAAGATTTGGGCCTTCATCTTAAAAAGCTAGAAAAAGACCAAATTAAAAACCCCCAACAAAAAATCAATCTTGAAAAACAAAAATTAAAAGGAGAAATCAATAATATTGAAAGTAAAAAACTATTGAATTAATAAATAAAACCAAGAGTTGGTTTTATGAAAAAGCCAATAAAATATATAAACCTTTGGTAAATTTGATCAGAAAAAAGAAAGAGGAAAATCAAATTGTTAGTCTTACAAATGAAAAGGGGGATCTTTCCACCAATGAAGAGGAAATTAGAAAAATAATGAGGAGTTACTTTGCCCAACTTTATGCCAATAAATTTGATAACTTAAGTGAAATGGATGACTTTCTCCAAAAATATAGGCTTCCTAGACTAACAGAGGAGGAGACAAATTGCTTAAATAGTCCCATTTCAGAAAAAGAAATAGAACAAGCTATTAATCAACTCCCCAGGAAAAAATCCCCAGGGCCAGATGGATTCACATGTGAATTCTACCAAACATTTAAAGAACAATTAGCCCCAATGTTATATAAATTATTTGAAAAAATAGGGGATGAAGGAGTCCTACCAAACTCCTTTTATGACACAGACATGGTACTGATACCTAAACCAGGTAGATCGAAAACTGAGAAAGAAAATTATAGACCAATTTCCTTAATGAATATTGATGCTAAAATCTTAAATAAGATATTAGCAAAAAGACTTCAGAAAATCATCTCCAGGATAATACACTATGATCAAGTAGGATTTATTCCAGGAATGCAGGGCTGGTTTAATATTAGGAAAACTATTAATATAATTGACAATATTAATAATCAAATTAATAAGAACTATATGATCATCTCAATAGATGCAGAAAAAGCATTTGACAAAATCCAACACCCATTCCTACTAAAAACTCTTGAGAGTATAGGAATAAATGGACTATTCCTTAGAATAATCAGGAGCATATATTTAATACCGTTTGTAAGCATAGTATGCAATAGAAATAAACTGCAACCTTTCCCAGTAAGATCAGGAGTGAAACAAGGATGCCCACTATCACCATTACTATTCAATATAGTACTAGAAACGCTAGCCTCAGCAATAAGAGCTGAGAAAGAGATTCAAGGAATTAGAGTAGGAAATGAGGAAATCAAACTATCACTCTTTGCAGATGACATGATGGTATACTTAGAGAACCCCAAAGACTCTGCTAAAAAGCTATTAGAAATAATTCAAAATTTCAGCAAAGTGGCAGGATACAAAATAAATCCACATAAATCCTCAGCATTTTTATATATCACCAACAAAATGCAACAGCAAGAGATACAAAGAGAAATTCCATTCCAAACAAATGTTGAGAGTATAAAGTATTTGGGAATCCATCTACCAAAGAAAAGTCAGGAATTATATGAGAAAAATTACAAAACACTTGCCACAAAAATAAAGTCAGATTTAAATAATTGGAAAGACATTCAGTGCTCTTGGATAGGCCGAGCAAATATAATAAAGATGACAATACTACCCAAACTAATCTATTTATTTAGTGCTATACCAATCAAACTCCCAAGAAACTATTTCAATGACCTAGAAAAAATAACAACAAAATTCATATGGAAGAATAAAAGGTCGAGAATTGCAAGGGAACTAATGAAAAAAAAACTCAGAGGAAGGTGGTCTAAGTGTACCTGATCTAAAGCTATATTATATAGCAGCAGTCACCAAAACCATTTGGTATTGGCTAAGAAATAGACCAGTCGATCAGTGGAACAGATTAGGTACAAAGGACAAAAAAGGGTACATCTATAGCAATCTAATCTTTGACAAACCCAAAGATACCAACATTATGGATAAAAATTCATTATTTGTAAAAAACTGTTGGGAAAACTGGAAATTAATATGGCAGAAATTAGATATGGATCCACACTTAACACCATATACCAAGATAAGATCAAAATGGGTCCATGATTTAGGCATAAAGAGTGAGATAATAAATAGATTAGAGGAACAGAGTATAGTCTACCTCTTAGACCTGTGGAGGAGGAAGGAATTTATTACCAGAGGAAAACTAGAGATCATTATTGATCACAAAATAGAAGATTTTGATTACATCAAACTAAAAAGTTTTTGTACAAACAATACTAATGCAAACAAGATTAGAAGGGAAGTAACCAATTGGGAAAATATTTTTAAAAGCAAAGGTTCTGACAAAGGTCTCATTTCCAAAATATATAGGGAACTGACCCTAATTTATAAGAAACCGAACCATTCTCCAGTTGATAAATGGTCAAAGGATATGAACAGACAATTCTCAGATGAAGAAATTGAAATTATATCCACTCATATGAAAGTGTTCCAAATCACTACTGATCAGAGAAATGCAAATTAAGACAACTCTGAGATACCACTACACACCTATCAGATTGGCTAAGATGACAGGAACAAATAATGATGAATGTTGGAGGGGATGTGGGAAAACTGGGACACTAATACATTGCTGGTGGAGTTGTGAAAGAATCCAGCCATTCTGGAGAGCAATTTGGAACTATGTCCAAAAAGTTATCAAACTGTGCATACCCTTTGACCCAGCAGTACTACTACTAGGCTTATATCCCAAAGAAATACTAAAGAGTGGAAAGAGACCTGTATGTGCCAAAGTGTTTGTGGCAGCTCTTTTTGTTGTAGCTAGAAACTGGAAGATGAATGGATGTCCATCAGTTGGAGAATGGTTGGGTAAATTATGGTATATGAAGGTTATGGAATATTATTGCTTTGTAAGAAATGACCAGCAGGAGGAATACAGAGAGACTTGGAGAGACTTACATCAACTGATGCTGAGTGAAATGAGCAGAACCAGAAGATTACTATACACTTCAACAACAATATTGTATGAGGATGTATTCTGATGGAAGTGGAAATCTTCAACATAAAGAAGAGCCAACTCACTTCCAATTGATCAATGATGGACAGAGGTAGCTACACCCAGAGAAGAAACACTGGGAAGTGAATGTAAATTGTTAGCACTAATATCTGTCTGCCCAGGTTACATGTACCTTTGGAATCTAATGCTTATGGTATTTACACACATGTATTGTATCTAGGTTATATTGTAACACATGTAAAATGCATGGGATTGCCTGTCATTGGGTTGAAGGAATAGAGGGAGTGGTGATAATTTGGAAAAATGAATACAAGGGATAATATTATAAAAATATATATAATAAAAAAAAAATTTAAAAAGGACCAAAACCTTCAACAACTATCAATCTATATGCCACCTTCCCATCTGAATTAAACATTGTAAGAACTATCCACATTTATAAAAATATGAAAGTATCATGAAGAGTCCACTATTTTTTAAAAATATTATTTCAATGTAGACTAATTTTTACTATGATACATCTTGCAAGTAGGTTACAAGAACCCTTTAATTTAATATCTATTATTGCAATCTATTACTTGAGAAGAACAAAATACCACCTTAATACCTCTTTTCCAACATGTCTTTTACCTTTGCTTAAACATTATTCAAGATTCTTTGAGTTACAAGAGTAAAATGTCCTTGATAAATGGGGCTGTGACAAAAAAAAATATGCAAACAACACCTAAAACAGGAAGATGTGTATTATTCATACCAAATGTTTTAGCCATTGTGGTGAAGAACAGAACATGAGATCAAATGAAGAGAGATTCCTTATATGATGAAATCATGCAAATGTTGCTGTTTTGGGGATGAAATTCTATTTGTTGCTTTGAAGATATCTTTTCTTGTCCAAAGGAGTTTGGACTTACAAAATAACCAGAAAAAATCACAGTTAGCACTTAGAATATGAAGGCAAAAATGAATCATCCCATGCCTTTGAGGAAACTAAATTCTACTGAGGTCATTCAGTCAAAATTAAGTACCCATTGTGTTTTATATATGGTGCTAGGATATAACCTATATGAAGGTAAGCTAATACAGAGATATAGAAAAAAAACAATACAATTGATGGAGAGATGAATAATAACTCTAAGTGTGTGGGGGGGGTGGACATGTAAAATCTCATATAGAAATTCCTGAATCTGTGACTTGAAGGAATCTGGATATTTTGAGACATTGTTAAGAAAAGATAGGGGTCATTCCATAGTCAAAAAATCATCTTTCCAAACATACAAGAAAGCAGCTTAGGGATTTTCAGTGATAAGATAAGGCAGCCAGATATTTCATAAAACAGGAAGTTGTTTATAGAAAGTATAATAGGAAGAAGCATGTTCATACATAGAGATTTGTGCATATGTGTGAAAAGAAAAATGCAATATGTCAAATGATGGTCATCCCTAAAAACTACTCCAGAAAATCAACTTTTGTTTTTAATTTTGTTTGTTGAATTTTTAATTTGTTGAGTAAAACAATATTTCCATCAAACTGTATAATTTAAAAAAAGATAATTGAACAACATTTGGCAAATCTATTATGTACAATTTGCTCTTCCTTTTAAATATGTAATTGTTATCTAGTGTGGGTACCACATTCATAATGAGCTGAAGAGTGCTCATAGCTCAGTGTTCAGGAAAATAAATGGTACTGAGTTCATGCATAAGGGTCAGCTGAAGGAGCTAGGGCTTTTTAGCATAGAAAATAGAGAGTTGATAGAGCTTTTCAAGTATTTGATGTGGAAGAGGTTGGTTCTGAATAAGATAAGAAGAATCAGAATGAGTTGGAAACTACAAAAAAAATTAAATTTTGGTTGGAGATTAGAGAAAACTTCATGACAATTAGAGCTGTCCCAAAGCAAGACTAGAGGGTAGTAAGTTGCCTGTCATTGGAGGTCTTTATATCAACACTGGACACCAATTAGTCAGGAACATTACATTCGGAATTCACTTTTTGATATGGGTTTGACAAGGAAAGTCTTTTTCTGTAACGAGCTGTCGTCTCCAGAAGCTGCTGGATCGCTCTCTGGGAAGAGATCTGCTGTGTCTACTCAAATCTCTCCGACAGATTCTTCTTCCTGTAACGAACCGTTGTCTCCAGGCAGTTGCTGTTAACTCTTGTCCAAAGAAGTGACTTCCCTTCCTGCAGAGAGCCCCGTCAAGCCTGATGCAATTCAGAGTCTTCCTTCTTGAATCCTGGCTCTGAATCTCCTCCAGCTCTTATCCTTCTCCAGGCCGATCTGCTCTCTGCGCCCAGTGCTGTCTCTTTTTATCCTCCCAGAGAATGGGCGTGGAATAATGCAAGGGCTTCTGGGAAGAACCACTTCAGCCAATGGGCTTGCTCCTTCTATCAAGTCAACCTGAGTTCTCACTTTGTAATTGTCCAGAAAACCTGAATTCTCACCTTGTCACTGTCCAGACAACCTCAGTTCTCACTTAGTAATCCTAACATCTCCCCCTTTCTTTTGATTTAGAACATAGGACAGTCATGACCTTGAAACATAAATCCATCAATATGGAAGGTATTACACATAATTACATAAATGACCTTGAAACATAAATCCATCAATATGGGAAGTATTACAGATAATTACATAAATTACATAAGTACATAGTAACATAGTAACGTAACACATGCTAGAAGTATATAACATAATCATAAATTGAAAATTTATAAATGTCCATAAGTCCATTGTCCATTAGTCTCATCTTGTGTGAGGAAGTCCAATGATTCCTGCTGGTTTTTAAAGTTCTTTAACAGTCTTTTTATTAGCCATGCTCTTTCGGTGTAAGATGTTTCTTAGATCTTCTCCTTTATTTTGAGGTCTTTCTCTTTTTCTGTCTCTCTCTGATGGACAAGGCGAATATGACTCGTTGGCACCCATCTGATTCCTTCTCCTGCTGAAGAAATACAAGCAAACCCTCTCTCCCAGGCATTTAACCTATCTAATTACCTTCTATTTACCACTTTCTAAATCTCTTCTCATCATCTGGCAATTACATTGGAATTGTTTGCACTGGACACAGCCCTGTTGGTTTAAAAGGCCTGTATTCTCCCCAAGTGTAATCCATTTTTGCAATCTGATTGCCTTTTGACTGACTTATCAGGTAATCCCTTTTGGCCATGTGATTGCTTTTCTTCTGGTTGATTAAATCAGAGTCCTGGCCTTCTAAAGGTTCTTTGGGTGTAACATCAGCTGCCATCATGCCCCAAGTCTTTTTTGCCTGGGGCCCTGGACCTGGGCCCCTCATCCCATTTCCCTGAATTATTCTACACTCTGATGCCCAATGGAATCCTCTGTTGCATTTTGGACATGGGGTTTTAGGTCTTCTCTCACCCTGTCTTTTCACTGTATCTCCATATCTACACTGAGCTCTTAGATGTCCAATTTTTCCACATTGAAAACATCGCCGAGTTTCTCTAGAAGTCCCTTGCCAGGAGGGACCCTGTCTTTCCACATTCATCATAGTCTGGGTGTAAAAAGCATTTGTTCCCACTGTCGCACAGCGTCTTATGATCTCCTCTAAAGGAGCATCTTTGTCTAATCCCCATATAATTCTTTTGCAAATCTCATTGGCATTTTCCTTAGCCAGATGTCTGGTCATTATTTCTGTAGCTGAATTTTCTCCAATAGTTCTTTTGACAGCAGTTTGCAAACGTCCCACAAAATCTGCAAAAGGTTCATTGGGACCTTGCTGTATTTTAGTGAAAGCCTCTCCCCGATCTTTCTGTCCAGGGAGGACACCCCAAGCTTTTATTGCAGCCTTAGCAATTTGCTCATATATTGTCATGGTATAATTAATCTGTTCCGAATTCTCTCCATACTGACCTTCACCAGCTAAGTGCTCAAAAGTGAATTGTGTGTTAACTCCTAATTCCAAATTGCATCTGACTTGAATTTTACATAATTCATGAAATTCCACAAGCCATAATAAATTTTCTCCAGGTTCCAGACATGTCCTTGCTATGGATTTCCAATCATTCGGGGTTAGGACTTCATAAGACAAACCATCTAGTAACATTTTGACATAAGCTGATGTAGCCCCATAAAGGGTACAACCTTTTTTCAAATCCTTAATTTTATTCAAATCTAAAGGTGCATATCTTTTCATTTTATGACCTACAGAATCAATATTTTCAATCACAGGATATGCATGTATAAAATCACTTATATCCTGTCCTTCTCTCTTAGCTTTAACCAATGCTTTTTCTAATCTTGTCATAGGCTTAGGCTGCTTCACAGGCAATTCTGTTTGTGTTTCTGCCTCTTCCTCTCCTCCTTCTTGCTCCACCCATGAAGGGTTAATTGAGGGAGGAGATGGGAGGTGCTCCTGTTGCTCAGAATTGTACTTAACTTCATTTTTATCTGATTCATCCTTTTCACCTAGTTTAGTTGACACCTCCCCATTTTGCTCCTTCATCTCTTCCTTTAGAATAACATTTTTTAAAGCCATTTGGATTAAATTATAGGTATGAATTGTATCTTTGGAAACTGAGTTTGGTCTGGAACCAAAGGGTAAAATGTCACAAAGACAATTGTAGTGTTCACCTAATTGCTCTCCTACTAATCTCCACTCATCTGGATCCAATTCTTCTTCCAGAGAAAAAGAAGGACATATGACCTTCACAGTTCTTAAAAGTTCAGTAATTTCCTCTAAAATTATAATCAAGCCTTGGCTTTTCATAACCTTGATGATGCTCTCTAAACATTTTCCTTGAACAGAAGGTGTTTGCCCCATTTCACTATAAGAGATTGCTGGTTTAGCCCTTAACAAGTTCCTTATTTATCTATTAGCACACTCACTTAATCTTTAACAAAGTTTCCTCGTTACTCACGGTTCTGGGTCAGAGAGACTGAGATCTGGATGGGAGGCTTTTTCACTGGAATCAGGACCGTGTCTGTCCCTGTTCAGGTGCCAAATTGCGAAGGTCTGGTCTAGCTCCTCTTGTCAGGATAAGCAAAAGTCCTTGCCCCACGGTGGACGCCAAATGTAACGTGCTGTCGTCTCCAGAAGCTGCTGGATCGCTCTCTAGGAAGAGAACTGCTGTGTCTACTCAAATCTCTCAGACAGATTCTTCTTCCTGTAACGAACCGTTGTCTCCAGGCAGTTGCTGTTAACTCTTGTCCAAAGAAGTGACTTCCCTTCCTGCAGAGAGCCCCGTCAAGCCTGATGCAATTCAGAGTCTTTCTTCTTGAATCCTGGCTCTGAATCTCCTCCAGCTCTTATCCTTCTCCAGGCCGATCTGCTCTCTGCGCCCACTGCTGTCTCTTTTTATCCTCCCAGAGAATGGGCGTGGGATAATGCAAGGGCTTCTGGGAAGAACCACCCCAGCCAATGAGCTTGCCCCCTCTATCAAGTCAACCTGAGTTCTCACCTTGTAATTGTCCAGAAAACCTGAATTCTCACCTTGTCACCATCCAGACAACCTCAGTTCTCACTTAGTAATCCTAACATTTTTCTTCTAAAATTCTGTGATTCTACAAATCAGAAGTGGTTAAGAAGTCTATTACTCTTATGAGATCATGGGCCATTGCTTTCTCAATGTGAATATTCATTGAAATTCTTTCAAATTCAAGACTTGGTCTTAAATGTAAATATATGCTAATATACATATATGTATATATAGTAATAAAGAAATATAAACATATGCATGCACATATATGTGTATATATAAATATATATACACATATATGTGCATGCATATATGTGTGTAGTAGATAGAAATCTCTATATATCAATATATATGAGTACATATACATGAATATATTCTAAATCATTACATATCAAATCTATATATATAATTGTTTTCATGTTATCTCCCACATTATATTGTGAGCTCCTTAATAGCTATTCTGGACTTTATTTCTATCCCTAGGGCCTAATCCCTAGGGTTAATATAGGGCCCAATACATAGCATGTGTTTAATATATGTTTGTTGACTTGACTTTTTGATTGTGGTAAGACATGAACTTGAAGGTTAATAATATTCAGTGAAGGGTAACTTCAGGAGGGAAGTCTCCAACAGCCCAACTAACTCAAGACTTTGAAAGAAAGTGGCTGAGTATAGATCAATGTTTCTAATTACAAGAATGTTTTGAAGGTTGCAATGCTATTCATTACACTCTTACAAACTTCTTGGGTTCAGGTTCCTCATGAAGTCAATCCAAAAGGCAGGATGAAAAACTTCACAGCTTCACAGATTAGTGATAGATAGATAGATAGAGAAACAGATAGATATAAATATAGAAATATATGTAGAGTTATAAATGTTGATATAGATCTACGTGTTGATACAGATACAGAATTTCTAGAGGGTCATAGATAGTGGGGGAACTGTGGGTGAGGTATAAGACCAGAGGGAACCTCCTGACAATGTCTGGGTCGGCTCTCCATCTCCCCTAAGGGCTCTCAGCCTTCCTGAGAAGTCAGGAGATGGTGATAACCTGTGTTGTAATTGAAGCAGAGTGATACCAGGTGGTAAAGAGTCATCTACACACAATAGCAAATTGTTTATGTGGTCCCACATGTGCAGTATATAATTAGCGCATGTGTAGTGTTGCTTTAGTTATATAAGTGTATTAGGTTATATAAGGGTGAGAGAATTTGGAATAAATGGACTCCATGTTTGACCATCCACATGAGTTCCTGCCTCATAACTCCTCTTCTAAGACCAAGGATAGGTACTGAGACCCTCCAGAGAACTAGTCCAGAAAAAAGAGAGATAAATTTAGATATAGGTATAGCTACAGACAGACAGACAGACAGAGGAGGGAGAGATAGAGAAACAGGAAAAGACAAAAATGCAGTGTGTGTGTGTGTGTGTGTGTGTGTGTGTGTGTGTGAGAGAGAGAGAGAGAGAGAGAGAGAGAGAGAAGAAAGGAGAAGAGATGTGTGTGAGAGAGAGAGAAAGCATAAAGATATGTTAGAATTTAGAACTCTAGGTATTAGGCACATACCAGTGGAGCACACAGAATGTCAATTAAGTATTCCTCATTATCATCATCCCTGCAGATCTGGCCTATAAGTCACTATGACCCCCTCCCCACTTCATATATCTCTCCTATGACACTTTCTCTGAGGAAAACCTTTGAAAAATGATGTTGCCTAAGAATGTTTGTGGTAGCCCTCTTTGTAGTGGCCAGAAACTGGAAACAGAGTGGATGCCCATCAATTGGAGAATGGCTGAATAAATTGTGGTACATTAATATTATGGAATATTATTGTTCTGTAAGAACAGGATGATTTCAGAAAGGCCTTGAGAGACTGACATGAACTGATATTGAGTGAAATAAGCAGGACCAGGAGATCATTGTATACTTCAACAACAATACTATATAATAATCAATTCTGATGGACATGGCTATCTTCAACATTGAGATGAATCAAATCAGTTCCAAAAGAGGAGTAATGAACTGAACCAGCTACACCCAGGGAAAGAACTCTGGGAGATGACTATGAACCGCTACATAGAATTCCCAATCCCTCTATTTTTGTCTGCCTGCATTTTTGATTTCCTTCACAGGCTAATTGTACACTGTTTCAAAGTCAGATTCTTTTTGTACAGCAAAATAACTGTATGGACATATATATATATATATATATATATATATATATATATATATATATATATATATATATGGAGAGAGAGAGAGAGAGAGAGAGAGAGAGAGAGAGAGAGAGAGAGAGAGAGAGAGAGAATTTTATTTACACTCTAACATATTTAACATGAATTGGTCAACCTATCATATGGGGTAAGGGGAGGGAAGGAGGGGAAAAGTTGGAACAAAAGATTTTGCAATTGTCAATACTGAAAAATTATCCATACGTATATCTTGTAAATAAAAAGCTGTAATAATTTTTTTAAAAGAAAGAAAAATGATGTTACCAGATCAATTCGGAGCATCTCATCTCTTTTTCTGAGTCTTAGAGACTTAACTTAAACCACAGATAACCAGCAACTAGTATGAACTATAAATTTTTGTTATGGTTGAGTTGTTTCTGACTCTTTGTGACCCCATTTGAGGTTTTCTTAGAAAAGATAATAGAATGGTTTACAATTCCCTTTTCTTATGTTTCTTCTTGATGAGGAACCTGAGGCAAACAGGATAAAGTGACTTTTCCAGGGTCACACATCTGCTAAGTGTCTAAGACCAGATTTGCACTCATAAGGATAATTCTTCCTAAGTCCAGGCCTTCCTCCTCCTCCTCCTCCTTCTCTTTCTCCTCCTCCTTCTCCTCCTCCTTCTCATTCTCCTCCTCCTCTTCCTCCCCCTTCTCCTTCTTCTTCTTCTTTTTCCTCTTCATCAAAATCAGAAATATGAGAGAACATTCAGCATTTTTTAGAAATCTTGGAATCATGCTATGACATCTGTTGGTCGCAATATTTTTCATAAGGGCTTTTTATAAGATTGGCTATTTTATTTAAAGAATCCATTAATAGATGCAAAACCCTAGAATGGTAAATAGCAAAATCAGTGGAAATGAATTGCCCTGCTATTTACTATTATTCCTTCTAAAATTTTATTTCTATGGGAAAGAATAATTAAAGATTTAATTTCCATTTCTTCCTATGGTTTTACTAAAAAAGGAAAAAAAGAATCAGGTTATAACATATAAATAAAATATAAATCTCAGGAAAGATCAGTAGCACAATTACAAAGAAAAAACCCTTTCCTTTTTTTCCTCACTGATTATTAGGTGAGAAAAGATTCCCAGGCTTCAAAAGCATGTTCTTTTTCGTGCATGGTAGCTTAGCATCTCTATGGAAAAAAAAAAAGCTGATTAAAGATGGTTTGAATAGTAGACAGTTGAGAAAAATTTCCCAGCCTCTGTTAGGGAATAACTGAAAATCTATCCTTTGCAACTTATATTTAAAAATATATATATATATATATACATATATATATATATGTATATATATATATATATATATATATATATATATATATATTTATAATTAAAAAAAAACCTTTTTCTCTATAAGTAGCTCTCTGAGAGGTGCCATTTTCTGCTGGGGTAGTCTGAGAATGAGCCCAAATCCTATGGAGGTGATGTTTCTCAGGTGTGACAACTGAAGGAGATTGGTAGAAAGCTGTGGACATTACACCTCCAAAGCCCAGCCCCAAACAACTTACTATATAGGTCTTTAGGGGCATGGGACCCATAATAGGAAGAAAGAATAAAATCTTTCTTTTAAGTATGGAAATTATTCTTCCAATGTCTTTCTTGACAGCTGGTGAGGCACAAAATAAACACGGGTGTATTTGCAAGTAAGCAAAAATTTGCATAAACAGCAGCTGCTGCATTACCCAAGGACACGTAACCATAAAGAATTTCTCTGCCTTTTGAAACAAAAGGTAAAGACCTGCAGGAAATAATGAGTTTGTTAACCACCTGTTAATGGTTGCACATACGTACAATAAAGAGCCATGTGTTGGTGGCCCAAAACTCTTTTCCAAATCAGATTTTTTTTTCTAATTAAAACTAAATGTATCATTGTGATACAAAAAATAATAATTTTGATGCAGTGATAAAAAATGCTCTCTCCACTTAAGTGACATCTCTACACTTGGCCACTATATTTTTTCCCTAGTCCAAAATATTGGAGCTGATTCAGAAATATGTATTTGGATGGGATCTATTAAATTCTTATATTTGTTTCACAGAGAGACACATTAGAGTAGTAGAACAAACAAAGGGAAAATCAAAGAATCAAATTGCATGTTGTTTTTCTCTTTTTTTCCCCCACGGTCAGTTAAAAGCTCCCATCAAATAGCTGCAGGTTTAAAGATGTTTTCCAAAGATGATCTTGCCTTTATCAAGACAAATCTAACAGCCAGATCCAGGGATTGGAAATCCCTGTGAAAATACTGTGATGTGTTGACCTCTGGTATATTTGGGCTCTCCCAACCACTACCACACCTTCAGTAGCAGGTGAAACCAGTAAAAGCCGAAGTCACAAAATGGCACTTTCCAGAGAAAAGTATCATGGGGATTTCTAGCACAGTATCTAGCACATGGTAAGAGCTTGATTGACTGATTTTGATTAGAACTTTGAATCATGATCAAGTCAACTTCATTACTGTTCCTGGATAGGATGCTTCAATCTACTCCCTTTATAGCTCCACTCATTATTTAATAACTGGGTCTTTCTCTTTTCATTCCCCCTTTCAAGATGCTTATTAGAATACAAGTTCTTTGAGGGCAGAGACAATTTTTGCTTTTGTATTTGTATCCTTAGGGTTTTTAGTACATTGTTTGGAATATAGTAAGAATTTAAAAGATGGTTTCAATTTATTCATTCAAGTGGTTATACATGTTATATAATCTCTATGTAAAAAAAATCTGAGACTAAGATAGTTTAAATGATTTTTCTAAGGTCAAAATATCAAAGACATTTCTCTCTTTTCTTTAAGTTTGGTATATCACTTTATCTGTCTCTGTATCTTTCTGTTTTTCTGTCTTTTTTTCTCTTTCACTTTTGTCTGCCTGTTTTTCTATCTTTCTGTTTATCTCTACTTCTGCCTCTGTCTCTCTATCTCTGTCTGTATCTCTCTAATTAAATTTTATCATTTCCCACAGTTTCTATGTTTGCAGACTGATATCAATACTTTCTTTATTTGAGACATTTCATGAAATGTTAATCCAATACTTCAATCCAATTATCTGTTGCAGTGCTTACCTTAAAATAAAGCAATTGACCTGAAACTTTTTTTTTCTTCTTCTTGCCATGTCACATTCCTTATTCAATGTGTATTTTGAAAATCCTGTCTATACCTCCCAGGGTATATCTGGAAGTTATTTAGAATTCTTGTTTGGGAAGTACATATTTAGAGCTAAAGTAGATTGTAGAAAAAGCCCAGTCCAGTCCTTTCATTTTATAGATATGAAGCTGAGTTCACATTCAGATAAAATGATTTGACCATGGGTATACACAGTTGCTAAGTTTCAAAAGTACAATTTTAACCCAGGTCCTATACTTGGGAGTCAGTATTCTTTCTGTTGTGTTTTGCACAGAAGATCTAGATTCAAATCCTGCTTAGTTCATTTATTACCTATGTGTCTTTGAGTGAATTACTTAAATTTACTTATCTGAATCATGAGAAGAAAAGGCAAGATGATTTCTAAGGATATTTTCTGTTCCAACACACAAAACCATAAATAATTTTAGAGACAGCCAAGACTAACAAGATGTGAGAGATATGTGTGTGTGTGTGTGTGTGTGTGTGTGTGTAAGAGAGTGGGGGAGAAGGGAAGGAGGGAGGGAGGGTGAGAGAGACATAAATGGAAGGAAAGGAGAAGAGATGAGAGAAGAGGAGAGAGAAGAGGAGGGAGAAAGGGAAGGCAAAATATTAAAACAAGAAGGAAGATAACAAATATTGTACTTTAGCATTTTAAAATTCAAAGGAAGATTTGCCCAAAATGTTTATATAAATATGTATTATATATATGTATATATATATATATATATATATATATATATATATATATATATACACACACACACACACACACACACACACACACACATATATATATATGTATGTATATCTTGAGAGAAATGTATGACTAGTCACAGTGGGTGGAGATATCTGCCTAAGGACATAATAAAGTGTCTATTGTTTAAGTATTGGGCACTTCTGGGGTTGGGGGGAAATGCCAAGATGAGGGAAGTATATTGAGAATGAAAATATATCAGTCCAGGAATGAATGTTTCCACACTGCTGAAAGGGGAAAAATCTGGACAGAATTAGAGTTACTAAAAGAGCAAGAAAGGGACTGTCTTTGGGAGGAAGCAAACTGATACTGTGAGGGATGAATCAGGAAAAAAAAAAGTCTTCTTAGAGTTTCAGTATATGCTGCTCTCTAAATTTCCTACCTTGAAGCAGTTTCAGTGGTCCTACCTTTCTTAAGCTTCAGTACTACAACCAAAACTTTCTAATGCTATAATCTCTATGAATGCCAAATGAGGGTGGTATATTCTAATGTATACAAATAAGGTGCTTACATTTTTATAGGGTATTTATGTATATACCTATAAACCTAGCATGTATATACAGGTATAATTATATATACATATTTAAATATAAATATGTGTATATGTATACACATATACAAACATATTTACATCCTCCATATGTGTGTATGTGTGTGTGAGAGAGAGAGAGAGAGACAGAGAGACAGAGAGACAGAGAGACAAAGAGAGACAGAAAGAGACAGAGAGAGACAGAAAGAGACAGAGAGAGACAGAGATAGAGAGAGTGTGTAGTGGTTACTCGGAATGGAAGACCTCCCAAAATCCATAGTGATGATGGACCACAGTACTATGTCTTTTAAATTTGAAGAGTGAAAACTAGGCCAGTGGCTAATTATTTACAAAGCAGAATACACACACACACACACACACACACACACACACACACACACACACACACACACACACACACACTAATAACCCCATTAGAATACACACTTTAAGGGCAGGAGCTATTTCACTTTTATATTTATATTATTGCTTAGCCCACTCTTTAATGAATGTTACATTACCTTTCATCTATCATCTATATCTATTGAACATATAGTAAGTACTTAATAAATGCTTTTCATTCAAGGTAATGATACTATGCTTTGTCAATAAAAATAAATAAATAAAAATAAAAAAGATGCCATAACAAAATATTAAAAAAATATTAAAAGCATTAGATGAAAATCATGTTCTCTTATGGTAAACTTTCAGTACTCTTCCTCCTGAAATTACTGTATGAATGCTAATGTTTACAAACACATTTCCAGTATGTGATGTATTATTACGGAACAGATGTTCTTAAATTATATAATAGTCTAGGATAAATAATTTTCCATCAGGCTTTCTCTATCTGTACATATCTATTTGGCTTTGTATTTGGCTGCCTGTCTGTGCTCTTCTCCATAGTTAATGGTTGTTAATGATCTGTTTCCAAGTCTTCCTCTTCCCCCATGCAAAATGGAAAGGGCTTGCATTTGAACATTTGGAAGGAAGGTGGTGGTGGTGGTTGTTGTCGTTGTGTTAACAATGGAATATTTTTCAAAATAATGGATCTTTGAAATACTTTTACTTTATCAATCAATCAACTTTTATCAAACAACTGCTATTTGTCAGGCACAGTATTAAGCTCTGAAAGAAGCAAAGACAGAAATAAAACTTTCTCTGTCCTTAAGGGGCTTACATTCTATCACAGATATATAGATACATAAATGTATGTATACTAGGGAGGGAGACATTAAAAGCTAGGAGGATCAAGAAGAGGTTCCTGTAATTATTTTCTTCTGATTTACAAATCTTGATCCAGATCATTATTTCATGAAGTGCCTAGGTGAGGAATGCTAAGTCTATTCATAGCACTTCTTCTCCCTCTTAGGACTTCTCAATCTCCTTTCCAGTAGCCTTACTTTTCATGCAGGTAGTCTTTTTCCTTCACTTGACTCTATAATCCCCTGTATATGTTGTCTTGAATTTTCAAATAAATAAATAAACAAAAATATAAATGAATGAGTGAATGAATAAATAAACATTCATAAAACTCCATGAAGATAGTTATCCTTTTTTTTTTTTTAACTTCTTCCTATATTGCCAGCTCTTAGAAGAGTGCCTGATAAAAATTAAATGTTGAATAAATACACAAAATTTAAGTCATTCAGACTCTGAAGTACATTGTTAATGGGTTAAAATTGTCCAAATGCCTTTCAGGATACATGTTTTTAGATCCTGCATGGGAAACCTCATTGAACTAAAAAGTTCTACAAAGAATTTAATCTAAGGTAGATTCTAACTCATTGTGTGTTACATTTAGAAAGGCTAAATTGCCCAAGGCTGGAGGTGACTGGCTTAATATAGTCGTTTTTTATTCATGAGTGAGATAATCAGTCAAATAAACCAGCCCCTCACTAGAACAGGCCCACCCCTCATTATAGTATTCATTCTCTTATTATTTGTTAACCAATCAGAAATGATTACCACCTTGAGGAGGACTCACTTTTCCAGGGACATTGAGTGGGTTTTATGAAGGATCTTTGTCCTTCAAGAATATCAATGACCTATTTTTATTAATTATTTGTTAGAATGGTCAATTACCCAGAAACTATGTCTCTTGAATTTTTTATACATTGAACAGCCATCTACTTCTTTTTCTATAGAACTTTTTTATATATCACACATCCATCTATCTACTTTTTCTATTTATGTATCTAGCTAGACTTGAGTTGAGATATGAAAAATAACTAAACACCTAGAATAATGAATTTGTAATTCAAAAATACTGAATTAAAATTCTTTCTCTGTTCTAAACTGGTTGAGGTACCCTGGACAAGTTATATTACCTTTCAGAACTCCAGGAAATTCTTGGAAAGGATTTGAGGTCTCCATTTTTAGAAGGAATCTGCTTATTTGATATTCCTCATGGCAATGAAAAATTAAATTTGGATCTCCCCCTTATTGGGGATAAATGATATATACAATACCTATTTCACATAATTGTTGGAGGAAGGACTTAAATAAGAAAATGTATTTATATTTAATAAATATTTAGTAATCACTCACTGGGGGGATCCAAAAAGAGGCAAAAATACTATCCTTATCCTCAATGTTTATCCTTGCTTACAGTCTAAGAGTAGAGCCACAGCATCCAAATATCTACAGAACAAACTGCTCTACATAGAGAGAACTATAATGGCTTAAATTACTCCTCCCATAGATGCTGTGTGTATTTGTGAGAAGTGGTGCACCAAGTTTTTAGAAAAAAGCTATCAACAACTGTTTTTACTATCTTTTCTAAAAGGTATAGCTATACATTGAGCCAACCTGGCAATTCAAAGAGAAGTTGGGAAATATTGCTATTTTTTTCTATTCCTCCTCCTCTTTCTTAGTTTATCACTGTGGTCCCTTTATCTACTTGTGGCACTGTAACTTTAACCTCTGGGTACTCTGTCCATAAGGATAAATTTTATGGTTGCTTATGTTTTGGGGGCTTGAAGGCTAGATTTAAAAAAAAATAATTTATTAATTTTTATTATTGTTATTGTTCTCACAAGGCTGGGATAATTTACTTTTTGTCCTGTATAATTTTCATTTATGATTTCTTGAAATATTGTTCTGAGGAAAAAAGGCTTTTAAAAGAGCTCATTGTGTTTCAAATGGAGTTACTTGACAATGCCTTTAAACTCAAATAACTCTAGCTGTCATTGAATAGCCAATAATATTCCTTAACCCAAGCTTCTGTGGCTCATTATTTATATTTTTATAATTTAGAATGAGCACAAATAGCAATTGTTTTCTATTCTGGCTAGAAACTTTAAGAGTCTTCCCCTCCCAGATTGATATTTTTGTGATGATAAACTAGGTCATCTTTTGTTTCATTTTCTACCTAGCTCTTAGACATTAAATGGGTTTTTCTTCATACAAACTGAAACCTGAAAAAGACTTAATTTAGAAAGGTCAAGGTTGTTGCATACTGGACTATCATCAATTGTCTTGGCTTTTATCTTTTTATTTTTTTTTCCTTTTGTTTTATTTGAAAAAAAAAAAAAGAAAAACAGAAAAGAAATACAAAATAAAATAAAAGAAAGAAAAAGTGGAAATTGTCAGACGCCCAGAAGAGCATCAGAGAGTATTCAAAATATGAAACAAAAAAAGTACCAGATCAAGAAAGTATATATATATATATATATATTAATAGAAGAAATTATATTCATGAGTGACAAATTTTTTTCTTTACTTCCTTGTCAATTGCTTTTTGGTTCTCTGCTATTCATCTTATTTACTTTATTCCTTTTCCCCCTTCCCTCTCCACCACTCCCAAGCAAGTTACATATATATATTTTTCTTGTTTCTTGCAAAATTTTCTTTTGATCTAAAGATTTTGAAATTTGTCTATAATATTTCTGTGTGTTTTCCACACAGGATCTCTTTGAGATTGTGATCAGTGGATTTTTATCTATTTCTACTTTCCCCTCATGTTCTCTTACTCCTGGAAAATTGTCTTGCATTATTTCATGCATTATTAATGTGTCTAGCTTCTCTTTTTGATCCAAACAGGCACTCCAATTATTCTTATATTTTTTCTTCTAGATCTATTCTCCAAATTTATAATCTGCTTTGGTATTTCTTAGTTTCTCATAGCTTCACTGGCTTCCCCTTGCCCAAATTTAATTGTGTGGGATGGGTGCTAGAACTCCTTTCCCAAATTAATTAATCAGATACATGTTCAAGTACAAAAAGGAAGCATTTATTTAATCCCTGCAGGGAGAAGCCCAGACACACCTGGAAACCATCCCAACTTCTGCTATGTGCTCCTGAACCTGGTCAGTTGGAAGTAGAATAGCTGGTTAAATAGGAAAAGATCCAAACCTTTTCAATGGATAGACCAAAAGGACATAACCATCCTTGACCGATGATCACCAATGTTGCCTGCTTCCTGTGGCTCATGTCACTTCCTGTAACTTCAATAACTTTTTGCATCCCAAGGTTCTAAAGTCTCTCTCTCTCTTTCTCTCTCTCTCTCTCCCTCTCTCTCTCTCTCTCTCTCTCTCTCTCTCTCTCTCTCTCTCTCTCTCTCTCTCTCTCTCTCTCTGTATATATATATATATATATATAGTGTTTGTGCACCAATTAAGAGACCAGTGTCATTGGATTAAAAAGTGCATGTTGGGGATCAGTGTGTAAGACTGGAAAGGCAGAAAGATGGAGATTTTAAAGAGCATTGCATGCCAGTCATTGGATTTTGTATTTGATTTTGGGTCAGTAAGGATTTACTGGAGTTCATTGAGTAGGGAAAGAGACTGTGACATAATGGAACCTGCATTTAGGAAAACTCATTTAATATCTGGAAAATAGATTGGAGTAGGAAGAAACTTGAGGTAAATAGTCATACTAGCAGGCTATTGCAATAGTTCAAGTGTGACATGATGATGTCATATACCAGAAGAAGGAGGGATATATTCAAGAAGTCTTTTGCAAAATTAATAGTGTTTTATAACTATTAATTGCTAATGCCTTCCCACATTTCTCAGTGCTTAGATCTTTGGTTGCTATTCTACTAATTTTCCTTTGTGATTCAATTCAAATCAATTCAACAAAGTTACTGAGTGCTTCAAAGTTGCAAGTCAAGAATTGTTCAGCATAGCAGATGAGATGTTGCTAGCATTAGAATGAGGGGAAAAAAAAAGAATTCAAAATTCTGCCTCTGCCACTTAATGTTTCTGTGACTATCTGGAGATCATTATTCTATCAATAACTTTAGCAGCACAATAAAATAAGGAATTATAGATGTTACCATCATGGCGCTCAGGGTACCCATTTCTCATTAAAGATCCTTGACTTTATGCTCAAGTGGAATGGATTCCATTTTGAGGGAGCCTGAAGAGGATTATACATTTTTGTACATTGGTACATTTCACCCTTTCCAAAATAGAATTCTGTAAATATCTCTCTGACTCAAATCTAGGGTCTCACGACAAAAGGATTAACAGCATATTTTTCTATAAAAATAACACAATGTGCAAAATAGTAGGCATCAGGTATAGGACAGCTATTCATTTCCTCCAACACAGAAAAATATTTAAAAAACAAAAAAATTTATAAGGATACATCAGATACCTTCCCAGAGATCTAATACACAGAACATTATTAAATGTGAAATACTTCATGAAATTGCCAAATAAGCATTTTATTTTAATTTGGATTACTAGTATCTGAGCAATTCCTTCCAAGTCTTCATCATTTGGCCACCCTGGCATACCTGGTTCATACTTGCATTCTTGATCATCTTTTTCACTGAGAAGGATGCAGATGGATGCAAAAAGCAGCTCTCTATAGTGAATGACCATTGACAAGTCTCATGATTCTGGATCTTTTGAGCCTACAATGGAACCACAAAAGATGAAAATATCCATTTCTCAGAATTTCAGATTGATCATCTGTGATCAGAGGGAAAAAATAAATTGGATGACACAGCCAGTGACTTGAGAACCAATCCCAGAACAAATTTTGATGAGGGAAAAAAAGGAGACTGCAAAGCTGCCTTGAAGCTTAACATAAAAAAAAGAAGATCTAGGCAACTGATCCTATCACTTCCTGGCAAATAGATGGAAAAAAGTGGAAGCAGTATCAGATTTTATATTCTTGGCCTCAAAGGTCATAGCAGACAGTGACTGTGCTCATGAAATTAAGACAGACACTTGCTCCTTGGGGGGAGGGGAAGCTGTGGCAAATATGGATAGCATACTAAAAAGTAGAGACATTATTGACAAAGGTTTATATAGTCAAAGCTATGTTTTTCCCAGAAGTAATAGGCTAGAAGAGTTGGATTGTAAAAAAAAAATTGATCACTACAGAATTGATGCTTTTGAATTGTGATTTTGAAGAATACTTCTGAGTCCCTTGGACAGCAAGAAGATTAAATTAGTCAATACTTAAAGAAATTAATTCAGGCTATTCACTGGAAGGTCAAAAATTGATACTGAAACTTAAATACTTTGGCCACATAATGAGAAAGTGAGACTCATTAGAAAATATTTGGATGTTGGGAAAGACTGAAGACAAAAAGGGACGGTATACAATGATATAGGTAGATAGTGTAATAGAAACAATGAACATGAGCTTGGACAGACTTTGAGAGATGATGAAAGATAGAAAGACCTGGTATACTATTGTTAAGGAGTCATGAAGAGTTAGACACAATTGATTGACTTAACATCAACAATTCACCCTCAGAAAAGGCCTTTCTCTCACTGCTATTATATGAGATGGCTTTGCAGCTGTATCCCCCAATAGAGGAAAAGCCTTTCTCCCTCCTCTAGTAGGAGTCCAAGAGAGGTGAAAAATGATTAGATGGATTATTTATTTGTTTAAATTCTAAGTGGGTAGTTCTTTCTACTGATTCTTCAACCAGCTTTTACATAATCCCCGGTGACGAAGTCTTTGGAGACCAGCTAAGAATTTCTGGTTAGATAGGTTCTTTTGAGGAAGGAGACAGAGCATAATCACCATGCTATCACCCATCATTCCAAAGTTTAATTCTTTTAGCAATAAGCCAGAACAGAAGTCTTTTCTCATGAAGCTAGACTTAATACATCATGGCCTTGTTCCTTTTGTATAAACAAGTTTCCAATCAATATCAGAGGTGGGAGAATCCATATTGGGAAGCCCTCATTCTAATGATATCACAGGTTCAGTTCAAGGTATTAGAGATAACAAAATGAAATAGTGACACAGTTATTGCCTCAAGAAATTTTGCTTTTATAGGAACATACACATAGAGCAATTTTGATAGGGCTTGATGGAAGAAGGAACAAATCCAGACCAAGCCTTAAGGAAAATGTAAGAAGAGAGAAGTTTTCTTGCTTTTTGTCTCATGCCATCTTTACTATCATATACACATCCTCTGTCTACCTGGGAAATTTTATTTTAAGCCTCAAACTTTTACCCAGAATAAGAAATATAATAATAGACAGCTTCTGAATTTCCTTAAGCCTGCTGACATTTTTTGAGATTGTTGTTTCAGTCCTAAAGCAGAGTTTCACTTCCCTCTTCAGCTTTTCAAAAGCCTTGGATTTGTCTCTAAAAGATTCTCTTCTTTACTTCTTTACAAGCCCCATTGTTGGTGTGCATGCCTGGCAAATGACCAAGAAAACAATGTGGTTTCTTGATTTTCAAGAATAGTCACATAAATCAACAGTGAGGCTTTTTTCTCCCTGGGCATGTAGCACTGAAATAGGGGAGACAATTGATCAGACCTTCCAAATAGGCAGATGGAGGGTTATTGTTATTTTTCAGCTCATCTATTTTACAGCCCAGTCACTGTTTTCATGTGTCATTTTGGACTATTCCTACAAGGTTGCAAAGCTCTTGGTATGTCATTAGTTGCCAAGTTCACAAGGTAGCTGTAGCCTGGAAACCAGAGGGAGTCTGATACCCTTCCAATTTGATCCTAAAAAGAGAATATTCTTAGGATTAAAAGAGTTCTATTTTAACTATCTGGGCACAAGGAGGCATCAAGGAAGACATGAACTGTTTCCAAGTCTTTCATATTCCTTTTTTTTATTGAAAATATTTACCATTGATGATAGTTTCTCTCTCTCTCTTTCTTTCTTTTTTATTTCTTTCTTTTCTTTCTTTCTTTCTTTCTTTCTTTCTTTCTTTCTTTCTTTCTTTCTTTCTTTCTTTCTTTCTTTCTTTCTTTCTTTCTTTCTTTCTTTCTTTTCTTTCTTTCTTTCTTTCTTTCTCTTTCTCTCTTTTTCTCTTTCTTTCTTTCTTTCTTTCTTTCTTTCTTTCTTTCTTTCTTTCTTTCTTTCACTTGACCTCTTGTTTCATTGATATAAGGGACTCCCTATATGGAAATCTGTGCAACTAATGCAAAAATCATCTGCTTTAAAATTTACATTTGTTTGAGTTCAAAGCACTGAGAAGTTCAATCACATGTCCAAGTTGACAGTCAGTCTGTTTCAAAAATAGAATTTGAATACATCTTATTTAAATGTACATAGTAGCATTTGGTCTTTTCCACTAAACAATGAGCCCCTTGGAAGCAGGAAATATTTTTGTCTCTTTTTTAATCCCCTAAACTTAACATAGTGCTGGCACTTAGTAGGTGTTTAATAAATGTTTGTTGGCTGACTTCATGACTAAGAAACTATCTTGCTATTCTCTAGGCCATGGTGTTGCTCAAGATTTTGTTGACATCCTTTGTTTTCATATCAAGTTTACTCTTGAATATGTTCCTTCCTTCTCCCTTACTCAAATACCCATCCTCTATAACAAAACACAAAAAATAAAGATAAGAGAGAAAAAATAAAAGCAACAAAACTTACCAACTAATCTGAACAATAAACACAATGTTCCAAAGTCAAAGTCTCACATATTTGTAAAGAATAGAAAAGGATGCATTTTTCTCATCTTTTCTATGGAGCCAAGCTTAGTGACTATAATTACATAGCTTTCAATTTCAAATTTGTTTTTGTTGTTGCTGTTTCCATTTAATTGTTGTATTCTTGGGGGCAGAGCCAAGATGGAGTAGTGAAGCCAGCTTTTATTTTATTTATTTTTTCTCAGTTTTCTCAACACATTCTCTTTACAACTTAAAAATGAACTAAACCAAATTCTGAGCTGGAAATCTAAAACAGTAGGCCTAGTGCAGGATAGCTTTGGAGGACAGAAAAAAAGTGTCTGTGGACACTGGGGTAGTAACTTATGGGTAACATGGCATAGTGAAAGTATTACTGATTTTGAACATTGGTGGAAGTGACAGCAGTAACAGTTCATCTCTAGAAATCATAAGAATATCAAACATTTAGTCAAAAATAAATCCTAGAGAACCCTTGTAATAGCTCTGGAAGTAGGAATGGATGCTATTTGGAAACTCAATTTCCCATTACCCAGTTAAGGATTCCAGTTCTAGGGTGAAGATGAGTGACTAAGTTACTGAATGTGAAGGGTTCTACCTGAATAAGAACTAGAAAGTGCACTCTTTTTGGAGGAAGGTGGTGACTAGAACACTTTGCAGATCACACCAAAGAAGCACCAAATTAGAATCACCAAAAACTTACAGGCTCTCATATTGAATTGTGAAAGCATTAGAAGGACATAAATGACAGAAACTTAAACCAATAGACAACTCCCATTCTCAGATATGATTAAAGTTCACAATAATAATTGTGAATTATTGGAAAAATCAACAACAACAGCAATAAAGAACATGCTTATAAAAAAAAAACTACTATGATGATAGTGAAATTCAAGGCATGAACTCAGATGAAGACAATGACTTAAAATCACCTACAAGCAAAGCTTCAAAGAAAAATACAGATTGGATACAAGCTGAAAAATGTTTCTTAGAAGAGTTTTTAAAAAGAGATTAAAAGGGAGTGTTATTTTTTTTTAGAAGAAACAAAAATAAGAAGTGGAGCTAAGATGGCAGAATAAGAGTAGGGGCTTCTCCAAGCTCACCCCCAGACTCCTCCAAGTACCTTTAAATAACAACTTTAAACAAATTTTAGAGTGACAAAAATCCACGAAGAGATAGAATGAAACAGTTTTCCAAACCAGGACAACTTAGAAGGCCAACAGGAAATGTCTGCTTCACTAAGGTGAGAGTGAAATGCATGTTACAGGTTCTACCAGCACAACAATAGCCTCAATCTTCCAGGAGCAAGCCTTGAAACCAATTGAATCAGAAGCAGCAGCAGCAACTTCCAATGTTCTCAGCCAATTGAATAACTGGTCAGAAGGAGATTACAAGGGTCTTTTTGCTAGCACTGAGGAAGAATTCAGTTGCCTTTCCCATACCTGGATCCATGTTGCAGTCTGGGATGGCAATTCAAGGGTAAGAATGAGCCTTATCATCCCACTTCTTGTAGCCATGAGGAGCAGGTCCTTACAGTTCCAGAGTAGAAAATAATGTTTGTGGTCACTCACTGACTAGAGCTCAGACCAATAGAATAATAAACTCATCTCTCCTTAGTACCTTGTAAGAAGTGCAGAATCTCTGAAAATAGCTACACAAAATCCCTGAATCTTGGGTCAGTGCATCCTTCACAATGGAAGCAGAGTCCTACTTTAACAAAGAGTTAGAAGTCAAGTAATAAATAGGCTAGGGAAATGAGCACACAACAGAAAAAAGGATTCTGACCATAGAAAGTAACTAAGGAAGATCAAGATACAGATTCAAAGGAAAAAAAATATCAAAGCTCATATATCCAAAGACTCCAAGAAAAGTATGAATTGATGTTAGCCAATGGAAATTCTCAGAAAAAAAGATTTTAAAAATCAAGTAAGATACATAGAGAAAAATGGGAAGAGAAATGAAAGTGATGTGGAAAAATCATGAAAACAAGATGACAGTTTGATAAAGGTGCACAAAATAAATATTGAATAAAATAACAATTTTAAAAAATAGACTAGGTCAAATTGCAAAGAAAGTTTTTTATTTTTTATTTTTTTTGTTTTTGTTTTTGTTTTTAAGCCAATGAGGAGAATGGTTTAAAAAGCAGAATTGGCTAAATGGGAAAAATCACTGAAGAAACTCCTTTAAAGATAGAATTGGACTAGTGGAAAAGGAAGAACAAAATTCACTGGAGAAAACAATTTCTTAAAAATTAGAATTTAGGAAATGAAAACTAATGGCTTTATGAGAAATCAAGAAGGAATAAGACAAAAACAAAAAAAAAAAGAAAAGGCAAAGTAAAATTTCTTACTGAAAAGAAGCAGACCTAGGAAAATAGATCAAGGAGAGATCATTTTAAAATTATTGGACTACCTGAAAGCCATGATCAAAAAAGTTTCCAAAATGTTATCTTTCAAGAAACTGTCAAACAACATTAAATTTATATTCCAGAGCCAGAAGGTAAAATAAAAATGGAAAGAATTCACCCATCACCACAGGAAAGAGATCCCAAAATGAAAACTCCCAGGAATATTGTAGCCAAATTCCAGAACTCCCAGGTTAAGGAGAAAATGTTGCAAGAAATCACAAAGAATCAATTCAGGGATTGTGGTGCCACCAGCAAACCCCACTTCAACAAATCATCAGGAGAGCCTGATCCCCAGTATAGTGGGGCAATTGAAACCAATATGAGGACTCACTAGATACCTCGACAAAACTTGCAGATTTTAGTTCTCAGAAACCACCAAATGCTCTGGGATAGCCCCAGCCAAATAGGCATCCTTCAACATCCAGATCTTTATATGACTCAGCACAACCCTGGCAACTGGGTATCCTCCACCAGCCAGATCTTGGGGAATACCACACCTGACCTCAACACACACCAAGCACCATCATTGGGATCTCAGTTCATCACCAGGTAAGTTGCCAGACCCCTATAGCCTCTAACAGTGACAGCCACTGCTAATCTCAGACTCTTAGATATTCATTCCCAGACATTAAGGTCTCCTGTGAGCCTCAGGGCAATATCAGTGCAGCAGTAGAGACAGTAGAGACAGAACAGAGGTCAAATTTAAAAGAAAAGAAGAGTAGGGTAAAGGGAGGAAGGGAGAGAGGGAAAGGGAAAAAATAGAATGAGGGAGGAGGGAGAGGGAGAAGAAGAGAAAAGCAAACAACAAGAACAGGAAAAGAACTTAACAATAGAAAGTATTAAGGTGACAAGGAAGACCAGGCCATAAACTCAGGAGAGGACAACAATGTCAAAATACTTATGGGAAAAAATTTCCAAATTAAAACAGGAAATGGTCTCAAAGCCAGAAAAAAAAACCTCATAGAAGAGCTTAAAGAGGAGTTTAAAATTACATGAGACATAGAACTAAAGTTGGGAAAAGAAATAAAAGTGATGCAAGTAGATTATGAAAAAAAAAGAGGGGCAGGTAGGTGACACAGTGAATAGAGCACCAGCCCTGAAGTTAGTCACTGTAAATGTGAATGGGATGAACTGTTCCATAAAATTGAAGTGCATACCAGAATGGATCAAAACCAGAACCCTACAATATGTTATTTACAAGAAGCACACTTGAAGCAGAGAGACATACACAGAGTAAAGGAAAGGAATCTATTATGCTTCAATTGAATTACAAAAATATAAAAAACAGGGATAGCAATCCTGACCTTAGACAAAGCAAGAATGAAAATAGACCTAATTAAAAGAGGTGAAGAAAGAAACTATATATTTTTTTAAATTATAACTTTTTATTGACAGTACATATGCATGGGTAATTTTTTACAACATTATCCCTTGTACTTACTTCTGTTCTGATTTTTCCCTTCCCTCCCTCCACCCCTTCCCCTAGATGGCAGGTAATCTTGTTAAATATGTTATAGTATATCCTAGATACAATAGATGTGTGCAGAACCAAACAGTTCTCTTGTTGCATAGGAGGAATTGGATTCAAAGGTAAAAATAATCTGGGAAGAAAAATAAAAATGCAAACAGTTTACACTCATTTCCCAGTGTTCCTTCTCTGGGTGTAGCTGATTCTGTCTATCATTGATCAATTGGAACTGAATTAGATCTTCTCTTTGTCGAAGATATCCACTTCCATCAGAATACATCCTCATACAGTATGTTGTTGAAGTATATAATGATCTCCTTGTTCTGTTCTACATCAGTTCATGTAAGTTTTTCCAAGCCTCTCTATATTCATCCTTCTGGTCATGAAGAAAGAAACTATACCTTGTTAAAAAAAAAAAGGTACCATGAACAATGAAGCAATATCAATACTAAACATGTATGCACCAAGTGGGATAGCATCTAGATTCTTAAAGGAGAAATTGTGAATTACAAGAAGAAATATACAGCAAAATTATACCAATGGGTGACCTCAACTGTCCCTCTCAGAACTCCATAAAGCCAATCAAAACAATAAAAAAGAAACCAAAAAGGCAAATAGAATATTATAAAAGTTCGATATTACACATATTTGGAGAAAAATGAGTGGGAAGAGAAAGATTTATCTTTTTCTCAGAAGTACATAGGACCTATACAAAATAGACTGTGCATGGGGCAGCTAGGTGTTGCAATGGATAAATTTTCTAGAGCAACAGATTAGGAAATAGAATGTGTAAATACTTCTTAATAAATAATAAATAACATTAGGAAAAGAAGTTGAGCAACCCATTAAAGAACTTCCAAAAGAAAATATGCTCAAGGCCATATGGGTTCATGAATGAATTTTACCAAATACTTAAAAAACAATTAATTCCAATACTATATAAATTGTTTGCAAAAATAGGTAAAGATGACATCCTACCAAATTGTTTTTATGACACAAATATAGTGCTGATTCCTAAACCAGAAAAAAGAAAATCATGCACCAATTTTCCAAGTGTATCTTGATCACCAGCCCTGAATTCAGGAGGATGGGAGTTCAAATCTGGTCTCAGACACTTAACACTTCCTAGCTTGTGTGACCCTGGGCAAGTCACTTAACCCCAGCCTCAGAAAAAAAAAAATGACTGTGCAATAGAGTCCCCAAACCTCAAATTCAATGTATAAAGACAGAAATATAAAATGTATTTTTTCAAATAAAAATACAACAAAAGGCTGTGAAAAGATTGATCAAAATTAATTGAAAAGTAAATAATCTAATCTTAAATAATAAATGGGTCAAAGAACAAATCATAGAAAGAACCAATAATGTCATTAAAGAGAATGACAATAATAAAACAACATAACAAAATTAATGGGTTCTGAAGCAGTAATTAGGGGAAAATTTATAACTATAAAATTTTATATCATCAAAATAAAAAAGAATAGATTAATGAATAAGGTATGCAAATAAAAAAAATCTTGAAAAAGAATAAATTAAAAATCCCCAACTGAGCACCAATTTGAAAATCCTAAAAATCAAAAGTGAGAAATATAATTGAAAGTAAAAAAAAATCAATAACTATATCTAGGAGCTGTTTTTTTTTTAATGAAAAAACCAATACAATAAATAAGCCATTGGTTAACATGATTTTAAAAAGAAAGAAGAAAACAAAATAGCATCAAAAATGAAAAAGGTGAAAAAGCACTAAGAAAAAAGAATTCAAAGTAATCGGTAAGAAATATTTTGCCCAATTATTTTGCCAACAAATCTGACAATCTGAATGAATTGAATGAATGAATATTTATGAAAATATAATTTTTCTAGAGCAACAGATTAGGAACTAGAATGTGTAAATACTTCTTAATAAATAATAAATAACATTAGGAAAAAAAGTTGAGCAACCCATTAAAGAACTTCCAAAAGAAAATATGCTCAAGGCCAGATGGGTTCATGAATGAATTTTACCAAACACTTAAAAAACAATTAATTCCAATACTATATAAATTGTTTGCAAAAATAGGTGAAGATGAAATCCTATCAAACTGTTTTTATGACGCAAATATAGTGCTGATTCCTAAACCAGAAAGAATTAAAACAGAAAAAAGAAAATTATGCACCAATTTTCCAAGAGTATCTTGATCAAAATGTCTTAACAAAATGCAGGAAGGTGATTGCAGCAACACACCACAAGGATTCTACACTATGACCAAGTAGGATTTATACTAAAAATGTAATATTGGTTCAATTTTAGGAAAGCCATCAACATGGTTGAACACACCGATAAGTAAACTGACAGAATTCATCATTATCTCAACAGATGCTAAAAAAACCTTCTGACAAAATATAGCACCTATTTCTATTAAAAACACTAGAGAATATAGAAATAAAGGGAGTATTCCTTAAAATGATAAGCAATATCTATCTAAAACCATCAGCAAGCATTATTTGTAATGGAGTTAAGCTAGCAGCCTTTCTCATAAGACCGGGGGTCAATCAAAGATATTCATTGCCACTACTATTATTAAATATAATATGAAAAAAACAACTTTAGCAATAAGAGAATAAAAATAGGCAATTAAAAGTAAAACTGTAACTCTTTCCAGATGATATGATGGTATAATTAGAGAACACTAGATCATCAACTAAAAATAATTTGAAATAATTTTGCAAGATATAAGATAAACCCACATAAATCATTAGCATTTCTATATAAGATCAACAAAATCCAACTTGAAGGATAGAAAGAGAAATTCCATTTAAAATAACTATAAACAAAATAAAATACTTGGGAGTATACCTGCAAAGACAAAGCAAGGACTTATATAAACACAATTACAAAACACTTTTCACAAAAATTCACATCTAAAGAACTGGAAAAATATCAATTGCTCATGGGCATGATAATTCTGCCCAAACTAATGTATTTATTCAATGCTATACAAATCAAATTATCCTTCAAAAACCAAAAAGAGCTAGAAAACACTTCATCTGTAAGAATAAAAGTCAAGAATTAGAAGGAATTTTGATCCATCATTGTCATTGCTAGGTCTGTATCTCAAGGAAATCATAAAAGAGGGAAGGGCCCACATATACAAAAACTTTGGTAGCAGCTTTTTGTGGTAGCAAATAATTGAAAAAGGAGTGGATTATTGTTTTTAACAAATGATGAACAGGGGGCAGCTAAGAAGCTCAGAGCAAAGAGATTACAGATAATCATCCTCAGGAAAATATATGATGACCAAGTAAGATTAATACCAGGAATGCAGGGCTTGTTCAGTATTAGGAAACCTAGTAACATAATTGACTATATAAATAACCAAATTAACAAAAACCATATGATTATCTCCATAGATGCAGAAAAAAACATTTGATAAAATCCAACACCTATTCCTATTAAAAACACAAGATATTATAGTAATAAATGGACTTTTCCTTAAAATAGTTAGTAGCATTTATTTTAAACCATCAGTAAGCATCATATGTAATGGGGATAAACTAGAACCATTCCCAGTAAAATCAAGAGTAAAACATAGTTGTCCACTATTACCATTACTACTCAGTATTGTATTAGAAATGCTAGCATTGGCAATAAGAGAAGAAAAAGAGATTAAAGGTATTAGAGTAGGTAATGAGGAAATCAAATTATTACTCTTTGCAGATTATATGATGGTTATATTTAGAGAACCCCAGAGAATCAACTAAAAAGGTATTAGAAATAATCCACAACTTTAGCAAAGTTTCAGGATACAAAATAAATCCATATAAATCATCAATATTCTTATACATCACTAACAAAATCCAACAGCAAGAGATACAAAGAGAAATTCCATTTAAAATAACAATAGATGGTGTAAAATATTTGGGAATCTATCTGTCAAGGGAAAGTCAGGAACTATATAAGCAAACCACAAAATACTTTCCATACAAATAAAGTAAGATCTAAGCAATTGGAAAAAATATCAAATGCTCTTGGATAAGTCCAGCAAATATAATCAAGATGACAATACTCCCTAAACTAATCTATTTATTTAGTGTTATACCAATCAAACTCCCAAGAAACTATTTTACTTATCTAAAAAATAACAACAAAGTTCATCTGGAACAACAAAAGGTCAAGAATTTCAAAGGAATTAATGAAGAGAAAAGCAAATGAAGGTGACCTAGCTGTACCAGTTATAAAACTATATTATAAAGCAGTAGTCATCAAATCCACTTGGTACTGGCTAAGAAATAGACAAGTTGATAAGTGGAATAGGTTAGGCTCATAGAACAAAATACCCAGTGTCTATTAATATTTGACAAAGCAAAAAGCCCCAGATTGTGGGATAAGAATTCACTATTAGACAAAAACTGCAGGGAAAATTGGAAATTAGTATGGCAGAAAGTAGGCATAGACCCACACCTAACACCATCTACCAAGATAAGATTGAAATGGGTTTATAATCTAGACATGATACTATAAACAAATTAGAACATAGGATAGTGTATCTCTCAGATTTGTGGAGGAGGAAATAATTTGTGACCAAAGAATATAATAGGGATTATTATTGGTCATAAAATAGATAATTTTGATTATATTAAGTTAAAAAGTTTTTGTACAAACAAAACTAATGCAGACAAGATTAGAAGGGAATCAATAAACTGGGAAAACATTTTTACATCCAAAGGATTTGAAAAAAATTCTCATTTCTAAAATATATAGAGAATTTCTAATAGTTCAAGCCATTCACCAATTGATAAGTAGTCCAAGGATATGAATAATTTTCAGATGAAGAAATTGAAACTATTTGTACCCAAATGAAAAGGTGCTCCAAATCACTATTGATCAGAGAAGTGCAAATCAAGACAAGTCTGAGATATCACTACATACTTGTCAGATTGGCTAAGATGACAGGAAAAGACAATGATGAATGTTGAAAAGGATGTGGGAAAATTAGGACACTGATACATTATTGGTGGAACTTTGAATGGATCCAGCCATTCTGGAGAGCAGTTTGGAACTATACTCAAAAAGTTATCAAACTGTGCATACCCTTTGATCCAGCAGTGTTGCTATTGGGATTATATCTCAAAGAGATCTTAAAAGAATGAAAGGGACCCACATGTGCAAAAAATGTTTGTGGCAGTCCACTTTGTAGTGGCAAGAAACTGGAAACTGAATGGGTGCCCATCAATTGGAGAATGGCTGAATAAATCATGGTACATGAATGTTATGGAATACTATTGTTCTGTAAGAAATGACCCACAGGATGATATCAGAGAGGCTTGGAGAGACCTCCATAAACTGATGCAAAGTAAAATGAGCAGAACCAGGAGATCATTATACACAGCAACAACAAGACTATATGATGATCAATTTTGATGTGGCTCTCTTCAACACTGAGATGATTAGGACCAGTTCCACTTGCGCAGTGATGAAAGAACCAATCACACACAGAGAGGGATCCATGGGAACAGAAGGTGGAACACAGCATAGCATTCTCACTCTCTCTGTTATTATTTGCTTACATTTTGTTTCTTTTTTTCTCAGTTTTTCTTTCTTTTTTTTTTCCTTCTTGATCTGATTTTTTTTTTTTTTTTGAGCAACCAGATGTCTGTGTGGATGTATACACATGTATTTCTGGAATGTATTTTGGCATATTTGGCATGTATTGGACTGTTCCGGGGCAGGGGAGGAGATGGAGGGAAAGGGGAAATTTGTGGCAGGGGATTATGCAGGGCTCACTATTGGAAAAATTACCCATGCATATGCTTTATGAATAGAAAACTTTAATAAAAATAAATAAATAAATATTTAATTAAAACCTTTCTGTTACTGCCTAAGAAAGAAAGGATCATTGGAATAGAATTGGTTCACAAGACACAGTAGTCAATGAAAAAAGTACCTTGTATTTGATAAACTCAAAGACTCCAGCTTTTGAGATAAGAACTTACTATTTTAAAACAAAAACTGCTAAAAAAAAACAAGAAAATAATGTGCCACAAACTAAGTATAGGCAATATCTAACAAAGTATACCAAGATGAGGTAAAAATGTTGCCTGATTTAAACATCATTGGTGGCTCCATTGGCAAGTTAGAAGAACAAGGAGTAGTCTACCTATAAGATATATGGTGAGGGGAAGAATTCATAATCAAATAAAAGACAAAATATTATAAAATCTAAAAAGATTTTATATAAACAAAACCAATGCAACCAAAATTAGAAAAAAAGACCTAGATATCACACTTCAAGAAATTATTAAAGAAAACTGGTCAGTTGTAAAATAGAAATAGAAAGAATTAATTAATAGAAAGAAATCCCAAAATGAAAACACACAGAGATATAACCAAAATCCAGGACTATCAGGTCAATGAGAAAATACTACAAGTAGCTAGAAAGAAGAAATTTAAATACCATGAAATCAAAATAAGACAAAATGTTGCAGCTGCCACTATAAAGGAATGGGACATTTGGAAAATGATTTTCCAGAAGGCAAAGAAGCTAAGATTACAGTCCTTCTGGGAGAAAAAATCGATTTTAGTGACATAGATATTTTATACATTCCCAGTGAAATGACATGAACTAAATAGAAAAAGTGACATTCAAACACAAGCCTCAAAGAGAAACACAAATGGGTAAATTTGCAAAAGGAATCGAGGAATTTAATAAGATTACATTGCTTTCATCCTTAAATGGAAAGTTGATAAATGGGGCTCCTAAAAGCTTTATCATCATTAGTTCAATTAAAAGGAATCTACTTAAACAGATGGCATAGATGTAAGCATATTATGCTGAGAATAATCTCAAAAGAAAAACAAAGGGGAAGGAAAGTGCAATGCATTGAGAGAAGAAGGAAGAGAGATGATGAAGAAAGGGAGAAATTATCTCACATAAAAGGGGTGTGCAAGAAAATTTTCTATTCCATTTTACAATGGAGTAGAAAATGGGAAGAGGTTAATAACATTTGAATCTCACTTTCATCTAAACTAGATCAGGACATATAGAAGATATATACATGCAATTGGATGTAGAAATTCATCTCACTTAATAGGAAAATAGGAGAGGAAAGTGTTAAGATAAAGGGGAAATAATAAGAAGGAAGGCAGATAAAGAGAGATAGTGGTCAGAAGCAAAACAGACTTCTGAGGAGAGGGCAAAAAAAAAGATAAATAGAAGAAAATGCTATGAAAGGAAACACATAATTAGCAATAATAATTGTGAAAATAAACAGGGTAAACCAATAAAATGGAAGAAAATAAGAGAATGGGTTAGAAACCAACAATATATTGTATATAAAATGACCCACTTGAACAAGAAAAACACAACAGAGTTAAAATAAGAGACTAGAACTGAAAGCATTATGCTTCAGCTGAAGTAACAAAGGGTAGCAATCACAATTTCAGATTTTAAGAAAAGGAAAAATAGACTTGAATAAAATATATATTTGGGGGGACATATTTTGCTTAAAATGTATCATAGATAATTAATATCAATACTGGAAAAATTTTCATCAAATGGCATAATAACCAGGTACTTGAAGGAAAAACCAAAATAATTATAGGAGGAAAGAGCAAAACTATACTAGTGGGGGAACTCACTTTAGTCCCTCTCACATCTAGATTAATCGTACCATAAATTAAACAAGAAAGAAGTTAAGGAGATGAATAGAATTTTGGAAAACTTAGATATGACAGATCTCTGAATAATATTGAATGAGAAAAGTAATTTCTCACCTATATATGGCACCTTCACAAAAACTGACTGTAGGCTTGGGCATAAAATCCTCAAAAATATGTAGAAAAAACATAAATATTACATCTACACTTTTTATACCATAATGTAACAGAAGTTATGTTTAATAATGAGCCTCAGAAGTATACATTAAAAATTAATTGAATACTAACAAATTAAATCCTTAAGAATGAGTGGGTCAAAAAATAAATTATAAAAATAATTTCATCCAAAAATGATAATAATGAGATAAAATATCTAATTTTAGGGATGTAGGCAAAACTGTATTTATAGGGAAAATATGTCTCTAAGTACTTACAAAGATAAAAGAAAGAAATAACAGATTGATTAAGTGGGAAGACAACTAGAGTTGTTTAAATGCTAAGGTAAAAAAACAAAACAAAACAAAAAAACAAATTTAAAACCCCAAATTAAATGTCAAAATAGACATCCTGAAAAATCAAAGAAGAGATTTATAAAATAGGAAGTTAAAAAATGAACTAATAAAGCTAGCTTTTAGGGAAAAATGATAGAATAGATAATTTATTCACTCATTTGATTTTTATTAAAAAAAAGAAGAAAATCAAATTCCTACTATCAAAAATTAAAGGAATACATATGTAATCAATGACAATGAAATTAAAGAACTGAATTGTAACTCTTTGGCCCAACTATATGACAATAAAACTAACAATCCAAATCAAATGAACTGCTACTGACAAAAATATTAACTTCTCAGAGTAGCTGAAAAAGATATAGAATATTTAAATAATCTGCATTAGAAAAAAGAAATTGAATCAGCTACAAATAGGCTGCCTACAAAAGCAACAACAACAACACTGGAGTAAATGAATTTCTAAGTGAATTTTACCAAACATTTCAAAAACAACTAAATCCAATACTATATAAAGCATTTGGAAAATAAAATGTAAAAAAGGAGTCTCACCAAATTCTTCCTATGATATGTAGTTTAAATATATCAACCAAAGAGAACAAAAGCAGAGAAAGAAAACTATTAACTCATTTCCCTAATGAATATTGATGCAAAATTTTTGAACAAAATACTAGCAAGGAAATACAGCAATAAATCATAGAGATCATATACTATGTGAGTGGAACTTATACCTGGAAGGCAAAGTTATTCAATATTAGGAAAACTATGACTATAATTGATCATATCAATAAGAAAACAACAAATATCATGGAATTATCTTAATAGACATAGAAAAATGTCTTGACAAAATATAATATCCATACCTATTATATAGAAAGAATATAAATAAAAGGAGATTTTCCTAAAATTATAAGTAGTATTTATACAAACCCAGGAATAATCAATATGTGTAATGGCAATAAAACATTAGCTTTGACAAATAGATCAATGGTGAAACAAGGATATTGTTTATCCTCACTATTATACAATTCTGTACTTCCTGTACAGTCACTTTCCAGTCATGTCCAACTCTTCATGATCCCATTTGGGATATTAGAGTGGCTTATACTTCCTTCTAAAGATAATTTTTAAAGATAAGGAAACTGAAGCAAACAGGGTTAAGTTATGTCCAGGGTGGCATAGTGTCTAAGGATGGCTTTTAATTCAAGAAGATGAGTCTTCCTGACCTCAGGTTTGGGACTGAGTCACCTAGCTGCTTTTATACCACAAATATTAATTATGCTAATAATGAAAGCAAAAAAAGTAAAGGAATAAATGTAGACAATGAAGAAACAACAAAAACCTCTCACTTTTTGCCAATGGCATGATCGTATAATTAGAGAACCCTAGAGAATCAACTTTAAAATAATCAAAACAATTTAGCAAAACTAAGGAATATAAAATAACACCCAAAAGCATAGACATATATATGATATTTTATGTGTGTGTATGTAGGTATATAAATACATGTGTGTTTGTACATAAACATACACATACAAACACACACATACATATATATTGATACATGTGTGTGTTTGTATGTATATGTGTTAAAATCAAAGGTCAGCTAGGAGATCAGTACATAGTGTATCAGGTCTAGAGTCAGGAAAACCTGAGTTCAAATTTGTCCTTAGAAACTTACTATGAGTGTGACCCTGGGCAAGTCACTTGACCCTGTTTGCCACCTGTAAAATGAGCTGCAGAAGGAAATGGCAAATCATTTCATTATATTTCCCAGGAATACTCTAAATGGGGTCGAAATGACTAAACAATAATATATATTACAAAAAAATTAAGCAGAAAGAAATAAGAGAAATTTTATTTAAAATAACTGCAGGCAGGGGCAGCTAGGTGGCACAATAAATAGAGCACCAACCCCAAATCTGATCTCAGATACTTAACACTTCTTAGCTGTGTGACATTGGGCAAATCACTTAACCCCAATTACCTCAGCAAAATAATAATAATAAACAATAACTGCAGGCAATATAAAATACTTGGTAGTCTACCTGCCAAGGCATACCCAGGAACTTTATGAACTCAATTACAAAATATTTCACACAGATAATCACAAATCTAAATACTTGGAGAAATATTAAATGTTCATGGTTATATGATTCGGTTATATAATAAAAATGATAATGCTGCCTAAATAAATTTATTTACTCAGTACCACACCAAACTACCAAAATTATTTATACAACTAGGGAAAAATAATAAAATTCATTTTAAATAACAAAAGATCAGGAATATCAAGGGAATCAATGCAAAAATATGAAAAATATATAGGTCCTAGCAGTACCAAATATCATACTATATTATAAAGCATAGAGTAGTCAATCAAAAGAATAGATTAGTTCCATTATATGTGGAACCAAACGAACACAGTAAGCTAGTATTTGATAAGAACTAAAGATACACAACCATTATGATAAGAACTCACCATCTGATAAAAACTGTTGGGAAAAATTAAAAGTGATTTGGACACAAAGAGTGAGATCATAAAAAAAATTAGGAGAGAATGGAAGAAACTGCCTATAAGATCTATGGATAGGAGAATAAATAATGAGCAGCAAGAAACAGAGCTTTGTGGGAGATAAAATGGATAATTTTGGTTACATCAAATTAAAAAGTATAGCATAAACCAAGTCAGTGGAAGAAAAGAAAGACACTAAAGGAAAAATTACAATAAGTTTTTTTTTCTGATTACATCTATTTTAAATACCAGATAACTAAAAAAATGTGTTTAAAAATTAAGATTCATTCTTCAATTGAAAAATGGTCAAATGGTATTAAAGACATTTTTTCCAGAGAAGAATCAAAACTATCAATAGTTAAGTGAAAAATTATAAATTATTAATAATTATAAAAATGCTAATTAAAATAATTCTGTACCACATCACACATCAGATTAACTAACATGACAAAAAAATGAAAATAACAAATGTTAGAGGAGATGTGGGAAAGTAAATAGCCTAATGCACTGTTGGTAAAATTGTGAACTGAGCCAACCATTCTGAAAAGGAATTTAGAACTATTCCTAAAAGGCTATAAAACTGTGCATAAACTTTGACCCATTAATAACACCACTAAGTCTGTAATGTAAAGAATTCACAGAAAAACATAAAGGACTTATTTCTACAAACCAATATTTAGAACAAATGCCAAAGGTATGTACATTTGCCTAAAAAACTTTATAGAGAACTTACACAAGGCAAGCACTCACATGGAGGTTAAAAAAAAAAAAAAGTGAAAAAGGACATTTTCAAAGTCTGTTTACATAAATTTAGAATTGATTATAAGACACAAGAGCCACTGGTACAAAACCACCTAGCCTGCATGCCTGTTTCAAAGAAAGTTCTGTACCCCTTAAGTAACATACAATTGCAGTAGCTGAGAAAGAAAAGAAAACAAACCAACATGAGGTGTGCTAATTTAGAGAATCCTCTCCAAATATTTATATGGATTACTTATGCCTGACCTATGGCTTTCCAAGCTCATATTTGTCTGATCAGCCACCATCAAACATACTGTAACTTGATCCCAATATGATTTCATTTTGGTTTTCTTCAAGCAGAAAAGACAACTAATAAAATCTGTGTGTAATGTGTTAAACCAATGAGATTATCTAGTCCTGATGCTACCGTTGTTTGTTGTTACTGCTGTTCTGTCATGTCCAACTTTCCATGACCCCATTTTAGAATTTTCTTGGCAAAACGGAATTCACCATTTCCTTCTCTAGCTCATTTAGCAGAAGAGATAACTGAGACCAGTAGGGTAATATGACTTACCCAGCATCACACAATTAGTCTCAGGCTGGATTCGAACTCATGAAGATGAGTCTTACTAATTCCAAGTCCAGTCTTCTATACACTGTAGTACCTGACTTCCTTTAGAAGATAGAGAAATATTTTCAAACTTCCAAAGAATTACTGTAGAACCATTTTCTATCCATGGGTTTCCATTACTCTCCTTTCTTTGGTACTACTTGTGTGACTTTGAACCAGCATCACTCAACTATATCTCTTTTGAAGGAATTGGATTAGGTGAATAATAATAGACAGATTATATTTAAAAACTTGAATTATATTTTACACATATTATTTATTTGAAACTCAGTATAACCTTAGGAAGTAAGTGTTACAAATATTAGTGTTTGCATTTTAAAGATGAAGAAAGTTCAGCTCAAAGAGTCATCAAGTTATATTGTAAACTATAGATTGTGAGCTGAAAAAGACTATGATCTAACAAATCGACCACATTTATCTTACAGATAAAGAAAATGAGACACAGAAATGTTTAGATACTTGCCCAGCATCATATAACTAGTAAGTGGGTAAGGTGGAATTTGGATGCATTTCTTCCTGATTCTAAAATCAGTGGTCTATCCACTATAATATTATGCATAGTATGATCTTTAAAGTCCCTCCCAACTTGCATCTATGCTCATGTAATTCTGCAACTTTGACAATATATCCTCACAGAAAAGATCTACATCTTTGTCTCCAGAAGATGCAGAGACACATTTAGTTAATTCAGGAAAAGCTTCTCCATTAGAGCCTTCCCAAAGTGAAATGGGCTGATTTGGGAGTTAGTGGATTCTTCTTCACTGAAAGCCTTTTCCCCAAGGCTAGAGAATTAATTGTTTGGATTATTGTAGCAGCAATATTCTTTATACCTAGGTACAAGACTAGGCAGTTGCACAGATTCCTAAAACTTCTGAGATTCAGAGATTGATTCTGTGGAATCCATATCTGCAAGGGGTGGGGGCAGGGGCAAGGAAATAATTCTGTGATAGCAATATTAAGGAAAGCATTAATAGATATCTAAGTCATGTTGTCAAAATTCATTCTTCTGGTTCAATAGGAAAATCACTCAACTTTTAAAAATGTATTACTTTGCATCTTTTCTTCTCCTTATCGGAGAGTTCACTCTTCTTTTCATCCATTCATTTCATTTTGCTTGGGTATCAAATTGTCATATTATGGTAATTACTCAACGCACATTAAAATACAAAAGACACTTGTGCAAGAAAAATAGATTCAGACAGCACTGATGGTGCGCTAACTTTATTCTTTTTAATAGCTTGTTTTTATGTCTATTGCCTGAACCTATCCCTCTAATAGGCTTTTAATGACTGTTCCAACTGATAACTGAGCTCTGGATCCTTTACTTGCTGCCTTTATTTTCTGGAAGAAAAATCAATTAAGCCCATGCCTTTTTGACCTCTTCTTGTATTAAGACTTATCCCAACAATTAGTCTCTCATTAAAGCATCCAAACTCCCCCTTTCCCTGCTCCCAATTTGGTCCTACAGATGTTCTGGCCATCAGGTGTCAGCTCAAAGATGAACTCTGCCTCCACACTACACGGTATTTTACTTCATGGGTTTAGAAAGTCATTTCCAGGTCTTAATTACCACTCACAGAGGAGAACTTCCCCAGTTCGTGAGTTATTTTGGCTTCTAGCTACTAAGGAGCTTAGAGAGACCTTTGACACTTTCTGTCATTCCCAGGCAAGGCTTATGTAAACACTGAACAAAGAATACTGGTTGGGATACTATATTGGATAGTATGATTTTCATTTTTCTACATATTATGTACTTGTTAAAAGTCCTTTAAGTCACAAAGTATTCACTATATTTTGGAGACTAGGATTTTATATTCTGGGAATGACTTCTGATAACTCAGAACGTGAGCATCTTGAAAGCTAGGATTTTGTCATTTTTTTGCATTTGCATCCCCAGTGAACCTAGAACAATGCCTCACACAGAGTAGACACCTAATTTATGCTTTTTGGCTAATAATGTGACTAAAATTGAAAAATACATGAAATTTTAATGACACTGAATGTCTGGAAACACTTGAGTAGAGGTTAGACATTTGTATTTACTTTATGTATTATTCTCAGAAAAAAAAAACAGGAAAGGTCTTATATGAAATTGTAAAGCATACTAAGGCCAATAGCCAGCCTGCTTTCAAGTTAATTGATGGAGCTGAATCCATCAATAAGTATTTATTAAATATTTGCTATATGTCAGCCATTATTTCAAACACCAGACATTCAAATAAAACCAAAAATATGATCTCTGACCTCAATGACTTTACATTCTAATGAAGGAAACAAAACATGTGTATTTCTAAAGTAGTATTTTGGAGCATTCTCCAAAAAAGGGTACTAAGAAGTTGAGGGAACTATGAAAAAAAGCCTAAAAAGTGGAGTTGGAGCTGAGTTTTAAGAAATCTAAGATTCTAAGAAGCAAAAATGAGGAGAGAGAGCATTTCAGGGATGAGAAACAGAAAAGAGCCAAGAAATGGAGTGTCTTGTTTGTGGAACAGCCAGAAGGTCACTGTCACTGAATCAAAGGGTATATGTCATAGAGCAAAATATAAGAAGACTAGAAAGGGAAGGGGGTAGGTCATGAAGGATTTTAAATATTTTTATTTGATTCTATTAGCGATAAGGAGCCACTAGAGTTTATAGAGTAGGAAAATGACATGGTCAAAATTGCATTTCAGGAAAATCACTTTATTGACTAAAAGGAGAGTGGATTGGAGTGGAGAAAAACTTGAGCCAGGTAGACCAACTAATAAGCCAGGTATAAAGGGATAAAAGCTTGCATTAGAGTGGTGGCAATGTCAAACAAGAGAAGGAGGTATATTCCAGAGATGCTAAGGTGAAATCAACAGACCTTAATAATAGATTGGCTATGGAGGAAAAGAGAAATAACTCCTAGGTGGGGAACCTGTTGGACTGGGAGAATGATATTGTCCTCTACAGTAAGCAGAAATGTGCAAAATGAAGAGGCCTTAGAAGAAAGATCATTAGTTCTAAGACACTTCAGTTAAGATGTTTATTGGACAACCAGTTTGAGGTGGCTGAAAAGCAGCTGTATATGCAAGATTTGAGGTTAAAGATATTGTAACAGAATAGATAGATTTGTGGATCATCAGCATACAGATGGTAATTCAATCTAAGAGAGCTGATGAAACCACCAAAGTAATAAAGAAGAAGAGAAAGGGACCTAGAAGAGAATTCTGTGGGACATGACAGAGGGTAAAGGAAAAAAGAAAAAGAGAGATTATATAAGTGGGAGTAGAGCCATAAAAAGGGATTCTGAAAACCTAGAGAGAAGAGATTATCAGGAAGGAGAGATGATCAGCAGCAATGAAAATTTCAGAGATGTCAAGGAGAATGTGGTTCACTTATAAAGACTTGGTAAACATTGGATTGGGAGCTGTTAAGGATGACTTTGGAATTGAAAGTATTGTTGGCATTGCCTTCTCCAGTATTGGGGACAAAATGTCTACTGTGTTAAAGATAATTGAAATCATTAAAATAGAGGTAAGAGTGTAAAACAGCAATCCAAATGTCAGCTAAAGTTGAGATCCATCATAGGGTTCTTATACACAAGAAGAATAGTAGGAAAGCATTGTAATATACCAGAAGAACATTTGGTATGATACAGTACATTATTCTATTGCCAAAGTGCCTCAGACCAAAACAGTCCTATTCTCACATTTTTTTTCAGCTCATTTAATTTTAGATCAGGTTATCGGACTTAATTTATGAGATCTAACCATCATAAAAGATGGCTAATTACTAAGATGTCAGATAATGATAAAAGGGCATAATTTCACCAGAGCCTTCATTCCATGAGAGATGCTTTTGTCTCAGCAGATATTACTTGCTCCCCGTTCTCTGTTCATCAGCTGCAACACAAACACTTGCCTGTAATAATTCACAGATGTGAGAAGCTCTTATTTGCCTCTATTTCAAAGCTTCTCAATGATATACCCAGAGGGATGATCATTGTTTGTCTAGGGAATGGGCCTGGCCAGGTCTTGTACCCTGCTTTTTGGGGGTGACCATTTTCCCTGGCCTATGCAGCTGCTCCCTCTTAGTGCCACCAAGGGCATTTGCTATTCTGAGAGTCCTACACATGCTGTGAGGTCAGCTTGACCATATGTACAAAAAAGACTGGTTTTAGAGTTAGGGGAGGGCAGAATTCAGAAACAGATTGGAAGTGGGCTTCTAGCTCTTTCACCCTATAAAAATGCTGATTGTCACCAGGGGCCATAGTACTAGAAAGAAGGATATAGAGGAAGGATCCTCCTCCCAACAATTCTTACATGCTCCTTGTACTCCACTCATTGGAGTACTTCTTACTTCTCTCTTGACTCCACTCCTAACTCTCCAGTCTCTTCTAACTCCATTCCAGCAGTATTTTCACCTTAAATATATCTCCATGCTTTGGCTTCCCTTGGTGATTTGTGAATTCAAGTTTAGGATCATCAATTTATAAAGTGTCCAATCCATCTATACTCACTCTTCTCTCAACTCCATTCCTGTTTCTCCAAACTTTTCCATATTTCCCAACATGAGTGCCCTCCTTCTGCCTCAACAGCTCTCTTTCCTGTGGTATAGCCCCAGTAGGAACAAGGACCTGGTGAGTTTATCTATATTGTATTTCCAGCATTTGGCATGGCCCCTGATACATAATAACCATGTGATAAATGATCTGTTCATTTATCTACATATCCAGCTGTCTATGTATCTATTTATCTAGCTCTTTCTGTTTCTATTATCTATCTATTTATTTGTCTGTCTGTGTCTATTTATCTATTTAAACTATCCATACATCTATCTCTCTCTATTCCTACCTATTTATCTATTCACTATGCATACATTTATTATTTTTATTTCTATCCATCCATTTATCTATCTATGTATTTGTCTGTCTATCTATCTATCTATCTATCTATCTATCTATCTATCTATCTATCTGCTTACCTATCTCTCATTAGGGTCATTTTTATGAAGCAGTTGGCCCTACCTGACAGAAAGTGGAAATACAGGTGGGGAAAGCACTAACTGATATCAGCAGAACAGAGTTCAAATTTCCACTCTGTTAATTATTTTCTGTGCACCTTAGGTAACATATTTACAGCCTTCAGACTTTTGTCTTCCCTGCTTCAAAATTAGGGGATATATATCTCAGAGATTTCTTACCCTTCTAAATCCTAAAATTAGGATTGGACCTTCCAAATCAAAAGTCCCAATTCTGTCCAGTATCCTGGAAATAAGGAAATAATCATATGGGAAAATATAGCAAAACCTCCATAGGAATAGAATAAAAATCATAACTAGGACGTAAAGGGGGTTATATTGGCTCTACACAGTTTTGAGGGTGCCTAATACAGAATTGTGCCAAGACTAAGTGATTGGAGAAAGATTCAACCATTTGCTTGTACAGTCATTTAACAAACATTAATTGCTTGCAAAACCATGATGAAAACAGAGTGACAGAGGCCTTGCCCAGAAGGTTGAAATGAGTGGGAATGAAAAGCATTTGTATGACTTCAGCAGCATAAAAACAACAAAGCTTAGCAATTAAATTGATTTTATTTCTTTAGGTTGAAACTGTGGGGGTTTTTTTAATGTAAGGAGCTGCCAATGAATCATTTCATCTCCCACAGCAGAAAAATCATCTTCTCTACAGTGTATATTCTTTTTTATTCCTAATAGCATTTTAGTTTTCCAAATACTTGTCAAGAGTTTTCAAAATTCATTTTTATAATATTTTATGTTCCAATTTTGTTCTCCTTTCCTCTCTTGCTTCTCCCCTCCACAACACAACAAGCAATTCAATATAGATTATATGTATACAGTAATTTTAAATATATTTCTATATTTGTCATGTTGTACAAGAAACATCAGTCCAAAAAAAAACATGAAAAAGAAAACAAACAAACAAACAAAAAAATGAAAATAGTGTCTTAAATCCAAACAGTCTCCCTAGTTCTCTCTCTGGATAAGATAACATTTTCCACTCCAATTCCATTGGAACTGGATTGGATTACCACATGCAATATATATTCTTTAGAATTTCCTGTGGAACTCTGTATGGGTCAGTGGTGGAACTGGAATCTAGCTCTTTCTGACTCTTAAGCCAGATTTTAAACCATTTATTATTCCATGTTATTTCACATTGGTAACTACAAAATAAGAATAACTAGTTGAAATAGGAAGCTATTAAAAGGCTACCTTAGTTGAACTCCATCTTTCCCTACTCCATGACCTCTCCAATAGTGATTTAATATCTTAGCATCTCCCTTCATTTACACCCAAACAATAGCTAGCAGCTAGCATACACACACACACACACACACACACACACACACACACACACACACACACACACACGAACACACCCATATGTGTGTGTGTGTGTATATATATATATATATATATATATATATATATATATATATATATATATATATATATATATATATATTTTAAAGTTTGGCTCTAAGTAATCTTCAGAGGTTGAGCTGCCATATAATTCAGTATGCTTCATTCTTTTCTTTTGAAAATATAGCAACTTTTTCTTCTTTTTCTTTTCTTTTTTTTAGATTATACTTGCATATTTATTTTTTATATATTTCCATATGAGCCAGGTTGGAGAGAAAAGTTATAACAAAAAAGGAAAAACCATGAGAAAGAAAAAAGAAAAAGAAAAAGTGAAAATAGTGTGCACTGATCCTATATTGTCTCCATAGGTCTTTCTCTGGATACTATCCAAAGTTTATTAGGATTTTCTTGGATCATTGAATTTCTGAGAAGGAACAAGTGTATTACAGTTGTTCATCACACAATCTTCTTATTGCTGTGTATGACATTCTCCTGGTTCTGCTTGCTTAACTCCGCATCAATTTGTGTAAATCTTTGCAGATGTTTGCAGATTTTTCTAAAACTCTGTTCATCATTTGTTATAGAACAATAATATTCCACTACTTTCATATACCATAAGTTATTCAGCCATTCCCCAGTTGATGGGCATCTATCATCTTCCAATTTTTGCCACCACAAAAAGAGCTGCTATAACTTTTTGCACAAATGCTTTCTTTTCCCTCTTTTAAAATGTTTTTAGTCTAAAAAATCCAGATGCATTGTAGAGCATCTTTTTAAATAATTCCTGAGAATTATGATCAAATCTCCTTCTGCCCTTTAATTTTCAACCTGAAAGAAAGTTATTGTTTATGAGGAGCATATATACAGGCTAATATATCAAAATGGATCCATCCTTAAACTAGAAGAAGCCTAAGAGATAATCCATTATGACCCTTTCATTCCCTATAGGAGGAAACTAACATTAAGAAAACAAAATTCACTGTTGGACTCCAGATCAATCTCCTTCCCTTAGGATTCAATTTTCCCCTTAAGATGTGAAAGTCAAAAGACCCAAGCCACATGTGAAATTCTGAGGATAATTTATATAATTTTTGTATCAGTACTGAGTTTTCCTTGAAACGGATGCTGTATCAATACCAGGAATTAATAGTAACAGAATTGTTCTAGGCCACACTGGGAGAAGAAAAAGAACTGCCAACTCAGAATAGGTAATGAACCCTTTTTATTTCTGTTTCCTAGCAAAGGTCATTTCACTCTCTTCAAAGCAACCATAAGACCTGTTCCTGTGATCAGGAATATGTAGTGAAATCACTGACTCAGTAATCATCTTTTTCCTCATTTTTGTGCTTACACAATATTCCAGGTAGGCAACAAATACCACTGAAAAGTGAAAAATTGTATTAATCCATCTGAATTTTGTTTTATATCTATGGCTAAAAACCTATGTAAAACCTTTTTATATATCAATTTTAAACACATCTCTCTTTTGCCAATTCTGTTCTCTAGCCTTAAATATACAGAATTTGTTTTGTTTTGTTTTGAATGATCCTCACATGGATATTATCTTCAGTCCTCTCACTATGCTGATAATTGTCCTTTGGATGAACTCCAGGTTATTAATTTTTTCCCCAAAATTAGGATGTTGTGATCCAAATGCTATATTCCAGATGTGATGAGCATTAACCAATTAAGATTTCCGCAATGTGCTATAGCATATTATTTTCTAACTGTTGTTTTCTTCCAATGTAGTATTAAAATAGTCCACACTGGGCTTTATTCCCTTGTCCTGAGACCACAGCCTTAGAGACAAAACTAGGATAGGACAACTGGCACTTCTATCAGGAGACAAAATTTAGAAAGGCAGAAAAATGTAAAATAATGATTTTTAGATAGTATACAATTATAAAACTTGTTACATTTTCATTTTGACAGCACTTTTATGTCTTTGGCAGTTTAGAAACAACTGAAGTTAGCACTTAATTTATTAGTGAGAATAATTAGTTCATTGAAGATATTATCATATGGCCTACTACTTCCTCTTTTCACACAATTGTTTCCCACCTACTTTATATATAAGGCAACCTCCTTTGTGGTTCAATCCCAACATACCCACTTCCATATGGAGTGATAGTTTCTTTAGTAATAGTCTCCTCTTTTATCAGACTCTCTCCCAAATGCCTCAATTTTGTCTCAAGAACAATGTCTTATGCTACCTACTGACTTTTCACAGTATGTTTCCATCTTATATAACTGAACTTATTTTAATTTGGATTTGTGATTACATTAATAAATGCTTCTGGACATACTGAACTTCCAAGCAGGTAAATTCCATCCAGTGACAAGTCAACAAATTATTGGTAAGACAGAGACTGAAATGATTTCCTAGGACACAGAAAGTTCAAATGACATAATGAATTATTTAGGCTCATAAAGAAAATATATACTAGATGCAGAATTTGAACCCATCATCGTCATCAACTACAATGATAAGAAGTCATTAATAATTACTGTATACCAGTCACTGTGTTAAATATGCACTGGAGATACATAGAGAAAAAAGAAAAAGGAAAAGAGGGAGATGGAGAGGGAATGAAAAAGGGAGAGAGAGAAAGACACAGAGAGAGATTAAGAGAAATACAGAGACAGAAACAGAGTGAGAGCCTGAAGGAGTGATGAAAGGATAGAAGGAGCAAAGAAGGAGAGAGAGAGGCAGGAAGGAAAGAAGGGAAGGAAGAAAAAAGAAAGAAAGAGAAAGAAAGAAATATAGGAAAGGAGAAAGGGATGTAATAGAGGAAAGAAATGAAGGAGAAAGAAAGACAGAAAGAGAAACAGAAAGTAAGAAAACAAGTAAAATAAATAAAGAAGAAGAAGAATGAGAGAGAAAGATGGAGGGAACAAGAAAGGAAGGGAAATAAAGATAGAATAAGGGAGGACCAAGGAGAATGGGAAGGAGGAAGAGAGGAAGAAAGAAAGAAAGACAAGGCAAAACAGACAGAAAGAAGGAAATAAGGAAAGAGAAAAGAAATAAAGAAAAAGGAAGGGGAGAGAAGAAGAGAAAGGGGAGGGGAGGGAGAGGAAGAGATAGGAGAGAAAAGAGAAGAAGAGAAGAAGAAAGAAAGACAAAAAACAGAAAGAAAGAAATCCCTGCCCTCAAGAGTCTCAGAGTCTAATGAGGAAAATAACATGAAAACAAGTATATACAAATAAGTTATACACAGTTATACACAATACAAAAAAGAATAGATGCTACTAGAAAAGAATCATGGGAAGGAGGGGGAAGAGGAAAGAGGGAAGACTGAGATAAATTTCATGATGACGATCTAATTTGAGCTGAGTCTTACAGGAAGACAAGGAAGTCCCAAAAGTAGGCTTGTGGAATGGAAGCTTTTCAGAAGTGGGGAATCAGACAGTGAAAAATCTGACTACAGAGTATTGTATGTGAGACATAGCAAAAAGGTCAATGGCTCTGAATCACTGAGAATGTGCAGGGAAGTAAGTGAGAAAATCAGACACACACACATACTGCCTCTTACCTTAAATGTTTTAGGTTACAAGAGAAGCAATATTACAGAGACTAATAGCTGATCTCAGAACTAATATGATCAAACTTCATATCCTTCCTCTGACATATCCAGAGTCTGTCTCTTTGGGTAATTCACTTAACTTCTCAGTATCCTTGTTATCTCTTTAATATTTTAAATCACTACACAGATGTCAATCTTACTAGAGGTGGCTTTCTTACCAGAAGTATTATACCCTGATGAAATCATAGGAATGGAGTAAGTTGGAATTGTATTGTATGAATACATACATGTAGATATACATAATGTATAATACTAATATGCATAATCTACATAAATATGTAGATTATCTGTATATCATACATATGTTAATATATTCATATACTCACCTGCCCTATGTCACCTGCCCTGGCACTAAACTGCTGACTATTGTTCTGTTTACCATTTCTCTTACAGCAAAGTAAGATGTACTACAGGGATCAGAATACAGCAACCAGTCCAAAAATAATATTGATTAGCCAGTCCTTAGGATTCTGTTTGAGAAATTCTAATATGGAAACAATGTAGTAACCTAGAAGGCTTCATTCATAGGACAGAGATTTGTGCGAGGAGTCTTATTAATAAAAACATCAGAATTGACCATGGAGAAAGTAATCTAAATTGAGAAATAAGTTGAGGTAATATGTTATAAAGGGAAAGCTAGGTGGCTGATAGATAGCTAGATAAAATGTCAGGCCTATAATTAGAAAGATTCATTTTCATGTATTTAAATATGGCCTTAGATATTAACTAGCTATGTGTCCCTGGGCAAGTCATTTACCCCTGTTTGACTAAATTTCCTCCTCTGCAAAATGAATTCCACAAGGAATTGGCAAACCCTTCTAGTATCTTTTACAAGAAATCCCCCCAACGATACCATGAAGAAATGGACAAAATGTTGTTCTTTGTTCTCGAGAGTACCAAAATAACATCACTCTTTTAGAGCCGTGTTACAATGTGCATGAACTGTGGCTGATTCAAACAATACATGCTCAGAATGCTTTGCTCCAAGTCAGGTACAAGTAGTCCCTGTGAAAATTTGGGTGGACTCTCTAACTTTGCTCATCTCATGTTTCTTCTGAGCTATTTCAATTCTGCTTTGCTCATAGAGCATGGCACTTTCTCTGGTGAGGGCACATAATTCTGTGCCAGTGTCTCCCATGTTATACAATCAATTCCAATGTTCTCAAGGGAGACTCTGAGAGTATTCCTGTATTTCTTTTTCTGACTATCTTGTGAGCACTTGGCCTGTGTGAGTATTCCACAAAACAGACACATGTGAAAAGACTGAACAACAAAATGTTGGAGTGATGGAATTGGGCTATAGAATCATCTGTTGAGCTAAGGGATGCTTTAGAAGCCATGTAGTCCAACATTTAACAGATGAGATGCTTGATTCATAGAGAGGTACAGAGATGTGTTTAAAGCTGCATTAAGTAGTAAATAGAATAAGGGGGATTTGAGTCCAGGTTCTCTGACTCCAAACCTAGTATAGTAGAACCTTACTTTGTTGGACCTTGTTTAACTGCATATTGAGACCATCAAAAAATTTCCTCCCAATCTCAGAAATGAGGCAAAATATTGCATTTTCTCCTCACAATCTTGCTACCTTTAAAAGGTAGTAAGTTAAAAAAGGTAAGTTAAAATTTCAAAAGGTCAAGTACAAATCATGTTCAGGAGAGAATCCTAAATGGGTTCAAAGTTGTGTTTGTGTTTGTGTGCATATGTATGGTGTGTGTGTGTGTGTGTGTGTGTGTGTATTTGTAGGATCAAATGAGAAATTCATAAAAAAGCACTTGGCAGAGTACCTTGAAAACAGTAAGAGAATAATACATGCTTCTTCTCCCTCTTTCCATCAACTAAACCATAGGATTTTTCCATCTATATATGTATGAAATATACCATATGTGTTACTTCTCCCATTACAATAGGCACTCCCTGATAAAAAGCAATATATCACTTTCTATATGAATACCCAGAGGTTAGCACAGTACTTTGCACATAGACACATTTATTAATGTGTCATTTATTTATTCAAAATATTTAATGCTAGGATTTAATTATCCAAAATATCATTTTGAAAGTCTTGCTGTATCCCTTCCTTAATGCCGACAAGTATTTATTAGTCCTGTGATGATTTTTAAAAGGTATGCTTTTGCTGTTTGAAAATTAAATAACAATTTATGCTTTTTCTGCTTGAAAATTAAATAACAATTTACACACACATATATGAAATATGTATTTATACTTACATGTGTAGGTATGTATCTGCACCTGTTTATATGTACATGTACATATATATATATACATATAACTCTGTATTATACATAGAAATATACATATATAAATATATACACAGATATGTGTGTATGTATGTATGGGATTCCCTATTCTCTAACTGGGAGAATAATTAATACATAATTCTTCACATCTCAGAGGAGTACTAAATGTTCATTTAACTAAATTTGTATTAATAACAAACTGTTTTCCACACCCTGCTAGGGGAGGTTAGAAGCAGATGAGTCCCAAAGGAAAGCAATCTGTCAGTTTGACATTTGCAATCCAAACCCAATCACAGAATCCTAATTTTATATCAAGAAAGGGCATCATTGCCCAAGTGCCTCTGGATACTGTGTTCCCAGCAACTCTAGTCCAATCCCTTCATTTTCTAGATGAGAAAACCGAGAATTGGAATAGTTAAATAACTTGTCCAAGAGTATTCAAGAAGCAAATCCCTAAGGAAGGATTTGAACTAAGGTTCTCTGACTTCTGAATGATTATTCTTTTTCTATAGCATCTTGCCATCAAGAGGCCAAAACTCTTTGGAAACTCTGATCTATTTTCTCATTCAGAGATGACAAAAAAGCATTCAGTTAGCAAGCTTTTAGGAGGCACTTAAAAAATCTGAACATCAGGTACATCCATTGTGGATCATCAAGAACCATTCAAGTATTTGATATTAATGTTACCAAAACCTAAAGCATGACTAGACATTATGATTCTCATAAGGAGTAGGTAGAGATGATCTTAAAAATGAAAAGATAGAAAAAAAGGGAAAAGAGGCACATGTGTGGGGAAGCAAATAATTAGATGAAAAAGAATATAGCCAGTCAGAGATTAAGTGAGGATGCAAAACTGAGAACAGCAGAAACTTTTTAACAAATTATGAATTTACCAGGAAAATATGGGTGAGAAAAAAGGGCCTAAAAGTAAGAGGTAGAGCAGTGAGGAGAGAGATACGAATAGAGAGTAAACAGGGGAAGGCAGCAGAACAGAAAAGAGATTACATCAGAAAGAGTGAATGGACACAAATGAGAAGAGAAAGAGTTCAGCATAACAAAGACATAAAGTGCCATGGAGTTTAAAAAGGCCTGGAAATATAAAGACAGACGAGGCAGACCCGGGCTTCAGGGAGTTCACAATCTGGTGGGGAAAACAACAAATATGCTTTGTGCCAGGAAATGTCTCCTGCAGAAGGCTGGATTTGGGCTCAGATAGAAATTGCTAACCCTTGGCAATAATTTCATAAGGAAATAATACGATTAGAGATAGGTTTCAGAATTGAGTTTTCCATTTGAAAATTGGTATTCATGAACAATCAGCCTGCAACATCTTAATACAATAGGAAAGCATTGGTTCAGCTACACATGGGGTTCTGTTATCTGCTCAGTATATCTGATCTGACTTCTCTTGAATTTTTTCTTTTTTTATGGATAAGTAAAATCATATCTATATGTTGGTTGAGAATTCTACCTGAATTTTAAGATAAATTCCTGGTTTATAATGAAATGAATCTTTCATTGCATCCAGATGGATCTCAAATGTCTTATTAGTTCAATTTATTTTTTTAAATTAGTTAATTCAGTGAAGGCTTAAATATAATATATTCAATTCAATTCAACTTAAATGAAATGTTCAGGGTTTTGGTCTACATCCAAAGTACCTAAGAGCTGATTGGTTCTATTGACCACTGGTGAGCACATATATGTAATTTTAGACACTGCCTGAACAATACTTTCGCAGAAACTTAAGTAATGATCTTGGTCATCTTCAATCCTCATATCTTCAAGTTTCCTTCCCTGAGACTAGGAAAAACTAAAAGAAAAGAGATTAGAACTGAGAGAGATAATGAGCACAGGTGTGAAATATAAAAGGAAGAAAAGAGAGTTCAGAATAGTTTGTTTTTTGTCTTTGTGCTCCCATTGCCTCTGATGGCTCTTTGCATTTTGTAGATGTTTAATGAATCTTTGTACAACTGGATTGGATTGAATTGGATTAGATACAAGACTGCTGGATTTTTTTTAATCAAAAGTTTCACAGTTGTTTTGTAATATTATAAATTGTCTTGGCTCTAACAAATAATAGGAAAAAATGCTACTCTCTTGATAACCAAGTCACTAAATCTCAGCTTTTATTCTCATCATTCATATTCATATTATCATATGATCTTGAGATTATGTAAAACAATCTGCAGCCAATCAATAATACCCTTCCTCACATTCCCAATATATGTTATTCAGTCTTTGGTATAACTAGTACAACTGATGGGTTAATCATATTGTTTAAATCCCAAATCTATGTTTTCCATAATGCTTACCCCCCTTCCTTTTTTCCCTCAACTCTAATAGGTCTTTTTGTCCTCTTCATATGATATAATTATCCAGTTTTCCGTCCCCTTCCCTTTTCTTCCAGTATAATTCCTTTTCTATCCATAGCTTATTTTTTGTATTATCACAGTAAAGTTAAATTATATATATACTTTCCAAGTATACCCCTATACCTTCTCAAGTATACCTTCTCAAGAGTTAAACATATCATTTTCCCATATGGGGATGTAAACATTTTAACTATTAAAAAACATAGTTGTTTTTTTCCCTTCCATTGTTACCTTTTTATGCCTCTCATGTTCTGTATTTGAAGATCAAGTTTTGTTTTCAGCTTTTGTCTTTTCATCAAAAATAAATGAAAACCCCACATTGCACATTTTTTCCTTTGAAAGATAATGCTTAATTTTGCTGGATAGTTGATTTTTTCCTACAACCTAAGTCCCTTTGCTGTCCATAATATCATATACCTAGTCCTTTGATCCCTTAAAGTTGAAGCTGCTAGGTCCTGGGTAATCCTTATTGTGGTTTCTTGATATTTCAATTGTTTCTTTTTTGTTGCTTGCAGTATTTTCTTCTTAATCTGATAATTCTGGAATTTAGCTACAATATTCCTTTGAGTTTTCATTTTCAGGTCTCTTTCAGGAGGTGATTAGTGGGTTTTTTAAATGGATATTTTGCCCTCAGGTTCTAGGAGATCAGGACAGTTTTCCTTCATTTCTTGAAAGATGTTGTCTAGCTTCTTTTTTCAACATGGTTTTCAGGGAATCCAATAATTCTTTGATTGTCTTGCATGGATTTATTTTCCAATTCATTTTTTTTCCTGAAGAGATACTTTATATTTTTCTTCTATTTTTTTCATTGTCTTTGGTTTTGTTTGACTGATTCTTGATGTCTCATCGAGTCATTAACTTTCATTTGTTCAATTCTAATTTTTATTTTTAATTTTAATTTTAATTTTTTTTATTTTTATTATATCTTTTTATTTATAAACATTGATCCTTACAAAACCTTCTGTTCCAAAGTTTTCCTTCCTTCTCTTCACCTCCTCCCCTAGATGGCAGTAGTCCAATACATGTTAAACATGTTAAATCATATGTTAAATCCAATATATGTATGCATATTTATTCAGTTATCTTGCTATACAAGAAAAATCGGATATAGAAAGAAAAAAAAAAACCTGAGAAAGAAAATAAAGATTCAAACAAACAATAACAGAAAGAGTGAAAATGCTCTGTGGTGGTCCACTATAGTCCTCTCTCTGGATATAGATGGTTGTGAATGTTCTGTTTCATTTCACCAAAACTATTTTAAGGCATGGCTTTCTTCAGACAATTTCTGTGTTTTCTTTTCGAGAGCTCTCATCTCCTTTTCCCATTTTTCTTCTACTTCTCTTTTAAGATCCTTTTTTTGAATTTTTCCAAGAGAGTCTTGTCAGATGTGACAAATATATCACCCTTTAGGGCTTCATCTGGAGAGTTTTTGCCTTTAGTATCCTCAGGGTTTGAGATCTGTTCTTCCCTTAAAAGTTATCTATGGTCAGGACTCTTTTCGATTTTTTGCTCATTTTTAGGGCAAAGGGGAGATTGTCCTGAACTTTCTCTTCAGGTGACAGCAGCTTTATACTGCCCTGATGCTGGTATTGCTGGCTTCCAAGGTCAAGTCTCACATTATGTTAGAGTTCTGCAGTTGCATTGGAGGTTTCACAGCTAGTTTGCTGATCCACTGGCTTCTGAATCAGAACACAGTAGTCAATGATGCTGCATTTTGACTATGAGCTTCCTAATATATTCCCTCAGCATGCAGAAGCCTCTCTACCCAGAGTCTCACTGCCCTTCACTGCACTATGATGGCCTGAAATCCATCCCCAACCCCTACTACCCAATTGAGACAGACCTTTCATTCTGCTAGAAGTTTGTTACACTTCAAATATTTGTGGGTTCTGTCACTCTAAAACCCTTTCAAAGGCTTGATCTGGAGTTGATCTGAAGGAAGCCAGGAAGAGCTCAGACAAATACCTGTCTATTCTCTGCCATCTTGGTTCAAACCCTTTATATTTTACTAAAATATTTTATGGAGAATTCACACAAGGCAAGCACTCACATGGAGGTCAGAAAAAAAGTAATACAAGGACACTCCCCAGGTCTCTTTAAAGAACTTTTGGATAGATTGTGAGACATGGCAGAAACTAGTAAAGGACTACCCATTCTGGAATGTCTGCATCAAAAAAGGTGTTGTGCTCTAGAAGTTAAGTATTGCAAAAATCAAAAGAAACATGAGATGTGCAAATTTAGAGACATCTCCCTCCCTAATAGTCATAAGGATCATTTGTGTCTGACCTATGGTGGAGATCCTATCCATCTGATTAACCACAATTGGACAGGTACCTTGAGCCAAAAATAGTATATCATTTTTTCTCCACTTCAAAAAACAAAGAACAAAAACTAGATAATTTGTCCCCAGTGACGAGAATGTGAGCTTGCTATCACTCAAGCCAGCTCAATGATGAGAATGTGAGTGTGCTAACTCTGAAGGCAGATCATACAATTATTAGGGAGCAGTTATTCTTAGGAAGTTTTCCTAGCATTAAGTCTATATTTCCTCTATACAGCTTCTCCTTGCTCTGTCTGGAACCAGAAGGGAATACAACAAGGGAATTATGCCTGCTATTAGGGATGTGGTACTTCCCCAAAGTGCTAGACTGTGACTGTCATCAAAATTTAATTTAAGAATTAGAAATCAAAATGGAATGAAATGAAACTTCTCTATTGTTTCCACTATCAGCATTTCTACCACTTCATTCCTTTTTAGTATATTCAATAGGCTGTAATGGAAATGGAGATGATAGCCTTTCTCCAAAGAAATCTGGTGACATTTCACTTTGAAAAAGGAATTCATTGTTCCCTCAAAACATGGTAAACTGAAAGCTAGAATTCGCTTTCATGTTTATAAGCAAAACTTTCAAAGACACTTTTTAAAATAATTGAACCAAGATCCAAATGATTTCATTTCCTTAAATGATCATTCTTCTTTTATATTTGATCCATGAAAGATTTTTTTTGGATGGATGAGGGGAAATAATAGTCAATACACATAATTCTAGCATATCAGAATGGCATGAGGAGGAGAATGAATGAAGTATAAATTTGTATGTAACAGATCCTAGGAAATGTGCAATTCATGATTCACTTAATGGACAAAAAGTACAGATCATTACATTAGCGTATGTGATTTTCCCCTAACTTTTAAGTAGAAAGAAAATTGGTCTATTGCCTACTACTAGGTAGAAGGATGCCAGCATTAAAGAAAAATTAGATTTTTTTTCTGTTTGGTCTCATAATGCAAAATTAGTAGCTAAAAGTGGGAATTGTAAACAGGCTAATTTTGGTTTGATATCACAAAAAATAGGATTAAGGGACTTGTTACTTCATTTGTAAAAGTAACTCTCAGGCGAGAAAACTTCTAATAATATGAACTTGCTCCATCAAAGGAATACATTTTCTTTTTTCAAGGGTTTTTAACTTGAGATCCATGAACTCTATATGTGTGTATATGTGTGTATGTTTGTGTGTGTAATATATAGTAAAAACATATGCACATACTTCAATAATTATATTTCTATTGGTATTCTTTATAATCTTTTATATTTCATATTATGTGCATTTAAAATAATAGCTGGTATTTATATGGTGCTTGAAAGTATACACAGCATTTTGAAAATATTATGTCTCTTATCTTCCCACCCCGGGAAGTACATGTTATTGTTATTCCAATTTTGCTGACATGGAAAACTGAATCATTCAGAGGTAAAATGATTTGCCTAGAATTAAACAGTTAATGAGTTTTGAGTTCAGTTGTTCAGAAGTATCCTGACTCTTTGTGACTCCATTTGGGGTTTCTTGGCTTAGATATTGCAATGTTTTGCCCATTCTTTCTCTAGCTCATTTTACAGATGAAGAAACTGAGGTAAACAAAGTTAATGATTTGCCCAAGGTCATATAGCTAACAGATAACACCACCTAGCCCTAGTTAATGAATATCTGAGTTCAAATTGAACCCAGGTTTCTTAAACAAGGTGTCATGGGCTAGTCTGAAGAGTGTTCCTGATACCCGCTCCCTAAAACTTAGGTTAAGTTTTAAGGGCATACTCACCGAATTGTGGAAACTTGCACGTGTAGGTCTAATAAAAATTAACAGTAAGGCCAGGACCAAACCTTTGTGCTTGTGGAACATGCTTGTGCTTGTAGAAGGGCTTGTGACCCTTCATTCCAGGGCCAGCACTTAACCTACCTACTCCACCACTCTGTGATCTTAGTACATTACATGAACTGAGTTTAACATTATTCAAAGCATCGTTTGGCAAACTATTTCAATAGTTAGATATTTCAATTTTATTAATTATGTTACTTGTAATCAATGGTGGTACAGGCAGTCTCTTAGAACAAAATAAGTGGGAGAAGAGAGAGAAATAAGCATGTGCATAGCAGTACTGTGCTAAGCCCTTTAGGAATATTATCTCATTTGATGCTCATCACAAGCTTTCATAGTAGATACCATTATTTTCCCCATTTTTTAATTAAGAAAACTGTGATAGAAAGAAGTTGAAGCAACAGAGGCAGACTGAGATTAAATGAGCTGCTCAAATCCCAAAGCTAGCAATATTTGGGTCTGGATTTGAAAGCAGGTCTTCCTGACTCCATGCTCCTATCCACTGGACTATCTAGTAGCCTTAGAATGAGCACTTTAAAAATAAGGAAAAAAAAAGTTAAACACAAAATAGCAAATAAAAAGTACATATGAGAATAAACTCAGTATTGTTAGGGAATAATACTTGTCTAATAGAAAATAATGTAAAGCTGATAGACCTGTATAGATACATATATAATAACAATGGATAAAAAATTGCCAAAATTTTAAAAGTTAAAAAAGCAAACATGCAATGATAATTAACATATGCAATAACTTATCCTAACATATGCAGTTGCTTTGAGAACAAATCTTACATTCACAAGAATTAGTTGTAGTATCATTCTTGGTAGAATTACATCAATGTACCACAAATAAAATGTAAGTTTCACTGAGATTTCTGTTCAAATTTGCATTCTTAACCTTATTATGCTATGGGTAGAAACTCCAAAGTATTGGATCTCTTTATCAATTATTTTAAAAAATATCATGTACTACAAGATACTTTGAACCAATTGGTATAATTTACCTGGGCAGATAAAAAAGTTTTCTTATTTTTGCTTTATGTGTTTTTCCCCTTTGAATTATGAATTTGATCATATTAGTTGTGTAAATCAAAGGTGAGAATGTACACTGGTCCATTTTGTGGACAGGACCATCTTGTTCAAAGACAATTTTAAACATTTGTAGTTTTCCATCACTCTCTACTACAAACAATGAATTTAGACTATTAGAATGTGAGGTGAAACCATTGACCAAGAATTCTTTCACATGATATCTGAAGTCTTTCACCACAAAGTGAGAAATGTACCTGGACTCTTCTGAGGAAGCTCAGGAGTCAATAAGGACCATCTTCCAGACCACTTTTGTGATTCAGTGAAAAACCTGAAGGAAAACTTCAATTCATTTTTTTTCAATCACCCAATGTTGTAGACCTCTAGTAGAAGAGTACCATCTACCTTTGGAGATAGTCCTTTCCATTTCTTGACAACTCAATTATTGGTACATTTTGTCTTGTTTTTCTTGATATTAAACAAATTTGAAAAGATCTCATACTTCCAACTGAAAGATCTTCATCAGTTAATCCCACCAATCTTGTTTTTTTTTGAGATTCTAAATATTCATAGGATGATACAAATTGACGTAGAATGTGTGGATTTTTGGCCACTTTGAAGGAGACCACTCTATCCATATTTTGACCCCACCATTTTATTTGCCAATAGCTATAATATGGGCTGGGAGTGGTAGATTTACAATAAGGCTTAAATATGCTATAGAAGAAAAAATCATCCTCCAGGTTTATCAAAGTTTTAGTTGCTATCAGATCAAAAAGTTCTTGCTATTGGTGGTGGTGGTAGTGCTAGTTCGGGGAAGGAGTTTGGTATTGTTCTGTTTTTTTTTGCTGGGTATTTAGTATGTCTCTCATGGTTGAAAAGGATGCATGTGTGCACAAACCAGCCTTTTCTTCAAGTTGTCTTTTATAGATTATGAAAAAGGATCAAGAAAGACTATTGTTTTCCTATCATCACTGCTGTCAACATCCCCAGAAGTAAATAAGCAGAAATTACTTTTAATACCATAGCCAAATAATGGGGAAGAAAAGAGAATCGTGGAGGATCCAGAAACTACTTTCTTCACAAAAATCTCTAACTCAAAGGGACATAGGATTCAGAAGAGGCACATATCTCATTAACCATCTAATCATGCTCTCATTTTTGCAGAGGTCCAAAGAAAAGTGACTTATCCAAGATCACACAAGTATGTGATAATGGAGAAAAGATTCAAATCCAAGGTTTCTGATTCAAAATTCAGAGTTCTTATTTCCAGACTTGGAGCTAGAAAACAAAACAAAACAAACAAACAAACAAACAAAAACCAAAAAAAAACTAGAGATCATGTAATCTAACCTCCATATGTTAATAGATTTAAGAAAACTGAATTTGAGGGGGTAGTTTCTTGCCTAAACTCATAGAAGTTAAGTAGGATAGCTCAGATATGAGCTGACATTCAGAGCTCTTATTCCAAGGAATCAGGATAATGGATTTGAAGTATAAAGGGGCTTTGGATGTCACCAAATCCAGTTTCCCCAGCACATAGAATCAAATTTCTAAGGTTACTAGGCCTGAAAGTACACTTCAAAGTAGATATCTCTGGACAGAGCACAATCTCCTACTTTTCAGGATATTTGCTTATGCTAGCCTGAAAATGATCCCATCACAAGTACATTTTTTCAGCATTTTGTAGTTTGCATCGCTTGCTGGCACTGTGTGGGTATTTTATACCCATTATGCCATTGTTGATTAGAGATACAAGAAGAATAATGAGTTCATTTAAAGGAGTAGAACAAGATGAGCAATGGTTTAAACAGCACCCCTCCTTCCCCTACCCCCTTCTCCTCTCATACCAAATACCATCCATAAGGGAGAGAACAGACTGTACAGGGCACGTACAGTTCTCACTCTCACTAATTGCTAGACTGGAAAGGCTTAACTGTAGGTGGTTCTCAGAGAGGTGATTAGGTAAGGAGAAACTCTGCTAGCTGTTAGGTTGAGATGTTTTATCTCAGTCAAGTAAAATCCTGAAAAAGAGGAAGGAGTTTTTCATCAGTTCTCTGGTCTCACTAAGGCTTTGGCAAGTTCAAGACATAACAGGAGAAGAGTTGGACTCTACTTAATGTTTAAGTACTATGCCCACCAAATGACAGGCCTTTATGGAGAGGTGCAGCTTAATATTTGCAAATACTGAAATAATGTCAAGCGACTTTCTTCCCTGAACCCAGAAATCATTGTTTCTTATATGTTTTAAGGCAGTAACCATAATTAACTCTTTAGAATATTCATTCTACAGTTAGCAAGGTATGATAGTGCACTATTAATTAATGCGTGATCTGGATTTGAAACCTCAAGCCTTAGCCCAGTTTGTCAGAAGACAGAAAAAGATACAAGAGTTTAGCAGGGCCAAGGTGAAGTTAAAATGATAATTCAGCAAGTCCGCAAAATACCTAATGTTTTTATTAAGAATCAGTCTCTTATGAGAGTATAAAAGGAGTTATAATATTATGTCATGTTTAAGTTTTATTAATCTATTTGTACGTAAATTTATTTGTGGGGTAGGGGGAATAAATAGCTGTCCTATACCTGGTCTGCAGTATATTTCAAATATCTTTCTACTCGCTTTGTTGGGGACACTCTAAAATTTAAAGTCAAACCTAAACTTTGATTCTCTGGAAGTCTCTAAGGCAATGCTGTGAAAGGCCATATTGTTTGACAAAAGAACCTGAATCCTTTCTCCAGAGGTTTAGTATTAACATGAATTTCTATGGAACCATGATTGCTAGGAACCCTTAGCTAAAAAATGAAAGGAGGAATGCCCAAGTTCCTCTTGCCCTGGAGGTGATTATCACTAGAATACTATTGTAATTTTCAACAAATCACTTAAGTTTTATCAGTCTAAATTCTTTCATCTATGAAATTTTAAAAAAAATCAGAAGATTGTAGTGACGATCAAATGAAACAATGTACTGTAAAATACTTTAGACAAGGAATCAGAAAAGTCTTAATGGTATTTTAAACTTTTTTTTTTTTTTTTTTTTTTTTTTTTTTGAGGCTAGGGTTAAGTGACTTGCCCAGGGTCACACAGCTAGGAAGTGTTAAGTGTCTGAGACCATATTTGAACTCGGGTCCTCCTGAATTCAAGGCTGGTGCTCTATCCACTGCGCCACCTAGCTGCCCCCTAATTTTAAACATTTTTAAAAATATACTAAAATTTTGACATATTCTGTATACAGTTCTTGATCACTCTTGGCCTGTCTCTCTTTGTCTCTGCATCTCTCTCTCTCTCTCTCTCTCTCTCTCTCTCTCTCTCTCTCTCTCTCTCTCTCTCTCCCCCTTTTCTCCCCCTCCTCCTCTTCCTTCTTCCCTTTCTCCTTTTCCTCCTTTCTCTCCTCTTTTTCCTCCTCTCTCTTCTCCCTCACTTCCTCCTTCTCCTCCTTCACCTCCTTCTCTGCCTTTTCCTTTTTCTCTCTTCTTTTTCTCCTTCTCCTTCTCCTTCTTTTTCTCCTCATCCTCTTCTTCCTCCTTCTCCTACTCCTCTTGCTGCAGCTGTTTCTGCTGGTTCTTCTCCTCTTTTTCCACCCTGTGTGTCTGTCTATCTCTGTCTCTCTATTTCTGTCTTTGTCTTTCTCTTTCTGTCTGTTTTTTATTCTATTCCCCCCCCCATATTTCTGTGAGTGTGTTCCTCTTTTTCTCTCTATAGTCAGCATATCACTGAAATGTAACTTGAACCCAATTCTTCCTGGCTCTGAGTTTATTTTCTAGCCACTATATCATGATGCCTTCTAAAAATCCACATAAGTATCAAAATTTTACTCTCCACCCAACCATCCCATCTTCCCATTATAAAGAATTTACAAGATCTGATTGCCATTAATAGTGAATCCAGACTCTGCAATTTGGTAGAATTGGATGCAAATCATTCATCCTCTCTGGGTCTGTTTCTTCATCTGTAAAACTGGAGAAAGGTTAGATTAGATGATTCTAAAATGCTTTTCAGGACTTAAACTTTGGGACCCTATGACCTTAAGGCCACATATAGCTCTGATTCTTAACTTTTTAGCATACAGGATTGCTGTAGGTGTCCTTATTGTGCTGTTGTATTGTTGTCTTTGTTTTGGGGGGTGTCTTGGGGGTGGGGTGTAATTGTTCATTTTTAACAGTTCCTTTCCTGCTCTGTTCTGCATATCTTAGGGAAGGAGAAAAAAGTCTTTATGTTAAAATAAAAGCTGCAAAGCCTGCATTAGTCCATTAAGTTTTGGAAGAACTGAGAAATAGGACCATATTTTTGTGTTTTGTTATGTTTTTTTTTTCCACACAATGAGAACAAGCCTAGCTGTCCCTGAGCATCTCAAGTTGCCTTGCAGCTGTCTTTTGCCTCATACCTTTTTGGCATGGTTCCACTTCAGGTTGTCTTTCTGGTTTAAAAATCTTTGCTTCCCAATCTAAATTTCTGACACAGTCCTTTGGTCACCATCTGTCACCTGGTTTATTCCTTGACTGCTCTGTTTCTCTGACTGGTCAGTCTCTGCCACAGGCTTCAGACATCCTCTGCTCTGCATAATAAAAAAAGTCAGTCATTTCTCTCCAGGCCCTTTGTTTTTCAGACTCATCTAGGATTCAGCTGCCATTTTGTCTATTTTACTCAAGAAATTCCTTAAACTTTTTGACTGCATCTCATCCTCTTTATACAATGCTGATCTTGCTCCTCTTCTCTAATTTTAACCAAGCCAGAGTAGTTTTAGTTAGGTTGAAATTGATAGTGTGATATATAGCTAGAAGAGATCTTGAGGAGCACTGAGAGATTAAGTACTTTGTCCAGGGTCAAACAGTTTGTGAATGAGTGAATTTGAAATCAGATCTTCCTGGTTTCATGTTTTATCTACTAAATCAGGTTACTTTTTCCAATGCCCCATAGCTAGTAAATTTCTGTGGCAGAATTTGAATGCAGGATTTTTTAAATCCAATGTTCTATCCACTATTGTTTAGGTTGAGTCTTTTATTAGTCACATCCAATTCTTTGTTATTCCTTATATAGTTTTCTTGACAGACATATTAGAGGGACTTACTATTTCCTTCCCCTGCTCATTTTACAAATTTACAAATTCCTTATTTTACAAATGAGGAAACTGGGATAAAGAGGGTTAAGAGACTTACCCAGGGTCAAACAGCTAATTAAGGGCCTGAGATCAAATTTGAACTATGGTCCTCCTGACTCTAGGACAAATACTCTATTCACTGTGCCATCTAGTTGCCCTTTTAGCCACTATACAACCATGCTTTTCTTAATCAAGTTCTACATCTGAGTATAAAATTTCATCCTCAAAGGGAGCAAAATCTGATATGGAATATATACTTGTAATATAAAAAAAAATAATTGTGATAATATACTATAACACCAGATCATATATCTGGAATATGATATTTAAGTCTAGATCCCACCTTTTGGGAATAATTATTTACATAGAGTTCAACTTCAAACCAATATGTCTCTTCTCCTTTGGTTCATTTTCCTCTATCTGCATATGTGCTCAGATTAGTCAAAAATACTTATCCAGCCTATAATTCCTTGGCCTTTCTTTCATAGTCAAACTTTGTAATCATGAGATTCATATAAACTATTCCTATTCCCTTAATACCCATGCTCTCACCTACATAAATTAATCAAAGTATATGAAAAACCAATCTCTGGAAGATGATGAAGAAATCAAGGATAAGGTTCCCTTGAAGATGCAGGGATTAGGAAAAGTTTGGTGCTGCTGTTGTTTTATTGAACTGCACAGTGATTCCCACCCATTAACTGCATGAGATTATAGTCCAAAAGAAAAGTCACAGGACTTTTAATTATATGTTCAGGGTTCAAATCCCAGTTCTGGTATTTTCTACCTATACATCCTTCAACAAATTATTCTAATTCTTTGTCTCAATTATTTCATCACTTAATTGAGTGGTTTGGAAAAGAGAGCCTCTAAGATCTTTTATAAGTCTTCATCTGTAATCCTTTGAGAATATAAGAGTATGTGTGAGTGTGTGTGTGGGTATTATATGTATATAGATATATGGGAATGCCTGTATATGTGTGTGCATATATGTATATACCATATACATCCATATATCTATTATATAAACTTCTCTTTCTCTCTCACTCTCTCTCTCCTTCCCTCCCTCCTTCTCCCTCTCTCTGCTTCACTCCCTCCCTCCCTCCTCTCTTCTCTTCTCTTCTCTTCTCTTCTCTTCTCTTCTCTTCTCTTCTCTTCTCTTCTCTTCTCTTCTCTTCTCTTCTCTTCTCTTCTCTTCTCTTCTCTTCTCTTCTCTTCTCTCTCTTTCTCTCTCTCTCTCTCTCTGTCTCTCTCTCTCTCTCTCTCTCTCTCTCTCTCTCTCTCTCTCTCTCTCTCTCCCCACTCTCTCTCCCCTCTCTCTCTCTCTCTCTCTCTGTGTCTCCCTCTCTTTCTCCCTCTTTCCCCTTCACACACACAGAGTAATTCATTCAGTCATTCAGTTAACAAACTAGCACTTAAGATATTCAAGGCTCTCTCCCAGGTGCTGAAGAAAAGGAACAGGCTCATTTATTGGCAATGGTTATATAAACTAAGCCAGGAGAAAAGAGATGGGTGGGGGGAGAAGTGTTTTGTTTTGTTTTGATTTTAAAGAATGCACTAAAAATAGCAATGAAGAAAAAAAGGAAGTGGGCAGTGGAAGTAACAGAAGCAAACAGAAGTAGCTATGAGATAAGAGGAGCTATAAGAAGAAAAACAGACTCACTAAATGACAGTGATGAGAAGTGAGAAAGCAAAAATCACCATGAATCAGAAGAAACAAAGAGGAAAAGTATGACATTTAATTAGTTGGTTTACAAGTATAGATTAAACATTTAATCTAATATTTTATTCAATACCAGTTTATTTAATAGAAATATGTAAAGCCTTATATTTGGATTAAAAAAATAAAGTTTACAGGTTCTGGATGCATCAAGGTCTATCTTAACAATGGTTCATGTAAAATAAGAATTAAATGTGTGCTCAATGTAATTTAACAGTGTGATATGGTAGTCAAAATAATTAATTCATTCTTAGGTTCTTAGGCTGTTTTATGAGTGAAACAACCTAAACTAACCTAGCTTTCACCATGTTAATGATGCTACAATTTTAAACTCCCACAATTACTTTCCTCATAAAATTTTGCTTTCAGACACAACTTGTAGAACACCTGCAGGATTTCTTTGCCTACAGTATCCTTCCTTTCAGTGAAAAAAATTGGGTTAAGGAGGTGGCCATTTGATGTATTTTGCCCTGGTCTGACAACACATCTGGAGTATTATATTCAATTTTGGTTTCCACATGTTAGAGATGAAGGATATTGATGATCTGGAGTGTATTTAAAGGAGAGTGAAGAGGTTAATGCGTGGAGATCATGCCTTATAACATTCAGTTGACTGAAGAAGGAATGTTTAGGTCAGAGAAGACTTAGAAGCACAGTCAAGTCAGTTAATAAATATTTAAGTGCTTACAACTACTACTAATTAATAATAATAATAACACTTAAGTAGTGCTTAAAAATAAACATTTCTTAAGTATTTACTGCTACTATTTACTATTCCTGCTGCTGCTGCTACTGCTGCTGCTGCTGCCGCTGCTACTGCTGCTACTATTACTACTATTACCACTACTATTTATATAGTACTTAAAATAAATAGTAAGTGTCTAAAATAAATAACCTTTATATACTTTAAATACTTAAGTGCCTATTGCTACTATTTACCTACTTACTGCTCTTACTACAATTACTACTACAACTATTATTACTACAATCTCCTAACATTTATGTAGAATATAAAAATAAGCATTTAAATGCTAGTTACTATTACCACCTAGCACTTAAAATAAATAATAAATGGCTAAAAATATCAATGATGCTTAGGTGCCACTTAAAAATTATTAAGTGACTACTATTACTACTACTACTAATAATAATAATAATACTAGTAATATTATCCAACATTTATGTAACACATATGTGCCAAGAACTTGACTACAGTAGGCTAACAATTCAAATATGAAAAAGATAATCACTGTCCTTAAGGAACTTAAACTCTAATAAAAGAACTTATAAAAGAGAGCTGGAAATCCAGGAGGTAGAGAGAGAATGGGAAAAACTACAATTGGGCCATGGTAAATACCAAAGCATTATCAATTGGCTGACAAATCAAGAGACAGTTGGCCTGGGAGCTCCCTTTAATTTGAAGTTTTGAGAGAAGTTATATTTTTTGGAGTTTTTGGTTTTGTTGTGTTGTGTTTTATTTTTGCTGAATCCTCAAGCACTTCAGTCAGAGGGATGGATACTGGTGAGGTGAGAGGACCAAAGCTGATGAAATCTTTTAGGATGATGAATTTCCTGCTGAAGAAGTTTTCTGAATATGGTGGAAGTTATGCAATACATCTAAGCAATGGAAACTGGTATAAATTGAATGGAGCACATGATATTCTTCCACCTATTTGAAGATCTATCATATAAAAAAGGTAGAGATGTACTTCTTCATCGTGACCCTGAGGGCAGATCTTGGAGTAATCCATGGAATTTGCAGATTGTTCATTTCCTCAGGGGACTGAAGGATAAGGAAAAAATAAAACAAATAAATTAAAAAACAAAAAATACATTCTAGCAATTGGAGTTGGTCAGTACTAGAATGCTAGAATAGACTCTTTTAGGTTCTTTCTCACTGGAGGTTTTCAAACAGAGATTTACTTTCTTTATATAGTTGTTATATGTATCACATAATATAAGATAACCTTAAAACATTTTCTAGTGTTTTAAGCTAGCTATCATGACAATGACACTGGAGTTTCATGTGAAAAGAACAGTAAATAGTCCAATATGGGTGGACCATAGGGGATATAAGAACATAAGAAAGTTAGGAAGTGATCAGGTTATAAAGAACTTTAAAAGACAGAGGAGTTTATTTTTTTTAAATGAGGAAATTGGGCAAGGAAGTGCCTAAGGACTTTTCTAGCTCCAAATCTCTGATACTCTGACCAGATGGCATCATAATGCAACTTAAGATTGAATTCCTTTTCTTGGCTTCAAATCATACTATTGGTGATGACTTCAGAGACCACTGAAGGAAGGGTAGTTAGTTTACCCTTGAACACAGACTTTTCTACTCTATAGATTGGCAAGCTTTTTGCTTTGTTAACCATGATTGCCTCAAGAGATTGTTGAGTTTTGTGGGTTTGGATCTACAAATTTACATATGATTTCTTCGATTTAAATGTGAACTTCTTGGGGATAGGAATGATATTTTTGATTTTCTTTGTTCTCCTAGTGTTAAACATAATGCCTGCCATTTCATAAGTGTTTAATAAATGTTTGTCTGTCTACTTAATACCCTCTTCCCATTTGACTAATTGACATAAAATGAACTACATGATAATCTCAAATTTCCCTTCTGATCCCAAGTGAGTGCCTATCTAACACCATATTATGAATGGTATTATTTTATGAATTCATGATTACTTTCCTCATAAGATCTCTAAATACCTTGAAAAAAATTCTTCCTTTTACACATCAGTTTGTTGAACTCCTAGAGAACTTCTGTACATTCAATATTCCTCCTTTCAGTGAAATTAATTATACCAAGCTCTTTGCCACTAGCCTATAATACAACTTTTAATGATAATACACAACTTGGGAGGAAACATGTTAGTAGATTATGAAATGTTAGCATCTATCATAACACTGAAATCAATTCCAGCTCCATGTATCTGACATAAATTAATTACTCAAGGGAGAAAGCTTCCCTCAGTTATGTAAACATACCTTTCAATGACCAATGGAAAACATAGTGGTTACTTAGGAATTAAGGCAGAGCCAACTTAGTTCATTAATCTTTGTAGTCTTGACAAACAAGGGGAAGATGAATATTAGAGTACTATAAAGCTGAATTGAGTTCCAAATGGCACATACCAATATGCATCATTGGCTAACATTACTAACATACACACAACAGTATGTGAACCCTTTGGAAGTGCTTGGGGCCAAACAGCACTGCAGTAATCATCATTCATAAAAATGGATATTTTTCTTCCAGAAACTAATATTCCAAAGCACAAAAAGTAAATAGAGTATAAATTTAGCATTGAATGCCATGAAATACTATGTCATATTCTCCCTACCACACATCCCTCCTCTTATCACCCCACCCCACTCCTAGTAATTAGGGAACATATGTTTCCATTTGCTATTTATTCAAGAACTAAAGGTTTGCTTATAAAGGTGTTTGCTTTCCAACTAATCATGATTTTTTCCCATTTATTAGAAATATATCTTCCTTTCATAGGGCCTTTTAGAACAGAGTTGCTCTGGCTCTCAGCTCAAATATTTATAGGTTAAGGGCTTGTGGTGATTTATTTCTATTTGTTTTTAATTTTCTTGCCCCATGTTTCCAAAGGCACCACACATTGTTATGAATGGATTCCTGTTAAATTATGTAGAGGGTCTATGTTGCTCCAGAATGCTGGCTTTTGATGAGGTTATTAAAACAATGACAATATGAATTACCATGGAAATAGAAACATAAATCCAGAACCTCATTTATCCTCTAGAGTTAAGATATCTCTTCCATCTCTCTAAAACCTTAGCCATGATGCATCTTTAACATGAAGTTCTTAGAGTTTTTGCACACCTGAAATGAATTCACTTGGCCTGGTGACTGACTGTTCCTCTAGAAATTAACTCTGCTGAGTGACGTGGCCAAATTGTTTTGGCTGACTAATATTCAGGCAGCATGAGTGTATTCTTTAGGTCACATTCAAGAAGTGTTCATGTGACCATCATAGGTAGACTACTTCCTAAACCAGAATATATGGACATATGAAATCCTATAAATCTATAAATGAATGTTCCCTTCCACTTCTAATTTTTTTTCCTAGGAGCCTCTGCCTGGAACAACATCAGTGTTTCCATGGTAACTAATGCATATCAAAGGGACATGAGTATAGAGAGGAGGAAAAACAAATACCAGAAGCCCCATAAACAAAATATATGTTTAGGAATATACATATATGACATCAAGCTCTGTTAGGTCCTCTGGTTCCTTACTTGTCAGGCATCATAAATCATTTGTTTTCATACATCCATAACCAAAAAAAAATGGTGGTTATAGCCTGCATCCTTATATATTCTCTTTATAACACTAGCTACTTATTTTTTATTAATTTTTATAATTATAACATTTTCTTTGACAGTACATATGCATAGGTAATTTATTATTATTTTTTAAACATTATCCCTTGTACTCCCTTCTGTTTTGAATTTTTCCCCTCCTTCCCTCCACCTCCTTCCCTAGATGGCAGGCATTCCCATACATATTAAATTTATAGTATATCCTACACTATCCACTTTTGAAAAAAAAAAAAAAAAAAACAAATGTAATAATAAGACCAAGGAAGCAAAAAGATTAGTGAGGAGAACTGGATATGTACCATGCAAATAAAAAACAGATAAGAGGCTAGGCAATAAACATTTATTAAGTAATTGTTACATGTCAGAAACTGTACTTAATGGAGAGGACACAAATACAACAAAAAAGTCATTCCTTGCCCTCAACGAATTTACATTCTATTGAGGGAAGAGATGAAAATGGTGAAGGAAGGGAGGGGGATGCAAGAGATGAAGATGCTGGCACAAGTTTATGGTTTTGAAGCCAAAAAATCAGGAGCAGAGATAAGAGGGGCTATTAACTGTTGTTGCTTGTCCTTCCTTCTCAAAATAGACCATGACATCAGGGAATTGGTGCCCTGACTTGCAACAGAAATTGATTTAAGTGAGGAAGAGTTATGAAAAGTCATCAGTTTCACTTTCTCCTTCAGACACATCTGGAAAGAGTGACAAGATCACCCCAACTGGAGAGTAGGAGCTTGGATGCAGTGGGAGGCTTTGGCCTTTTTAAGCTAAGATCTTTAACAGGGTTTCAGTTTGACTGAGACAACATGCAATCCATGATTGAGGCTAGATAAAAATTGAGACAGAGAGTGGCCTTTATTACCTAGTTAAAAAAAATCAGTCTGGGAAGGGAAGACCTTTAGGGTTTATGGCCAAAACAGAAATAATGACTATTTACACTCTGAGTCAATCAGGGTCCAAACAATATAAAGTCTATTGTTGGCCAATCAATGAGACCCAGAGTGATTTAAGTTTAAGGTATGGTCTATAAAAAAGTAAATTAATCTTTAATTCCAAGATATCATCATGCAAATCCCAAAATGTGAAATTTCAGCAATGAAAGAAGGAAGGACTAAGGAAGGAAGTTGTGTTGTGCAATTGGCCAGATCCAGTGGGGTAACTTCTACTTCTATTCAAAATGATTGTTGTTTGTTCTCTCTCTCTCTCTCTCTCTCTCTCTCTCTCTCTCTCTCTCTCTCTCTCTCTCTCTCTCTCTCTCTTTAAAATCAGCATAAAGGTATTTTATTTATTTATTTTTATTTTTTAAATATATACATTGTTTTCAACATTCACCCTTGCAAAACTTGTGTTCCAAATTGTTTTTTCTCCCTTCCCTCCACCCCTTCCCTTAGAGAGCAAGCAATCCAATATATGTTAAATATGTGCAATTCTTCTATACATATTTTCACAATTCTATACATATTTTTACAATTTCACATTCTGCATAAGAAAAATCGAATCAAAAAGAAAAAAAAATGAGAAAGAAAACAAAAAGCAGGCAAACAACAAGAAAAAAGGTGAAGATATTAAATTGTGATAGACCCTCAGTTCCCACAGTCCTTTCTCTGGGTGCAGATGGCTCTGTCCATCACAAGTCCATTAGAACTGGCCTAAATCACCTCATTGTTGAAAAGAACCAAGTCCAACAGAATTGATTATCATATAATCTTGTTACTGTGTACAATGTTGTCTTGATTCTACTGAATTCACTAGCATCATTGTAACTCTCTCTATGCCTTTCTGAAATCAACCTGCTGATCGTTTCCTATAGAATAATAATATTCTATAACATTCACATACCATAATTTATTTAGCCATTCTCCAACTGATGGGCATCTACTCAGTTTCCTGTTCCTTATCATTACAAAAAAGATTACTAACCCTAACCCTTTTCCCTTTTTTATCATCACTTTGGGATACAGGGCCAGTAATGGCATTCTTTGATCAAAGGCATGCACAGTTTGATACCCCTTTGGACATAGTTCCAAATTGCTCTCCAGAATGATTGGATCAGTTCACAACTCTATCAATAATGTATTGGTGTCCCAGTGTTTTTACATTTCCTCTAATATTTATCGTTATATTTTCCTGTCATCTTATCCAATCTAAGAGGTATAATAGTTCCTCAGAGTTGTCTTAATTTGCCTTTCTCTGATCAATAGTAATTTAGAACATTTTTTATATGACTAGAAATGGCTTTAATTTCTTTATCTGAAAATTGTCTGTATCTATAGTGGCCAGAAACTGGAGACTGAGTGGATGCCCATCATTTGGAAAATGGCTGAATAAATTGTGGTATATGAATATTATGGAATATTATTGTTCTGTAAGAAATGACCAGCAGGATGATTTCAGAAAGGCCTGGAGAGACTTACATGAACTGATGCTGAGTGAAATAAATAGGACCATTATATACTTCAACAACAATACTATATGATGATCAATTCTGATGGACAAGGCCCTCTTCAACAATGAGATGAACTAAATCAGTTTCAATAGAGCAGTAATGAACTGAAGCAGCTACACCCAGTGAAAGAACTCTGGGAGATGACTATGAACCACTACATAGAATTCCCAATCCCTCTATTTTTGTCTGCTTGCATTTTTTATTTCCTTCACAGGCTAATTGTACACTATTTCAAAGTCCAATTCTTTTTGTATAGCAAAATAACTATTTGAACATGTATACATATATTGTATTTAACTTATACTTTAACATATTTAACATGTACTGGTCAACCTGCCATCTGGGGGAAGTTGGAACAAGAGGTTTTGCAATTGTCAATGATGAAAAATTACCTATGCATATATCTTGTAAATAAAAAGCTATAATAAACACCCCGGCAAAAAAGAAAATTGTACCACTGGGAATTGCTTGTATTCTTATAAATTTGAGTCTTTTTTCTATATATTGTCCTTCATTCTTGTGGAGGATTATCAGAGTGTTGATATTATGACATATAAGTTGAACTGGATTTAAGATTGTGCAAAGTCATCAGCCTCCCTTTCCCTTTCAATGTCATCTGGTCCAAATGGCAAATATACCTTAGGGTGATTAGACATGGTTCTCTATTGTTAACTATGATCTGCTAACAGAAAGAGGATCCTGCTAGCAGACAGAACTATAACATAATGAGATTGTTGATTTGGAACTGGAAAGGAGTTCATAATATAATTCTGACTATCACACAGGTAGTATATTCATAGAGATTTTCAGCTTAAACTATTACCACTGCTAACTAGATGTTCATGTCACTGTTTTCTAAGAATCTTATGGTTCCCAATAGCCTCTATATTTTGGTTCCTTGGGAAAAAACCAAGTAGTCCATTCTTGTTAGAGTTCTGATCATTAATGTTGATGGCTCTTACCTGGTCTTAACTTTGGCCATTAACTCAGCTCAATTCATTAAAAAAATTCTGTTTTCTATTCTGTATTTTAGCATAAGAGTTGTAAGATGGGAAAGGACAAAATCTTTATTCTCAAGGAGTTTTTAATCCCTGATGGACTAGGATATCTGTGTATGTGTATTTATATAAATGTGTGTATTTACATATATTGTATATTTATTACATATATGTATGTATATATGTATATATATATATGTGTGTATATATATATGTGTGTATATATATATATGTATATATATATATATACAGAAATGCTGATATGCATTATGGTAAGGTCAAATGTTAAAGCAGAAAATTAACACTAGGAAAACTGGAAGAGGGAAAATATAGTCTCAGCCAAAAATGCGGAAGGGATTCACCAAGATAATAGCTCCAAAGTTGGACTTAGACATGATAAAAATGAAGTAAAAATGTTTATGCTTATTTAGGAGTTATGATTTGCAGTCCTTCCTTTGCTACTGGCATCCTAGCTCTGTTTTCTGGTGAACTTTAATAACTTATTCCATTTTTTGTGAAGGCTCCACGAAAATAAAGCAGATTCAATATCCCATATACCATTTAGATTTCTCTTTAAATAACAGATTGTTATTTTGGCAGATGATCAAATTTTAACATGAGAGTTGCTTTGCAAATTGAAAAACAGTCTATGAATCTTAGATTATTATTATCATCATTATTGTGGCTATTGCTTTGTAATAATTATTAGAGACATGGCCTTGTAGACAGAAAGACCCAATTTGAAATTCAGCCCCTCCATATTGGCTGAGTGACCTTGGACAAGTAATTTAACCATTTAATATTATAGAAGTTCTCCAGGATGATCAGGTGCAGAACACTTTAAGATTGGTAAAGATATTTAAAACAACCCTGAAAATATGTTTAACTTGATTGTACATGAAATGTTTATATTTGATTGCTTGCTATTGGGAAGGGGGTGAAAAGGAAGGGAGGGAGAAAATTTTGGAACTCAAAATCTTACACAAGTAAACTATCTTTCATTTACTTGGGAAAAAATAAAATGTTATTAAAACCAAAAAAAAATAAACCTATTATTTTGCTCATCTACAGATAGGTAAATGTGAGGCACAGAGAGTTTAAGTGAATTGTCTTCACAAAGCTAGTGAGTATCTAATGTTGGATTTGAAGTCAGTAGCAGACAGAATGAGGAGGAAGATCATAGTAGAAGCTATTCAGGAGCTGTTCAGAAAATAGCTTAATATATTGATAGTTCCAGGCTCTGCATATAAAGACATTAATAAGTATCTTTCAGCCCCAGAGTAAGAGACAGGTGCAGTGGGAAGTTTTGGCATTATTATTATTATTTTATGTAACCATAATGATTGGAAACCTTGTTTTTTTTTTTTACCAATCGGTGTTTTGCTTAGGTGATGGCAATAAATATTCTGGCCTGTAATAATGGCCTGGTTCAAGTGCACTTTATTAGTTGAGTTCTAAAGGGATTTTGAGGTTATTTCTGCCCTTATGAATAGATGTTAGATTGTTATGATCATCAGTCTCTATACTGTTGTTCTATTCTTCTCATATCTTTTGCTAGGATTCATATAAAAAGAGCTGGGATAGATCAGTATCCTGCTATTATTATTATTATTTTATGATTAATGTATTGCAACCTCTACCATGGTTGGATATGATAATTGCCTTTTTATAATTGAGTAAAAACATTGGCGTTCTTAATTTCATCCTCTGGATATCCACTGAGGGAATCTTTTCGATGACTTTTCTGACAGGCAGAATGACAAGGATGACATTTATCTTGTCCTGTTTCTATGATTTTCCCCTCTCTACTTCCCAAGTATATCTCTACTTTTTAAAAATATTTTCATTCTCTACTTTGCATTCTCAATATCCCAATACTTAGCATATTACCAGGGACATCATAAATGCTTGATAAATGTTTATTGACTTATTTGTTCTATGTTTCTTAGAAATTACTAATATTTGGTATGGTAACATCTATTAAAACACATATTCCTTAAATGATGTTATTAGTATCATTATTGTTATTATGTGTATGCCGAATTGAATTCCAGTTATTACTGGCCATATGACATACAATTCTAAGAATAAGCATGGAAAGAAACACCTAGAGTAATAAATTTAGAGCTGGAAGAGGTCCTATAAATCATGTATTCCATTCTCTTTTTTGTAGATATGGAGTCTAAAGGCCAGGGAACTTTCCAAAGTTATGTCCCAAGTTCATACAGGTAATTAATGTCTGAATCATCTGAGCCTCTGATTCTAGAATCTGTGTTTTTCCAGGGAACCACTTGGAGAGAAAATGTAGATATATTTAACCTTTACTTCTTTTTGTGGTCATCTTTCTCCTAGAAACAAATCTTGTTGCTTTCTCTCTCCTTATTTACTCCATGTCCTGACTTGGGATTTTCTTTACAAAAATTCTGTAGCAGTTCCCTATTTCCTTCTCCAGATTTTACAGATGAGAAAACTGAGTTCAACAATGGTGCTCAGGGTCACATAGTTACTAAGTGTCTGAGGCCAAATTTGAACTCATGAAGATGTGTTTTCCTAATTCCAGACTCAGTAGTCTATGCACTAATGGTACCACTTACCAGCCTCTTATTCACATTAGTTTTTTGGCATTGGCAAAAAGAAGAGGAATCAGAAAATCTATATTAGAAACAAAAAACAGACATTAGCAGACATGAGTTAAACATAATGGTAAAAGGATTTTTAAAAGGGAATTCTCCAATGATTTAATATTGGTGAGTTCCAAGATGATCTGTTCAGTTTAGTAAAAAACACAGAGACTGGTTGACAGGTGACACTGAGAATTTCATTCACACATAGGCTACATCCTATTTTTCTCAGTTACTGGTCACTTCAGCCAATGTCCCAACTCAAATCAAATCAATTCAAAATAATAGAATTTGTCAAGTGCCAACTATGTGTAAGGTCTGAGTCTTGGACATAAAACAAAAAATATATTGAGAACAGATGATCAACAGGATTTGTCAACTGATTGGATATGAAGAGTCTAGGTGAGAAAAAGGGTTTGACTAGGCAGATGGTGGTTCTATCAACAAAGAAGAGGGAAGATATTTTTGGAGGAGCAGGGATTGGAGAAAAGATGTTTTTGGATGGGAGAGATAAAAAGATAGGCAATGGGTACAGTGGAAAAATGCTGAGAATGGAGTGCCCAACTTTAACAAGATGAGTTAAAATTTTGTCACTTCCTCAATGAGCTTGGATAAGTTAGAGGACCTCAGTTTCTTCATCTGTAAAATGAGAGTGTTGGATGAAATGATGTTTAGGAAATTGTTCTTGTATAGATCTATGATTCTATGATCATATGTCACTTAGCTTTTTTGTTCCTCTGGTGAATCAAGTCAATAAAACATTTATTAAGCATCTATTATATGCCAGACATTGTGCTAAGCACTGGAGAATCAAAAAAAAAAAAAAAAAAAAAAAAAAAAAAAAAAGGAAACAAAACAAAACAAAACAAAAAAACAAACTAAACTAAATAAAAACCTCTAACCTCAAAGAGGCCACATTCTAATGGAGGTGACATGTATTTAACTATTTACAGACAAGACATGTACAAGATAAATTGGAGATTAATCAATGGAGCGAAAGTGCTAACTTTAAGGGAAATCAGGAAATGCTTCTTGTGGGAGATGAAATTTTAGCTTGAACTTAAGGGAAGTCAGGATAGCAAGGAGGCCAGGACAAGGAAAGAGAGAGTTTCACATATCCCCATGCATGAACAATCAATGAAAAGGAAAAGAATATTAATGGAGGACAAAATAAAACCCAGGGCATAGACATAGGGGATAGCTATCTTTGAGATTGCTAATTCTATCTTGAAATATCAATCCAAATTTCTCACAAGGACATTTATTTGGGCTTTAAAATGAAACTAGCCATTAACCATTTGAAGCTTATATTACTAGAAGATTTTAAAATACCCAGTGTATGCTAATGTTGCTCCTGATGTGAAACCTGCTTGGTGCCCCTAGCTGGCCAGCCAGGCAGGGGTATTCTAACTCATAACAGTACTCATTCACTGCCTGCAGCCCTGAGCTAGGTAGCAAAGAGCAATCTGCCAGCCTGAGTGGCTTTGTCTTCTGTGACAAGATTGCCTGCCAAGAGGCACAGTCCTTCAGAGAGGAGAAAGTCAGTTGGGTACAGGCTGTCAGAAACACCAGACTGACACAAACATGAGAAGCTGCCTGTCTTTTCATGTTATCAATGTGTTTTTGCTAGATTGAGGTTGGCATGCAAGTAGACTGAGCTTAAAACCCCAATGATTGATACTCAAAGGCTCTTTGATCTTGGGCTTCTTTGTTCTGTCCAGGGCTAAAAACAGAGAGGCACTTTGCTCTGGTGTTCTGTGTAGTTGCAGCATTTGTAAGCAAAGGTCTTACTGTAGAATAATGAATAATAGGCTGATTCTCATTCTTCGGTAGAACATTCATGAAGTCTGTGTCCTAAATGGAGGGAGTAATTATTATTATTTTACACATGTAGCAGAATAAGTACAGGAAAGTAGAAATAAAACTGGTTCTGTACTTAGAAGATCTGTGTGAACTTGGGCAAATCCCTCAATCTCAAGTCCCTCAATCTTCTAGACAGCTACATGATTTGGTGGAGCTGGAATCAGGAATGACTTCATTCTAATTCTGTCTCAGAAGCTTACTGGCTATGTATGACTAGCAAGTTATTTCACCTCTCAGGCTCAGTTCCTCATTTATAAAATGGGGATAATAACACCATAACAGGGTTGTTATGAGGATCAAAAAGTTAAGCACAAAACACTTCATAAACCTTGAAGCACTAGTGGAATGCTAACTACTTATTTCCTCCTAGATTAAATCCAGTTAGGTAAATTTACTTGACAGCTAAGAGATTATAGTTAGCTACATTTAATTAATCAAAAGATTTGAGCATGATTCTTGTCTCTGCCATTTACCATCTATGTAAATAAGTCATTTCACCTCTTCCAGCCTCAGATTTCTTATCTGTGAAAGGGGGATAATTAACTATCTCACAGGTTTTTATATATATATATATATATATATATATATATACATATATATACATATGTGTGTATATATATATATGTATACATATGTGTGTATATATATATATACATTATATAATATATATGGATACATATTATATGTAGTAAATATAATATATATGTAATAAATACTATATATAGTACTATAATCATATATAGTATGTATAGATAGATAGATACAAATAGATGCAACATATTTGAGAAACATTGTTTAGGCCTGAATGAAGAATGGAAGGGAAGAGCTGGATTTATTAACCAAAAAACTAGAATGCAAATGCCAATTCTTCCATTAGCTTAGATTTATGATAGTGTCTTAATCACTTAATCACCATAAGCCTCAGTTTTCATATTTATAAAGCGGAGTTAGACTAGATTACCTTGATGGTGCCTTGTAGCTCTACATGTATAAGGCCATGATAGCTATATATAAAGTGTTCACAGTCAAAAAAGTATTTATTGATAATTGCTACGTGCTCCATACCATGATAATCATTAGAAATACAAAAATAAGTAAAACGAAGAATAATTCCTGTCCTCAAGGACTTTAAATTCCAATTGGAAAAATAATACATAAAGACAGCTGAAAAGTGAGGAAAGAGAGGGAGCAAATGGTTCTTAGTGTTGGATATCTTATGAAGAAATCTAGAGAAGTATAATCTGCTGGAAGATTTAAAACATGGTTGGTATGGATGTTCTCTTCAAATGGAAGCTCTGTGACAACATAGTGTTTTCACTTTTTTGTTGTTGTTTGCTTGTATTTTGTTTCCTTTCTCATTTTTTCCTTTTTGATATGATCTTCTTGTGCAGCATGATAATTGTAACGTATAGAAGAACTGCATGTTTAACATATATTGAATTACTTGCTTTCTAGGGGAAGGGAGGGGGAGTAGAAAGGGAGAAAAAAATTTGGAACACAAGGTTTTGCAAGGGTAAATGCTGAAAATAATCTTTGCATGTGTTTTGAAAATAGAAAGCTTTATAAAAAAAGAGAACAAATGTGAAAAATTGTTTAATGTATAATAGAGAAAATAAATATGTTAAATATATACATATATATATGTATATATTTAAATGGAGGCTCTGGGAGCAGCTTCTTACTATTCATTCAGAGATAAAAAGAGGACCCAAGAGCAAGCAGTATATATGATTTGTAAGATATGGGAATAAAGTGATCTTATAGAATGAAGAGGATCCTGACATAAGAATAAAGAAGTTCAGATTTGCAATCTGGTGAGAACCAAAGCAAGAAGAATAATATCCAGTGTTTAATTTTGAAGAGTTAGTATAAGGAAAGTATTTTGCAAACTGCAAATGATTGGTGAGAATTGATGCTAGAGCTGCTATTGCTATAAGAACAACAACCATCAAACAATTATTATCATGATTGTGATTTTTTTATTAGTTTTTTATTTACAAAGCATATACATGGATAATTTTTAAAACATTGACTCTCACAAAACCTTTTATTCTAAATTTTCCCTTCCTTCCCCATAACCCCTCCCCTAGCTGGCAAGTACATGTTATTTCCAATATATGTATACATATTTATAGTTATTTTGTTGCAAAAGAAAAATCAGATCAAGAAGGAAGAAAAAGAAAAACTGAGAAAGAAAACAAATTGCAAGCAAATAATAACAGAAAGAGTGAGAATTGTTTGTGGTGTTCCATACTCTATTCCCATGGTTCTCTTACTGGGTGTAGATGGCTCTCTTCATCACTGCACAAGAGGAACTGGTTTGAATAATCCATTGTAGGAGAGAGCCACATCCATCAGAATTGATCATGATATAGTCTTGTTGTTGCCATGTGTAATGATCTCATGGTTCTGCTCATTTTACTCTCCAAGCATTCATCCTGCTAGTCATTTCTTACAGAACAATAGTATTCCATAACATTCATATACCATAATTTATTCAGCCATTCTCCAATTGATGGACAACGACTCAGTTTCAAGTTTCTTGCCATTATAAAGAGAGCTGCCACAAACATTTTTGCACATGTGGGTCCCTTTCCTTCCTTTAAGATCTCTTTAAGATATAAGCCCAGCAAAAACACTGCTGGGTCAAAGGATATGCACAGTTTGAAAACTTTTTGAGCATAGTTCCAAACTATTCTCCAGAATGATTTGTTCTGTTCACAGTTCCACCAACATGTCAGTGGCCCAGTTTTCCCACATCCCCTCCAACATTCATCATTATCTTTTCCTGTCATCTTAGCCAATCTGAGAGATATGTAGTGGTATTTAATTTTGTCTGCATTAGTTTTGTTTGTACAAAAAATTTGAAACAATTTTATGATCAATAATGATCTCTAGTTTTTCTTTGGTCAGAAATTCCTTCCTCCTCTACAGATCTGAGAGGTAAACTATCTTATGTTCTTTTAATTTGTTTATAATATTATTCTTTATGTCTAGATCATGAACCCATTTCAATCTTATCTTGGTATACAGATTTAGGTGTGGGTATATGCCTGCTGTCTGCCATACAGATTTCCAATTTTCCCAGCAGTTTTTGTGAATAGTGAATTCTTATCCCAAAAGCTGGGGTCTTTGGGTTTGTCAAATATGTGATTACTATAGTCATTGACTGTTTTGTTTTGTGAATTTAACCTAGTACATTGATCAACTACTCTGTTTCTTATCAAGTACCAAATGGTTTTGATGACCACTGTTTTATAATATAGTTTTAGATCTGGTACAGCTAGGCCACCTTCATTTGCTTTTCTCTTTATTAATTCCTTTGAAATTCTTGAACTTTCATTCTTCCAGATTAATTTTGTTGTTAAGTTGTCTAGGTCAGTAAAATAGCTTCTTGGGAGTTTGATTGGTATAACATAAAATAAGTAGATTAGTTTAGGGAGTATTGTTATTTTTATTATATTTGCTCTACTTTTCCATAAGCACTTGATATTTTTCCAGTTGCTTAGATCTGAATTTATTTGTGAGAAACTGTTTTGTAGTTTTGCTTATATAGTTCCTGACTTTCCCTTGGCAGATAGATTCCCAAATATTTATCAACAGTTATTTTAAATGGAATTTCTCATTGTATGTCTTGCTGTTGGATTTTGTTAGTGATGTATAAAAATACTAATAATTTATGTGGAATTATTTTGTATCTTATAACTTTGCTAAAGTTGTGGATTATTTCTAATAGCTTTTTAGTTGCTTCTCTGGGGTAATCTAAGTATACTATCATTTCATCTGCAAAGAATGATAAGTTGGTTTCCTCATTACCTACTCTAATTCCTTTAATCTCTTTTTCTTCCCTTATTGTCAAAGCTAGCATTTCTAATACAATATTGAATAGTAATGGTGATAGTGGGCAACCTTGTTTCACCCCTGATCTTATTGGGAATGGTTTTAATTTATTCCCGTTACATATTATGCTTATTGATGGTTTTAAATAGATGCTAATGATTAGTTTAAGGAGAAGTGCATTTATTCCTATGCTCTCAAGTGTTTTTCATAGGAATGGGTGTTGGATTTTATCAAATGCTTTTCTGCATCTATTAATATAATAGTATGATTTTTGTTAATGTGGTTATTGATATAGTAAATTATGCTAATAGTTTTCCTAATATTGAACCAGCCCTGCATTTCTAGTATAAATTCTACTTGGTCCTGGGAATGTTTTTCTGTAATCTTTTTGCTAATATTTATTTAAGATTTTTGTATCAATGTTAATTAGGGAGATTGGTCTATACTTTTCTTTCTCTGTTTTCATCCTACCTGGTTTCGGTATCAATACCATGTCTATATCATAAAAAGAATTTGGTAGGAGTCTTTCATTCCCTATTTTTTCAAATAGTTTATAGTATTGGAGTTATTTGTTCTTTAAATGTTTGGTAGAATTCACGTGTAAATCCATCAGGTCCTGGAGCTTTTTTCTTAGGAAGTTGATTAATAGCTTGTCCTATTTATTTTTCTAAAGTGGTACTATTTAAGTAATTTACTTCCTCTTCTGTTAATCTGAACAATCTATATTTTTGTAGGCATTCCTCCATTTCATTTAGATTGTCAAATTTATTGGCATAAAGTTGGGCACAGTAACTCCTAATAATTACTTTAGTTTCTTCTTAATTGGTGATTAGTTCTCCCTTTTCATTTTTGAGACTAACAATTTGATTTTCCACTTTCCTTTTTCTAATCAAATTCACTAAAGATTTATCTATTTTGTTGTTGTTTTTTTCCATAAAACCAACTCTTATTTTAATGTATTAATTCCATAGTTTGTTTGTTTGTTTGTTTGTTTGTTTTAGTTTCAACCTTATTGATCTCTCCTTTTATTTTTAGAATTTCAAGTTTGGTATTTAATTGGGTGTTTTAAATGTGTTCTTTTTCTAGCTTTTTTTAGTTCAAAGCCCAATTCATTGATCTTTTCTTTCTCTATTTTATGCAAATAAGCCTCTGGGTATATAAAATTTCCTTTTACTATCACTTTGGCTGTATTACATAAATTTTGGTATGTTGTCTCATTATTGTTATTCTCTTGGATCAAATTATTGATTGTGTCTATGATTTGCTCTTTCACACATTCATACTTTAGGATGAGATTATTTAGTTTCCAATTCTTTTTTGGTCTATTTACTCCTAGCTTTTTGTTGAATATAGTTTTTATTGCATTGTGATCTGAAAAGAATGCATTTACTATTTTTGCCTTTCTGCATTTAATTTTGAGATTTTTATGTTATAATGTATGGTCAGTTTTTGTATAGGTTCCATGAACAGCCGAGAAGAAAGTGTACTCTTTTCTGTCTCCATTCAAATTTCTCCAAAGGGCTATCATATCTTGTTTTTTCTAGTATTCTATTTACCTCTTTAATTTCTTTCTTATTTATTTTGTGGTTTGATTTATCTAGTTCTGAGAGTCCAAGGTTGAGATCTCTCACTATTAGAGTTTTGCTGTCTATTTCTTCTTGGAACTTTCTTAACTTCTTTCAAAATTTAGACTCTACACCACTTGATGCATATATGCTTAATATTGATATTGCTTAATTATCTATGGTAACCTTTAGCAAGATATACTTTCCTTTCTTATCGCTTTAATTAGATTAGTTTTTGATTTTGCTTGATCTGAGATCAGGATGGCTACCCCTGCTTTTTTTTTTACTTCACCTGAACATAATAGATTCTGTTCCAGTCTTTTACCTTTACTCTGAATGCATTTCTCTGCTTTAAATGTGTTTCTTGTAAACAACATATTATAGGATTCTGGCTTTTAATCCAGTCTGCTATCCACTTACGTTTTATGGGAGCATTCACATCATTCACATTTATAGTTAAAACTACTAATTCCATATTTCCTGCCATCTTATTAACCCTGAATTATAAATTTCTTCTTCCCTTTCCCCTTTCTTCCCTCCCCAGTATTTTGCTTAGGAGCACTACTTACCTCAATCAGTCATCCACCTTTAGAGACCCTTCCCTTTTCTTATACCTTTCCCCTACAATTTCTGTTTTCCATTCTATTTAGCCTACCCCTTCCCTTTTTTCCTTCCCCTCTCACTTTTCTATAAGGTGGAAGAATTTTCTTGGTGAAATCAAATATATCTAATATTGGTTTTTTTGAGCCAAATCTAATGAGAGTAAGATACACGCAATGTTTCTCATCTTCCCTTCTTTCCCTCAATTATGATAGATTTTCTTTGACTCTTTCTGAGATGTAATTTCCCTCATTTTACCTCTACTTCCCCCCTTTTTCTGTTACTATCCCCTTTCCATTTCTACTTCCCTTTTTACATTATATCAGTAAAATCAAATTATACATGCACTTTTTATGTATGTCCATAACAGAAATAGTTTTCAATTGTTTTGTTTTGTTTGTTTTTTACCTTGTTATGCTTCTCTTGAATTCTTTATTTGGAAATCAATTTTTTTTGTTTAGCTCTGGTCTTTTCATCAGAAATAAACAGAATTCCAGTTTCATTGAATGTCCATCTTCTACCCTGAAAGAAAATGCTCAGTTTTGCAAGGTAATTTATTCTTGGCTGCATTCCAAGTTCCCTTGTCTTTCAGAATATCAGATTCTAGGCCTATTGATCCTTTAAAGTGGAAGCTGCTAGGTCCTGAGTAATTCTTATTGTGACTCCTCAGTATTTGAATTGTTACTCTCTGGCTGTTTGTAATGTTTTTATCTTGGTCTTCTAAAATTTAACCACGATATTCCTTGGGGTTTTAATTTTGGGGTCTCTTTCATTGAGTGTTCAGTGAATTCTTTCAATGTTCATTTTAATTTCTGATTATATGACAGTTCTCTTTGATGATTTTCTGAAAAATAGTGTCTAGGATATTTTTTTCATCAGGGATTTCAGGGAGTTCAATAATCCTTAGATTGTCTCTCTTAGGTCTATTTTTCTGGTCAATTGTTTCCCAATTATGTATTTTACATTTCTTTTTTATTTGTTCATTTTTTTTTTGTTTTGGTTGACTGATTCTAGTTGTCTCATGTAGTCATTGATTTCCATTTCTTCAGTTCTGAATTTTAGTGAATTGTTTTCTTCATTCACTTTTTTTCTTCTTTTTGTAATTGTAGAATTGAATTTTTAAATGAATTGTTTTGTTCTATGGAATTTTTTTTTTCATTTCACAAATTCTGCTTTTCAAGAGGTTATTTTCTTTTTCCATTTCATAACTCCTGTTTTTAAAGGAGTTATATTCTTTTTCTATTTTACAAATTCTCTTTTTCTGAGAGTTGCTTTCTTTTTCCATGTTATCAAATCTTTCTTTTAATGAGTTATATGCCTTTTCTAACCCCTCTTGCAAAATGTTCATTTCATTTCCCCATTTTTCTTCTAGCTCTCTTTTAAGATACTTTTTAAATTTCTTCTAGGAGATCCTTGTATGATAGAGACCAGGTTATATCACCTTTTGGGGCTTCATCTGGAGTCAATCTGCCTTTAGTGTCTTCAGGGTATGAAATCTGTTCTTATCTTTCACCATAGAAGCTGTCTGTCATCAGAGTCCTTTTTACTTTTTTACTCATTTTTTTTAAAGTTACAGTCTGCTTTTAGGCCAAGGGGGAGGGAGGTTTTCAAGTTCCTGTGGCTGCACTGGATCAATGCTAACTCACTCCCTGTCCTGGGTGAGGTGTGGCCAGGTCCCATGAGCTTATGGATTTTCAGGGTTCACAATTAAGCTTTGTGTTTGAGTTGGATGTTTTCTAACTTCTTTATTGATCTTACTGGCTTACTGGCTTGCAGCCAGGGCAGAGAAGCTATCATTGCTATAGATTTCTCTCCATAGATTCTCCCCCATGTGGAGTCTGCATTGCCAGCAGAGTCTGCACTGCACTGCCCTGGGACTTTGCACTGTCTGTATTGGTGTTTGTGCTCAGTTTTTTGCACTTAGCTGTCTCCCTCCCATTTCTAATTGAAACAGACTTTTTCTGGTTATCTTTGAAATTATCTTGTGCTGGTAATTTGTTGCACTCCCAATGTCTGTGGGTTCTGCTAGTCCAGAGCTAATCCAGAGCCTGGATTTGTTTAACTAGTCTTAGGGTTGTAGGAGAAAATCAGAGAGAAATGTGTATCATCTTCCCCATCTTGTCTCCCCATTATCATGATTTTTAAATGGCAAAGTAAATGTATTAGAATAGGGTCTAAGTTTTGTTTTTGCCATTATTAAAGAAAAACCTCTATGAACTATTAGATGGATACTAAATAGGATCATCTGGAACTTCACAAAAACAAGGTTACTTAACTCTTCACTGACTTTAAATAATACCTCTAACAAGGCACTCCATCTCTAAACTCCAGGCATTTTCTTGGTTTGTTCCCTCTGCTTGTTCCCCATCTTTGGCTCTAGGCTTTCCTGGTATCCTTCAAGTCCCAGATAAAATCCTACTGCCACAGGAAACACCCTGATGTGTGCACACACACACACACACACACACACACACACACACAAATACACACGCACACAAACCCCTTTTTTGATGCTCTGGTGATCATCTCCAGTTAATTCTTTCTATATATTGTTGTCTATATCAGAACTACTTAAATACTCTCTTTTATTAGAGTATGAATTCTTTAAGACAAGGGACTGTCTTAGGTTTCTTTGTATTCCCATCACTTAGCACAGTAGCTAACATATAGTAGATCTTAATGAATGTGATTGTAAGACTGTGAATTACAATGTAGGTGATAATCTGGATATGTGGGAAAAACTTCTCACCAATAACTGCCTGTATTTCCCTTGTTTCAACCTAAGTTTCTATATCTAGAAAATGAGAATAATAATCATACCTACCTCACAAGACTATTAAGAAGATCAAAGAAGGTAGACTATATAAAGCATTGTACAAACCTGAATAAGAACTGCACAGGGTGTTCCCAAAGCCTCAATGCTTTGATATTTTTATTTTATTTTATTTTGTGGCTGAGGCATTTGAGGTTAAGTGACTTGTCCAGGGTCACACAACTAAGAAATGTTAAGTGTCTGAGGCTATATTTGAAGTCAAGTCCTCCTGACTTCAGGGCTAGTCCTCTATCTATTGTGCCATCTAGATGCCCCCACTTTCATTCTTTTAATAGCTTAAAGCTGAACTAAAACTTTGGAAACACTATAAAAATGTTAGCTTTTAGAAGGAGGCAATGAGACATGGTAGATAGAGTGCTGAACTGGGAATCAAAAAACACTTGAGTTTGAATCCTGCGTCATACTTGCTTATGACTGTGTAAGTCATTTAATTCTAGTCTGCAAAATATAGATAATAATTGCACCTTCAACTCAAGATTATTATGAGACCCAAATGAGATATTTGTAAAGTGCTTTGTAAATTTTAAAATATTATCATCATATCATTTATTCAAAAGGTTGTCAGATGCAACAGTTTTTGTTTGTTTTCATATCTCATTAGTTGTTGAATATACCCATTTCCCAAATGAGTTCTCTCTTGTAGAAAAGGAAATTAATTAAGCAATCTATGTATATTTTAGGAGATAATGTTAGAGAGTTGTCAAAAGATAAGAGATTAAGTGATGTGCTCAAAAGCACACAGCTGCTAAGTATCAGAGAAGAGATTAAAAGTCAGGTCTTCTGGACTCCATGTTCCACATTAGATCCATTTTGACATAATAGTCATATATAAATAAATGATTAAGCAGATTATTGCCATGGGAAGAAGAGGAAGTAAGCAGCCAAAAATGACAAATACACATCCTTCCATCATCTCACCAACAATAAACAAACAAATAAATAAAATGATAAATGAATAAATAAAAAACAAACATAAAACTTCATATACATATATGTTATATACATATATATATATATATATATATATATATATATATACACACTCAAATGTTATGCATCTGTCTATTGCTAAAGATGGTGACTGCACTCGTTTTGAGTGGGACTTTGTCAGACAGAATCACCATCTTCTTGTCAAGTTATCTGAAATACACCATTAGAGTATCAACAAAACTACCACTGTTGTCATTGTCCTACCCCACCCTGACAAGAAAAATGGTATTTGTCCTCTGTCTGTCTCTCATTAAGGGAAGACTCTTTTTAAAGAACTTGCAAAATGATAAATGGGATGGGACAAGGGAGAAGAAAAGGGGAATGATGGGACAATTCACAATAGTAAACATCAATAGACTGTGATACAAGTCTCGAGTTCAGTTAAAAAAGCTCATAATTGGCTATCAGAATTATGATGTCTAAAAGGTAAAAGTCACCTAGTGACTTTTTTATTCTGTAGCCACCTACTCCAAACTCAGCCTGAACAAACATCTGCTCTATAATACACAAGATAAAAGGTGATCTGACCCTTGCCCAAAGATCTCCATTGAAGGACAACTTCTACTTGGGGACAGGCTATTCTACTTGGGGATATATTGAATTATGTTTCCTCCTCATATAGCAACTTACATAAGCTGGTATTAAACTCAAGTGACTTCCATGGTGTCTTTCAACTACAGATCTATGAACCTATGTGACTAAAACATTTCTGCTTTAGACTAAATATTTCCATTTCTTTCCTCAAAAACAAGGATAGGGGGAGGGCCCTTCAGCCTCCTGGGGCCCTCTCCTAATTATTCCCTTTCTTATCAAAGTATCAAAGGTTTAGAACAGGAAAGTATTTTCACGATCATCAAGTCCAACTCTTCCATTGTACAAATGGGGAAATGAAACTGTGAATCAGAAAAAAAATTAATTATATAAAATTTAATACCATGGTCATCCAGTATGGATCTGATCTAAGATTCAAACCTAGTCTTCATTACAATGGGTGTTGCCTCAGTTAAACTGAGATATGTTTTATTTTTAATAGGCCAAGGTCTCCCATTGTATCCAGGGCCATCTTCAGTCATCCTGATTTATATCTGGCCACTGGACCCAGATGGCTCTGGAAGCAAAGTGAAGCAGATGACCTTGCCCAGCCCCCCTCACTTAAATCCAATTCACTCACAGGTCATGACATCCCTTCCCCAATGTCCTGGTCCTCTTTGAGAAGGAAGGACAAACAACAACAATATAAAAGCTATAGTCTTTCAACAAAGCAAAGCTTTTTTTTTTTGTTTGTTTGTTTTGTTTTGTTTTTCTTTTTTCCTATTCTCTTACCTTCCATATCACACTGCTAACTCATGTTACTCTATAATGTCACTAAACTCACAAACGTGTTGGGATTTTTTTCAGACAAACTATTGTCTAGTTATGTCTTTCCAAATTCTTATTTACAAAGTTTTTTTTCATCCAAATGTAAGGCTTTACATTAATGCTTGAATTTGATTTGGCTTGTTCTGAATCTCAACTCCAGGTCAACCATGATCAAGTGACTTGTCAACCCTCTGCCTCTGTATCTTCCTCTGTAAAATGAGGCAGAGATATGAAATGATCTCGGACTCTTTCTAGCAGTATATCCTATGATCCCTAAACCTATTTTTGTTACTCTCTAGCTGCCTGACCTAGAATGAGTCCTTCCCTTATTGCTAAAAGAATGGGACAATAATAGATGATTTTAATGTTTTTTTTTCCAGATTCAAATTCCTAATACTACTTTATTTTCTTTTTTTTTTCTTTAGTATAAACATATGTTAATACCTAAAATGCCAGATAGATGCACAATAGCAAAAGAAAAGACTCCCTATCTATGTAAAGCCTTCCTCCCAGGCATAGACAGATCAAGACTCCCCAGCCTTGTAGATGGGCATGATTCAAGCCGCAGCTTTCTTTCGAATAAAATAATAAGCATGACCTTAATCTCAAATTCTCTGTTGGTTTAAACAAAATCTTATAAAAATCAATTGTTACTCAAAAAGCATATTTTATGCACTTAATATGTGCAGACACTTTGATAAACACTACTGATACAAAGAAGGGTGAAAAAAGTTTATTCCCTCAATGAAAATTACATTCAGTTGGGAAAAATAGCATTAGAACATATGTATATTTGAGATATAAACCATTTAAATAGAAGATGATCTTGGGTCCCCGGTGAGAATTCAGGGGCCAAGGGAAGCCTCCTGAAGAAAGTAAGATTTAATCTTGAAAGAAATCAGTAACAATGAGGAGGAAGAAAATTTCAGGTATGATTGGAAAGGAGGAGATCAGGGAAAAGGCACAAAGTTGGAAGACAGATTGTCATGTGTGAAGAACAGTGAGAAAGTCAAAGCCATTACTCTTACAGAGAACAAGAAATATGTAGGAAGGTGTCAGATTATGAAAACACTTAAATCAAGAAAGAATTTAATATTTTATCTTGAGGTAATGAGGAGCCTCTGGAGTTTTTTGAGTAGGGCTTTGGATAGTTAGATCTGTACTTTAGGGGGAAAAACTTGTTGGGGGTGAGATCAATTGCACAGGTATTTGGAATAATCAAGGAGGGTGGGGTATCTTGTTCTAGAATAGTGATGAGGTTTACTGGCTAAATTTATTTCTTAAGGACAACATTTTAAACCAAAACTGATCTGATTCTCATTGGTCATTAATAGGTCATAGGCCAAGTCGCATTTGGTCATTATTTGGATCCCAATCGACTCAGATTGAATGTAAACAGTAAGTGTTTCTCAGAATTGTTGGCAATGACCCTATTATTTTGCCTGTCTCCTATTTTCTTTACTTCTTTCAAGTAATATAATCCTTTATTCATCACTGATATCAAAAACTTTCTTAGGTTCAGGATCCATCTGCTTTACCATTTTCCAGATGTAAACATCATGTCTGTATTTGCCCTTTAAGATATCAATCTTTGCTCAATTTCTTTGTTGCCCCCCCCATTTTTACAATAACATTCACAGTTTCACTAACTGATTTCTGATTAGGAGAGTGAATGCAATGGCTTTTTTCGATTTATAGAATAAAATAGTGATTTTTAAAAATCAGGTGATGATCCATAATTACACTTTGAAACAATTTTGTAGCATTCAAGATTCGGGAGATACAAGCTTTGCAATAACTTATGTAAATAATATTTTTCTGAAATTTTTGGTCCACTTTATATCACTGGATAACTTGAAAGTCATAATGACATGGATTTTCACTGGTTCAATCTATGACCACTGGTTCATTCTTTTGAGTACTGTGCTAGGAGATAAGAAAGTAGAAAATTTATATGGGATACTGTCACTGATAATCTTGGAACTTTAATAATAATCACCACTAACATTTTTATCATGCTTAATATGTGCCTGGCACTGTGTGAAGTGCATTTCTATTATTATTATTATTTTTATTCTCACAGAAATCTTGGAAGGTTCTATTATTACCCCCATTTTACAGAGAAGGAAATTGAGGCAAGCAGAAATTAAATGGCTCGTCCAGGTTTACATAACCACTAAGTCTCTGAATTTGAGCTCAACGCTACCTGACTTTGAGTCTGGCACTCTATCCATTGTACTACCTAGCTATCCCATAGTATTCCAAAAGATTTTTTTTCTTTTTTTTTTTTGTTTAAATATGATCAAGTAGAGGAATTAGACATGTGTATAAATGTAATAGACAATATTAATGACAAATACATTATATTGTAGATAGCTGGTATAAGCAATAGAGAATTTGCCTTGGAGTCTTGCATCAGATATTTACTTCTGTCTGCTAAGAAAAGTTGCTTAATTTCTCTGAGCCTCAGTTTCTTAAGTTGTATGATAAAAGGGTTACCTGGAATGCCTCTGAAGCCCCTTTCAGTCTAGATTTATGATCCTAACCATGCTTCATTTATTTCCTGCCATCCTATTCACTTGCTGTACCATTGCACTAGATCTCATGTCCTGAGGACTTAATCCTTTTAGTTCCAGAACTATTCTGTCACCTGTCATCCTCACTCCATCCCCACTGGTAAGTATCTCATGTATCCCACCATATCAAATTGGTCCCAACACTATATAGTTCATTACCATCTTCATTCCAATCTTTTCAATCTCCATCCTGCTGCCACCCTCTGCATAGTCTATGTCCCACTTCCTTCTACTTTAGTAACATAATCAATCAGCACTTCCATTTCAACTTGAAAAGCTATACCAATTGACTTCACCCTCACTCCACACACCAGTCCTATAACTTATATAAGTTGTCTCATTTCATTTTAAATTCCTTTGAGGACAAGGTCTTCCTTTGTTTTTATAATTATGTCCCCTGTATTTCACGAGGTGCCTGGTACAGAGTTGTTCACCCTTTGTTTTTCAAGAGGACCAGTGACATCCGGGGGTGATGTCTTGATTCTAGTGTGAATTGGATTTAGAGAGTCAGAGTGGCACAAAGTCATCAGCTTCACTTTATCTTCCAGAGTCATTGAAGTCAAATTATAAAACAAAAGTCAAGACAATTGATAATAGCTAGGATGCAGTGGATGACTTTATTTGACCAAGCTCTAAGCACTTCACAACACTTGTTTCAACTAGCTTCATGGCCAATTGAAGACATTATTTTCATCTACCCATTCCATCTACCCATTCCTCTAAGGGAAGTCTTTACCTACTTGAGATAGTGTGGGTTTCTGGTCCATTGATGATATTCAACCTGGTTTATTCCATCTGCTGACATGGGTTTAAGAACATAGCAAGCTCTTAATAAATCTGTTTTTGTTTATTCATTTACTCTATATGGGAAGAAATGGATTCAGGTCTCACAAGTAAATCTTTTAACTTTTTGTTTCTTAGACACTGTAAGCAGCAATAAATTACAGAAAAATCATCAATTTGATTTGATGGAAGAAGTTTCAAAACATGCAGTTCATAAAAGTAATATTACAGTACTACCCTATCCTCCATTAAAAAGGTGCTTAATATAATGTTCCAAGTATCATTCTAGAGGACAGCTCTTCTCAGAATATTTAATCACATTTATTAAATTTATTCCACTTACTAGATTTCATTTATCATCATCATAATCACCATCATCATTATTATTATACAAGCATTTATCAACTTATTGCTGTGTGCAAGGTACTGTGTTAGATGCTGGAGATTCAACAAGATAAATTAAAAACAACTCCTGCCCTCAGTGGCTTACATACTAATGGAATGGTAGCAAATATTCTATAAAGTATCCAGCTAGACTCCTGGTTCAATTCAATTTAATAAATATTTATTAAGCACCTACTATGTGCCAAGGATTGTGCTAAGCATTAGGAATATAAAAAGAGGCAAAAGACTATCCACTCCCCTCAAGGAATTTACAATCTAATGTGTAAATGAACCAGTCCCTTAAATACTTAGATTATACTGGATAATACAATGAAGTAAATACAAACTATATGGAAAGTAAATGCAAAGTGATACGTGATGAGGGAAAACCTGAACAGCTGGGAAATGGGGGGGGGGGAGGAAATCTGATGGGAGGGAGCTGCCTTCAAAGAAGAGGTAGAATTTATCTTTTTTAGGATCTCAACTAATGAAAGTGTGGGAGAAAGTTGGTTGCAATTGGATAATACTCTTCCTCCAAGGCTGATTATAATTAGCTGACACATCTTTAAAGTATATAAAACACCTTATCTCATTTTATCCTCATAATAACCCTGCAAGGTAAGGAATACAATTATTGTTATCATCTCTCTTTTTCTTTGTTTTTGGAATAAATTCTTATTGATATCTAGTGTTTTTACATCACCTACATTTCCCAATCCATCTTCCCTGTCCTCCCTGAGCATAATCTCTTATAAAAGAGGATAAAAAAGAAAGGAGAAAGGCAATTCAGCAAAACTAATGCTTCAAAAAAGTCTTAATTTCAAAATAATTTTATTGATATCTTTTGTTTTTATATCACCTACATTTCACAATACATCTCTGTTCTCTCCCTCCCAAAGTCATCCCTTGTAACAAATAAGAAAGACAAAATTACAAAGAAAAAAGCCATTTGCAGGAAGCGGATCAGCACTTTGAAAACGTTTGACATTGTTATATGCAAGTCAAGTAAAGTAAGAATTGCAAAGCACCTGAAAAAATTATACAAATGCATGTTAACTGTTATTACTATGTCTAAAATAGAAAGTATTTCTAATATGTTTTAAGGTTTTCAAAGAGTTTTTATATATCTCATTTTATTTGAGAACTAGATGCTATTATTACCCCATTTTCCAGATGAGGAAACTGAGATATTACAAGATTCAGTCACTTGCATAGAGTCACACAGTAACTGGGACTAGATTTGAACTCAAGTCCTCATTATTATAGGTCTAAGGACTCTATCCATTGCACTGCCTAGCTTTCTCTTAAGGTCTCCTAAAATTGGCAAATTAACTCCAATATATAGAAGAAGAAACCAAGATGAAGTTATTTTTCATTGTGGTCAACATCACACATCTGACCAATTGCCAAGGCAAGAGATGAACTCAGCTTTTTCCTGACTATAGGAATTTTGCTCGGCTAAGAACTTATCACCCAATATCCTCTGCTGAATCTCCTCCCACCTTCTCAGGACTCAAGATTTTAGGATAGCTGAAAAAAAAAAGCTATACATTGCAGAGAGAGAATCTATTCCTGGCAGAGACCTCCTATGCTATATTTCAATTAAAAACATATGCACTGTGTTTGCTGATGGTAGTTCTCACTCAGAAGAGAGAGATTAAAAATGGGATAAATGACAGTCAGTGAACTGCTGGTTTGAAGGAACAAATTAGAAAGGTCTGAAGCAAGGGGAATCATGCAGATAGCTATCTTGTTAACAAGGGTTTCTGAAAGTACTGGTTCCTTTAGGGAGATTCCTGCTGCACATTGGTCATTTGTCACAGCCAGATGTTTCCTGACCAAATATGCTACATATGACTTCGCGGAAAAGCCCTGATGTTCAGCAAGAGCCTTTGATAGGCTCCCTGTTTTGTTTATTTCTTAATTTAAAGTTAATCCAATGTTTTACTTGTGATATTATGGATCCTATCCCCTGTGTTTGCTTTTGCCTAGCTTGAAATCATTCTGGAGAGTTTAAATAGGATCATCTGACCATTTGCATTTGTAAACAGGTAAGTCAGTCTCTCTGCCATTAGACAAGTGAACACATCCTGGAGTAAGACATCATACTGCTAAGAAAGGAAAATGCACTATCTCAGATATCAGACTAGGAAAAGATGAAGAACCATTCATATTATTATCCCATAATGTGGAATTGTCAACTCTGTAAGTGCTTAGCTAATGCTTATGTGCTGATTATTCTCTTCCCCTCATCTTGAAATAAGCTATATTTGCTTTATATTTCAGAAATAGAAGCAACTCCAGTGGTTATCTAAGTGAACTATACCTGGTAAATACCAAAAGAAACCTGACATTATATGCAATTTTCCATAACTGTGGACTCCCTCTTCTGCCTCTGCAAAAAAAGGAGACACTGTGGATATTATCCAACCAGTTAGAGTTCCCGTGCTATTAACCCCAGAACTTCAGTCTGAGCCCATAGGTTGTCCTAAAACAAAGGGTGTTTTTTCACAGGTCCCCCTATCCTTCTGGTGGTTAAGCCCAGGGCTCCTCATTTGTACTGCAATAGGCAAATTAAGGACATGCTGTGTCTTCACTGCCAGAGATCAATCCAAGCACTTTCACAGTCATGAGGAAACTTACCTTGGGGACAGATGAATGTTAACAGAAAGTCAAAATCTCACACTCTAGCAGCTTAAAATTGCCTTTATTCCTAATGTTCTAAACAATAAAATATTTCTTGTTTTACACAAGCCTGAAGAATTACAAAACATGTCAATAATTTGGGCTCTAAGAGACAGAATGCTGATGTTTGGTGATTGTTTCATTCTTACATGTAAAACTGTAAAAATAAACCATAATAAACTATAAACTAATAAGTTTTTGGAAACAGTTACCTGCTATTTTCATTATCTCTCTATCTATTTATCTATCTACCTATTCCCCTATCTATTATCTAACTAACTATCCAATCCACTGATTATCAATTTACCTATAGAATTATCTATCTACATTAAGTGGTTGACAAGATTTGGTCTAAAAAATTTTCTCCCCTGTTCTAAGGTTAATGAACAAAATTCAATGAAAAAGCATTTATTCGACCCTGACTAGAGGCAGAATGGTGAGTGGATAGTACATTAATTTTGGAATCAAGAAAATCTGTGTGTAGATGCTGAGTCAATTACTTATTAGCTGTGTTAATCTAAGCAAATCACTAAATCTCCCTGTATATCTGTACGTCAAGGTAGGTCAGCGTGCATTTATTAAGCACCAATGACATTCTAGGTGCTGTGCTAAACTAGTGAAAATCAGTAAAATGGAAATGTTGACTTTGGAAGTCTCTTATAGCTTCTAAATTTATGATTCTTTTGCTAGGCGATGAGTATAAAACTGTAAAAGTGATTTAGTCCTTGCCCTCAAAGTTTCCACAGGGGAGATTTAAAATATTCACATTTAAGTAAATATAATATATGCTCCTTACAAACATTCCTTTATTTCCCCATCCTTGCAATGTCATCACTTCATCCAATTATCTCTACCTATACTCTCTCTTTCAGGTCAAAACTTCCTGAGAAGGCCATGTACCATTAGTGCTTGCATTTTCTCCACTCTAATGTTCTTCTAATCTCTCTGAAATTTAACTTCTAAATTAATCATCTAACCCAAAATGGCACTCTCTGAAGTTACCAATGATCTCTTAATTGCCAAATCAACAGACTTTTTCACTGCAGTTATCCTACTAAATCTTTCTTTGACCCTGTCAATCATATTATTCTCCTCAACAATTTTTCCCTAAGTTTTTGTGATACCTTTCTTATGGTTCTCCTCCTGTCTGACCTGCTTTCTCAGTGATCTTTGCTAGATCTTCATACAGATCAAATCTACTAATCATGGGAGCCCTTTAAGGCTCTGTGCTGGGTACCTTTCTCTTCTACTATATAGTCTTATTTGCTGATTTTATCATCTCTCATGAATTCAATTTTCATCTTTATATACTGATGATTCTCAGATCTATTTATCTAGCCTCAACCTCTTTCCTTGCTTCAAGTTTCATATCCAGTCTTCCTTTTGTTCTCTTCAAAATGATTTCTTAATTTTGATCTTTTGTTCTTTCCTAAGTTTTTCCTCACTGCCTTCTACCAATCCCCCTTCTCAACATACTAGCAAAAAAGAAACAAAAAAGGAAGAAAATCAAAATCTATGTAACAAATATACTAGAACTAAATAAATTTGTTGTGTCCTAAAATATATGTTTTGCTCTTGCTCTGCATCTGGAAAGGATGACAGGGGCTTTATAGACCAACTCCCTCATTTTATAGATGAAGAAACTGAATCTCAGAGGCTATACATGTAGCAAATATTGAGGTTCAGATTTGAAACTCTTTCCATAGGTTCCCAACCCGGACACTTTTTTTCACTGTACAATTTCCAACATTTCAATAGAGAGATAGAGGACAATGAGTTTAAAATATTATACATTCTCTCAGGAAACATTTTGACCAATTTGCTTATTTGTTTTTCACTGTTATGAGACATGGTTCAATTGGAGATGAGGGATATATAAGTCAATGACTACACTGTGAAACAACAAAAAAAGCAAGTCCTATTGTATTATTATATTATATATATTACCTATATATAGTGTATACATATACATACATATATATAGCATATACATACACATACATACATATATATACTATGTATATGTATATATGTATATATACATATATATATATATATACATACATACATTTAACATTGAAAATAGTTGAAGATCCAAGCAAATTGGGTACTATAAATTGACAGCAAGATGGTCATAACAGTCATCAATATTGGAAGTATTGTAAAAATATAGACAGTTAATAAATAGCTAAGAGATATAAATAGGTAGTGTTCAGATGAAAAAATCAATGAGAATTGATCTGGTTATCCTAGAAGACAATTTGGAATAATTTTTAACTTAAGATTTATTTTGAACATTCTTTTCTTTTTAAATTTTGAGAACCAAATCCTCTCTCTCCTTCTCACTCCTCACTCACTGAGAAAGCAAGCAAAATGATACCAGCTATACATGTGAAATTATTCAAAACATTTCCCCAATTAGTTATGTCAAAAAAGGAAAAAAATAAAGAAAAATATACTGTACTTCAGTTTACACTCAGAGTACATCAGTTCTCCCTTTGGAGTTGGATAGTATGTTTTCTTTTATTTCTTTTTTCCTTTTTTATTTTATAATTATATTTTTGACAGTATATATGCATGAGTAATTTTTTATAATATTATCCCTTGTATTCATTTTTTTCAAATTATCCCCTCCCTCTCTCTACTCCCTCCCCTAGATGACAGGCAATCCCATACATTTTACATATGCTATAATATAACCTAGATACAATATATGTTTTTAAATTCCATTTTCCTGTTGCACGTTAAATATTAGATTCCAAAGGTGTGAGTAACCTGGGTAGATAGACAGTAGTGCTAACAATTTACATTCATTTCCCAGTGTTCCTTCTCTGAGTGTAGTTGTTTCTGACCATCATTGATCAACTGGAAGTGAGTTGGATCTTCTTTATGTTGAAGATATCCACTTCCATCAGAATACTTCTTCATACAACACTGAAGTGTACAGCGATCTTCTGGTTCTACTCATTTCACTCAGAATCAGTTGATATAAGTCTCTCCAAGCCTCTCTGTATTCCTCCTGCTGGTCATTTCTTACAGAGCAATAATATTCCATAACCTTCATATACCATAATTTACCCAACCATTCTCCAATTGATGGACATCCATTCATCTTCCAGTTTCTAGCCACTACGAAAAGAGCTGCCACAAATATTTTGGCACAGACAGGTCCGTTTCCCCTCCTCAGTATTCCTTTGGGTTATAAGCCCAATAGCAGCAATGCTGGATCAAAGGGTATGCACAATTTGATAACTTTTTGGGCATAGTTCCAAATTGCTCTCCAGAATGGTTGGATTCTTTCACAACTCCACCAACAATGTATTAGTGTCCCAGTTTTCCCACATCCCACAACATTCATCATTATTTGTTCCTGTCATCTTAGCCAATCTGACAGGTGTGTAGTGGTATCTCAGAGTTGTCTTAATTTGCATTTCTCTGATCAGTAGTGATTTGGAACACTCTTTCATATGAGTGGATATAATTTCAATTTCATCATCTGAGAATTGTCTGTTCATATCCTTTGACCATTTATCAATTGGAGAATGGTTTGATTTCTTATAAATTAAAGTCAGTTCTCTATATATTTTGGAAATGAGACCTTTATCAGAACCTTTAGCTGTAAAAATATTTTCCCAATTTGTTACTTCCCTTCTAATCTTGTTTGCATTAGTACAGAAACTTTTTAGTTTGATGTAATCAAAATGTTTTATTTTGTGGTCAATAATGATCTCTAGTTCTCCTCTGGTCATAAATTCTTTCCTCCTCCACAGGTCTGAGAGGTAGACTATTCTCTGTTCCTCTAATCTATTTATGATCTCATTCTTTATGCCTAAATCATGGACCCATTTTGATCTTATCTTGGTATATGGTGTTAAGTGTGGATCCATATCTAGTTTCTGCCATGCTAATTTCCAGTTTTCCCAACAGTTTTTTTCAAATAATGAATTTTTATCCCTAATGTTGGTATCTTTGGGTTTGTCAAAGACTAGATTGCTATAGATGTACCCTTTTTTGTCCTTTGTACCTAATCTGTTCCACTGATTGACTGGTCTATTTCTTAGCCAATACCAAATGGTTTTGGTAACTGCTGCTATATAATATAGCTTTAGAACAGGTACACCTAGACCACCTTCCTCTGACTTTTTTTTCATTAGTTCCCTTGCATTTCTCGACCTTTTATTTTTCCACATGAATTTTGTTGTTATTTTTTCTAGGTCATTGAAATAGTTTCTTGGGAGTCTGATTGGTATAGCACTAAATAAATAGATTAGTTTAGGGAGTATTGTCATCTTTATTATATTTGCTCAGCCTATCCAAGAGCACTGAATGTCTTTCCAATTATTTAAATCTGACTTTATTTTTGTGGCAAGTGTTTTGTAATTTTGCTCATATAATTCCTGACTTTTCTTTGGTAGATGGATTCCCAAATATTTTATACTTTCAACATTTGTTTGGAATGGAATTTCTCTTTGTATCTCTTTTTTTTAATTTTATATATATATATATATATATATATATTTTATAATATTATCCCTTGTATTCATTTTTCCAAATTACCCCCCCTCCCTCCATTCCCTCCCCCCGACGACAGGCAATACCATACATTCTACATGTGTTACAATATAGTCTAGGTACAATACATGTGTGTGAATATCATTTTCTTGTTGCACAATAAACATTAGAATCTGAAGGTACATGCAACCTGGGCAGACAGATATTAGTGCTAACAATTTACATTCCCCTCCCAGTGTTTCTTCTCTGGGTGTAGCTACCTCTGTCCATCATTGATCAACTGGAAGTGAGTTGGATCTTCTTTATGTTGAAGATTTCCACTTCCATCAGAATACATCCTCATACAGTATTGTTGTTGAAGTGTACAGTGATCTTCTGGTTCTGCTCATTTCACTCAGCATCAGTTGATTTAAGTCTCTCCAGGCCTCTCTATATTCCTCCTGCTGGTCATTTCTTACCGAGCAATAATATTCCATAACCTTCATATACCACAATTTACCCAACCATTCTCCAACTGATGGACATCAATTCATCTTCCAGTTTCTAGCTACAACAAAAAGAGCTGCCACAAACATTTTGGCACATATATGTTTCTTTCCGCTCTTTAGTATTTCTTTGGGATATAATCCCAGTAGTAGCGCTGCTGGGTCAAAGGGTATGCACAGTTTGATAACTTTTTGGGCATAATTCCAGATTGCTCTCCAGAATGGCTGGATTCTTTCACAACTCCACCAGCAATGTATTAGTGTCCCAATTTCCCCACATCCCCTCCAACATTTGTCATTATTTGTTCCTGTCATCTTAGCCAATCTGACAGGTGTGTAGTGGTATCTCAGAGTGGTCTTAATTTGCATTTCTCTGATCAGTAGTGATTTGGAACACTCTTTCATGTGAGTGGATATAGTTTCAATTTCTTCCTCTGAGAATTGTCTGTTCATATCCTTTGACCATTTATCAATTGGAGAATGGTTCGGTTTCTTATAAATTATGGTCAGTTCTCTATATATTTTGGAAATGAGACCTTTGTCAGAACCTTTGTTTTTAAAAATATTTTCCCAATTTGTTACTTCCCTTCTAATCTTGTTTTCATTAGTATTATTTGTACAGAAACTTTTTAGTTTGATGTAATCAAAATCTTCTATTTTGTGATCAATAATGATCTCTAGTTCTCCTCTGGTCATAAATTCCTTCCTCCTCCACAAGTCTGAGAGGTAGATTATCCTCTGTTCCTCTAATCTATTTATTATCTCCCTCTTTATGCCTAAATCATGGACCCATTTTGATCTTATCTTGGTATATGGTGTTAAGTGTGGATCCATATCTAATTTCTGCCATACTAATTTCCAGTTTTCCCAACAGTTTTTTTCCGAATAATGAATTTTTATCCCTAATGTTGGTATCTTTGGGTTTGTCAAAGACTAGATTGCTATAGATGTACCCTTTTTTGTCCTTTGTACCTAATCTGTTCCACTGATTGACTGGTCTATTTCTTAGCCAATACCAAATGGTTTTGGTGACTGCTGCTATATAATATAGCTTTAGATCAGGTACACTTAGACCACCTTCCTCTGAGTTTTTTTTCATTAGTTCCCTTGCAATTCTTGACCTTTTATTCTTCCATATGAATTTTGTTGTTATTTTTTCTAGGTCATTAAAATAGTTTCTTGGGAGTCTGATTGGTATAGCACTAAATAAATAGATTAGTTTGGGGAGTATTGTCATCTTTATTATATTCGCTCGGCCTATCCAAGAGCACTGAATGTCTTTCCAATTATTTAAATCTGATTTTATTTTTGTGGCAAGTGTTTTGTAATTTTTCTCATATAATTCCTGACTTTTCTTTGGTAGATGGATTCCCAAATATTTTATACTTTCAACATTTGTTTGGAATGGAATTTCTCTTTGTATCTCTTGCTGTTGCATTTTGTTAGTGATATATAAAAATGCCGAGGATTTATGTGGATTTATTTTGTATCCTGCCACTTTGCTGAAATTTTGAATTATTTCTAGTAGCTTTTTAGCAGAGTCTTTGGGGTTCTCTAAGTATACCATCATGTCATCTGCAAAAAGTGATAGTTTAATTTCCTCATTTCCTACTCTAATTCCTTGAATCTCTTTCTCGGCTCTTATTGCTGAGGCTAGCGTTTCTAGTACTATATTGAATAGTAATGGTGATAGTGGGCAACCTTGTTTCACTCCTGATCTTACTGGGAAAGGTTCCAGTTTATCTCTATTGCATACTATGCTTACTGACAGTCATAAATATATGCTCCTGATTATTCTAAGGAATAGTCCATTTATTCCTATGCTCTCAAGAATTTTTTTTAGTAGGAATGGATGTTGGATTTTATCAAATGCTTTTTCTGCATCTATTGAGATGATCATATGGTTCTTATTAATTTGATTATTAATATGGTCAATTATACTAATAGTTTTCCTAATATTAAACCAGCCCTGCATTCCTGGTATAAATCCTACTTTATCCTGGGAATGATTTTCTGAATTCTTTTTGCTAATATCTTATTTAAAATTTTAGCATCAATATTCATTAAGGAAATTGGTCTATAATTTTCTTTCTCAGTTTTCGATCTACCTGGTTTAGGTACAGTACCATGTCTGTGTCATAAAAGGAGTTTGGTAGCACTCCTTCATCCCCTATTTTTTCAAATAGTTTATATAACATTGGGGCTAATTGTTCTTTAAATTTTTGGTAGAATTCACATGTAAATACATCTGGTCATGGGGATTTTTTCCTGGGGAGCTGATTAATAGCTTGTTCTATTTCTTTTTTTCTGAAATGGGACTATTTAAGCAATTTATCTCCTCCTCTGTTAATCTAGGAAGCCTATATTTTTGGAGGAAGTCATCCATTTCACTTAAGTTATCAAATTTATTGGCATAAAGTTGGGCAAAGTAACTCCTTATTATTTCTCTAATTTCCTCTTCATTGGTGGAAAGATCCCCCTTTTCATTTGTAATACTAACAATTTGATTTTCCTTTTTCCTTTTTCTGATCAGATTTACCAAAGGTTTATCTATTTTATTGGCTTTTTCATAAAACCAGCTCTTGGTTTTATTTATTAATTCAATAGTTTTCTTTTTACTTTCAATATTATTGATTTCTCCTTTTAATTTTTGTATTTCAAGTTTGATTTTTGGTCGGGGGTTTTTATATTTATTTATAATAATTTAATGATCTTGGTGATCATTGGTGTGGAACACTGCACATAATTTCAAATAATTTTTTTCAATATGCTCGTTGGTTTTGCCAAACACTTTTCTTTTGTTTTTTAATTCATTTTTATAGCACGATATATATATATATATATATATATATATATATATATATATATATATATATATATATATATCGTGCTATAAAAATTAATTAATATATATATATATATATATATATATATGTTCCTAAAAGTAGGTAATATAAAAAGAAAAGATCAATTAAAATAATTTTCACCAATGGATAAAGATATCATCAAATTAAATACTAAGGAAATATTTTGGATATCCAATAAATAAAGAACATATTTTTTTATTCACGCTACAGGTATTATTGTATAAAAAAGTGAGAGAAATAGATCACATTTTACACAGAGAGCTATCCTTCTTCTACTGACAGTAAACCTGAGTGATCTTAATGACAGAAAATGAGCACCTAAGTCTGGTATAAAATGTCACTGTTGAATATTGATCAGTCAAGCCAAGGGAACCAGGTGCAAGGACAAGAATAAAGAAATTGGAAAGCTTCTTTTAAAGTCAACACAGCAACTGAGCTGTCAGCTGGGACCTCAGCTTCACAGAAAGAGACAGAGAAGGAAATAACTCTGCCACAGCTACTTTTAGATGGAACCTGATTGAAGAAGATACTCTGCACACCTGAATTTGGGAGCAATACAAGAAAGGGCAAGTCATTTAACCTCTCTCAGCCTCAATTTCCTGGAAAAATTGAAGGAGTGGGATTGTCTCACTCATCACCTCCATGAAGGAACATGGGAATAGGGGTAGAAATCACAGCTTCAAAAGGAAATTGTCATGGACTCTCTTTGACTTCCTATAAGGCATATGACTGTTTGATTGCATATTCTACATGGGTGACATTGAACCTCTGGCTGCCTTTGCTTTATAATTTTCCTTATGCATAGATCAAATTTTCTTAGCCTGGGGTCTTGGAAAGTTGTGTTTAATATTTTCATAATTATACATCAAGATATATGATTTCCTTGGTAATCCTACATATTTTATTTTATGCATTTAAAAATATGATTCTAAAAAAAGAACCATAGGTTTTGACATAACTGTCTAAGGAGTCAGAAATACAAAGTAACTGCCATATATAATATAAGCAAACAATGATCATGAGAAATTGACCTTTCATGGGTAGCTACCTTAAGAGTTTCAGGCTTCACAAACAGTGCAGACTTAGTTTTAATGTGAAGAGTTCTTTGTAGATATTAGGCACTTCTGGAAGAAAATGTGGCCTTTGACAAGAGGATGAGCCAAACCTTTATTCTGGCTTGTTGGAAGACAAGGAGTTTAAGGAAGATATTTCAACCTGAAAGGAAGAAAAATGATCAATTCAGTAGTTTCCTAACATGATTGATATTTTGATATTTTGAGGCTCAATATCCCAGAAGAATATAATAGTATACTCTCTCCATTTCTGATTCATCCTTCAAAGTTTCTCTCCCACCAAACTATCTGCCTAGACTCTGAAGAACTCTCCTCTCTAAGTTGACTCAATGATTATAGAGTTTTTGCCTGAACCACCCATTCTATCATGGGAAAATTCAGTCATACTGCTCATTGTCCATCTCCAGATTACCCTGTGGCCTCTCCTCTGCCCCCATCAAAGTTATTCTAATCTACCACCAACTGACTGGGCTGGGGTCATGTAAGTTTCCTTTGTCCCATATCAATACTCCCTTAAGTTGTCCTTTTATGTTTTATTTTATCCCAATAAAATATATTATTCTTGTGAATAGGACTACTATTTTTTTGTTTTTGTATCATTAGCAATTTTCACAATGCCTGATACATGATAAACATTTAATATTCAGTTGTTTTAGCTGTCATCAACTTTATAACCCATTTTTTTTTGGCAAAGATACTAGGGTAGTTTGCCCTTTTTTTCTCTGCCCATCTAACAGATGAGGAAACTGAGGCAAACAGGGTAAAGTGACTTGCTCAAGGCCATGCAACTAGTAAGTTTTTGAGGATAGATATCAACTCAGGAAGGCGAGCCTTCCTAACTCCAGGTTTGGCATTCTATTCAATTCACTATCTGCCCATTTAATATGTAGTTAGAGCTTAATAAAATATTTTGTCTATATATGTATCTCATCCTCTGCCTACAATTTATCATCTATATATCTATAATAGTTATGGATTATTACTTCGCGTATAAGTCTTTGCCAATATGTACTTATAAGGATTCTATATTTTGGCATTTCTTTAATGTGAGTGAAATGGATAGCAATATGTAATGCATATATGTATGTCATTTACCTTGCACATTGATTACCTTTCTATTCCCTTTTTCAAAGACTCTAGGCAGAAACTGAATCTTATGTTTAAATTATTCTCTTATACAAAGTTGAGTAGAGGAGTCAGAGTTTGTGGGTAGGGAGAGAGCTCTGTTTCATATTATAGTCTCCCCCAGAACTCAGGATGGCCAACATAAATGGGCCTAGATAGAATGGCATCTCTAGAGCAGGAATTTTTAACCTGGGACACAGAGATGCCCCCAAAGTCTCTGCATTTAGATGTCAGAAAGTCTGTGAACTTGCATAGAAAAAAAAAGACATCTTAATTTCAACAGTTTCCTTTGCAATCTTGTGTTTTACATTTTATGTCATATTTTATGCTATATACATTTTATACTATATTTAAAAATATGATTCTGAAAGGGGTCCATAGTTTTCCCAGACTTCTAAAGGGGTCCATGACACATACAGGATTAAGAAGCCTTGATCTAGAGGAAAAAGGTAAATGCCTCAGACTCCCAGTACCAGTGTTTGTGTGATGATATAAAGATCTATTTGCCCAGAATACTTTAGGTTTAACAAATCATTTTCTCTACTCTATGACATAGGTTTAAAAGTATCATTATACCCATTTTGTAGATGAAGCTACTAAGGTGCTTTCCAGATTCACAAAAATTCACAAAAACTTATTCTAAGTTAGGATTCCAATTTGTTCCCAGATTCCATGCCCTATAGTCTATCCATTATACCATGATTACTCAAATATCAGGCTCCCCATTTTAAACAGGGATAAACAGTGGCTTAGAGAAACTAAATCACTTGCCTCGAGTCATATAGTAATTACAATTTTCACATTTGTATTTAAGTTTTGCCAAGTACTTTTCTTTTTTTCCCCACTTAATAGTATTTTTCTAATTACATATAAATATAGCTTTCAACATTCATTTTTATAGGATTTTGAATTCCAATTTTTTTTTTCCTTTCCTTCCTCTTTCCTCAAGGCAGCAATCAATCTGATTTAAGTTGTACATGTATAATCACCTCAGATATATTTGCCCATTAGTCATGTTGTGAAAAAAAAATAGAACAAAGGGAAAAAACATGGAAAATAAAAACAAAAACAAAAGATAAAAAAGTGAAAATATTATGCATTCATCTTTATTCAGACTTGACAATTCTTTCTCTGAAGGTAGATGGAATTTTCTTTCATGAGGCTATTGGAATTGTCTTGAGTTGCTGTATTGATGAGAAGAGCCAAATATATTGCATAATATTGTTGTTATGGTGTATAATTTTCTCCTGGTTCTGCTCACTTCACTCATCCTCTGTTCTTATAAGTCTTTCCAGGAGTATTTTTTTCTTAAAACACCTTGCTCTCTTATAGCACAATAGTATTCCATTACATTCATATACCATAACTTATTCAGTCATTCTCTAGCTGATGGGTATTTGCTCAGTGTCCAGTTTCTTGCCACTATGCAAAGAGCTGCTACAAACATTTTTGCACATATAGGTAATTTTCCCTTTTTCATGATCTCCTTGGGATACAGAACCAGTAGACACATTCCTGAATCAAAGGGTGTACATAGTTTGATTGCTCTTTGGTCATATTTTCAAATTGCTCTACAGAATGGTTGGATCAGTTCACAACTTCACCAATAGTGTATTAGTGTCCCAGTTTTCTCACATCCCTCCAACATTTATAATTTTTTTCTGACATATTAGCAAATCTGATAAGTGTAAAGTGATACCTCCAATTGTTTTAATTTATATTTCTCTAATCTGTAATGATTGAGAATATTCTCATACGACTACAAATGACTTTAATTTCTTTATTTGAAAACTGCCTGGTCAAATCCTTTGACCTTTTAGCAAGTGGGGAATACTTGTATTTTATACATTTGAGTCAGTTCTCTATACATTTTAGAAATGAGGCCTTTATTAGAAATACTATAATTTTTCCAGCCTTCTAATCTTGCATTAGTTTTGTTTGTGTAAAACTTTTTAAATTTATTGCAATCAAAATTTTCAAGTATTTTATAATGTTTTCTATCTCTCATTTGATCATAAATTCTTTCATTCTCCATAGATCGGACAGGTAAACTATCCCTTGCTCTCCTAATTTGCTTATGGTATCTCCCTTTATGTCAAAATCATGTGCTCATGTTGACCTTATATTGACATATGGCATGAAAGTTGGCTGCCAAGAACTTTTCTCATATCATCCCTATAAGAAGATAGTTCCATATTCCCACTTTAGGAATGTGTTGGCCAAGACTATAATTATTCTATTCAATATTGATGTTAAGAATGAAAGAGAAAAAAGTGACTTTTCAAAATTTTGCAGGTAAAAAGTATTGAAATCAGATCTTCTATCTTCAAGTCAAGTTGTCGCTATATCCTATGATATAGTCTCACATAATTTAAAAGTGTTAAAAAGATTAATCCAATCTCAGACTTCTCCCTCCAAGGACTATATTTACCATTTAGTGTATACATAGTGCATTAAATTTTGTAAGGCATTTCAAATATATTTCATTTAATCCTTACAACAACCTTGTGAGGAAATGGTTATTATTATCCCCATATTGCCAGGGAGAAAATTGATTCATACCAATGTCTATTTTCCCAACATCACATCACACAATTAGTAAATGTCTGAAACAGGATCTGAACTAGGGTCTTACCGACTCAATGTTCAGTGCCCTATCTTCTGCTATATCTTCTTCTTCTGATAATCATCATCATCACATTTATATAAAGCCTACTATGAACATTAAACCTGGCAAAATATAGGCTATTTGATCATCAACGCCTGTGAGGTAGGTGCTATTATTATCCCCATTTTTACACATGAGGAAACTAGTAGTTATATATCTGAGTCTGGATTTGAATGCAATAGGATAAGTCTTCCGGAGTCCAGTTTCAGAGCTCTCTCCATTGTTTTATGAAATTTGTGTCTCAGCAATTCTGAGGTACCATCTCTCAGATCATCTAAGATGATAGAAAAAGATAATGACAAATGTTGGAGGGGATGTGGGAAAAGAGCAATTTGGAACTATGCCTAAAAGGTTATAAAACTGTGTGTGCTCTTTGATTCAGCAGTGGTATCCAAAAGAAATCAAAAAAGGAGGGAAAAGGACCCACGTGTTAAAATGTTTATAATGGTCTTTTTTTGCAGTAGTAAGGAATTGGAAATTGAACTGATGCCTCTCAGTTGAGGGATGACTAAATAAGTTATTGTATATGAATGTAAAGGAATATTATTGTTTTATAAGAAATGAGCAGGCTGGTTTCAGGAAAAAAACCCAGAAGACCTACATAAAGTGATGCTAACTGAAGTGAACAAAACCAAGAGAACATTGAAGAAAGTAACAACAAAATTATATTGTGGTCAACCATGATGGACTTGGCTCCTTTTAACAATGAAGTGATTGAAATCAGTTCTAATAGACTTGTGATGGAAAGTGCTCTGCACATCCAGCAAAAGAACTATGAAGATTGAATATGGATAAAAGCATAATATTTTCACCTTTTGTTTGTTCTTATGTCTTTGTTTGTTTAGGTTTTGAGCTGATTTTTTTTGCTCAGCATGATGAATATGGAAATATGTTTAGATGAACTGCACACATTTAATCTTTACCAGATTATTTGCTTTCTTGATAGGGGAAGAAGAGAGGGAGAAAAATTATGAAACACAAGGTTTTGCAAAGGTGAATATTGAGAACTATATTTGTATGTATTTGAAAATAATACCATTAGAAATAAAATGGGATTGAAATAATTTAAAAAACAATAAGTCAAAAGTATTTATTTTAGGGTCACTTGTTTTTTCATTTATTTTGGTGTCTCTGTACATCACTTCTAACTTCTCTATGATTTTAGACTGTGGAAGACCCAAAGGTGTCACATAAAAGTGAAAAGATTCTCCTTTGTCTTACTGATAATTGACAGGACCACATTGTATAGAATTTGGTTTGTGGGGGTTCTAAATCATCTCATAATGTAGAAAAGATCATGCTTGCTATTTAGGATTTTTGCAACTTTTAGTGTCATCTTTCCTTTCTGAATATAAATGAATAGATATTGCTTGCTAGAAAATGTTTTTATGGCATACATAGTTATCATTTTTGCTGACTCATCATCAGACATCTTTAGTTATGGAAAAGTATCCTCAGAATCCTGTTTCTATAGGAACAAAGACAAAAAGCTGCTATGGTACGAATCAGGATCTCTGTCAACTTCCTTTTCTCCTCCCTTACTTCATCAAACAATAAACTCCATAGATGTAGTATGAAAGATAACATATTAGCCCCTTGCATCACCTCCAATCACTACCCTAAAGATCCTTTGAAGTCATGTTCAATGAAGAAAGACAACAGGAACATGAAAAATTAGGACTTTTCATCATATTAAATGGAGACAGTCCAAACTTATTTTTGGTGCTGCTACTTCCCATATGTTGATCAGAAATCTTAAACAAAAACTTAGAGATTCATCACATTCTTTAGCTCCAACTTTCTTGAAAAGTTGCTCAAGTATAAACAATATCATGTAAGAAATCCCATTTGATGGTCAAAGGATATGAACACACAATTTTCAAATGAAGAAATTAAAAACATTTCTAGTCATATAAAAATGTTCTAAATCATTATTGATTAGAGATATGCAAATTAAGACAACTCTGAGGTACCACTTCATATTTTTCAGTTTGACTAAGATGACAGGAAAAGATAATTGATAAATGTTGAAGAGGATGTGAGGAAACTGGAACACTAATAATTGTTGGTACAGTTGTGAACTTATCCAATCATTCTGGAGAGCTATTTGGAACGATGCCCAAAGGGCTATAAAACTCTGCAAACCCTTTGATCTAGCAGTGGCTCTACTAAGTCTATATCCCATAGAGATCATAAAAAGGGAAAAGGACTCATGTGTTAAAAAATATTTATAGCAGCCCTTTTTGTAGTGGCAAGAAACTAGAAATAGAGTGGATGCCCCTCAGTTGGAAAATGGTTGAATAAGTTATGATATATGGATGTAATGGGATATTATTGTTCTATAAGAAATAACATGCAGGCTGATTTAAGAAAAGCCTGAAAATATTTACATGAACTGATACTAAGTGAAGTGAACAGAACCAAGAGATCACTATACACAATAACAAGAAGATTATATAATGATCAATTGTGACAGACTAGGCTTTTTTCAACAATGAGATGATTCAAGGCAATTCCAATAAACTTGAGATAGAAAGAGACATATGCATCCAGAGATAAGACTATGGAGACTGAATATGGATCAAATTATAGTATTTTTATCTTTTGTTATTGTGGTAGTGATTATTGGTTTGCTTTTTTTGGTTTTATTTTTTTTTTTTGATCTGATTTTTCTTGAGCAGTGTCAGGAATAGGGAAGTATGTTTAGAAGAATTATATATGTTTAACCTATATTGAATTGCTTAATTTCTAGGGGAGGAAGGAAGGAGAAAACTTTGGAACACAAGGTTTTTTCAAAGGTAAATGTTAAAAATTATTTTTGCATGTATTTTGAAAATTAAAAAGCTACTTAAAAACCAAGAAATCTCATTTGAATATATAAGTAGAGAGCCTTTCTCTGACTGTATTTATTTCTCTCTATCTGTCTCTTTTGAGTGTCTCTCAATTTTCTCTCTATCCTTGTTGTTTTTCTTTCTCTCTTTTTCTCTGCTACTGTCTATTTTCTTACCTACCTGTCCCTCTGTTTTTTTCCCTTCTCTCTCTTCCTCTTTCTATTGTGAATGTTAATTTACTACTATAAAGTCATTCATTTAGAACAGCATTTGCTGCTAAGTGTAAACCTGTGGAAGAAATTAAATATCTCCTCTTTCAATTGTTTAAGGACTTTTAAAAAAAATTTATCCTATTTTATTTTTTTTTTTAGTTTTTAACATTTACTTTCATAAGATTTTGATTTTCAATTTTTCTTCCTTCTCCCTCATTTTACCTCCTTTCCAAAACAGGAAGCAATTTGATATAATTTTTATACACACAATGATTTCAAACATATTTCCACAAGTCACCTCATTTCTCACTTACCCGTATTACTCTGGGACATTTCTCACTTCCCCACCACGTTCCATTATTGGATGAACCTCATCATTATGAAAAATCTCATCAGTTTTGTTCCTCTGCTTTACACTATACCTCTTTTTCTCCTTTCCTGCTTTTCAAAATTTTTTCTTAAAAAAGATCATAAAGCCAGTGTTGCATAATGTGGAGAGAGTGAGAAAGAGAGACAAAAAGAAGGAGGTACAATTGTGTTGTGAAAAAAGAATCAGGACAAAAGGGAAAAGCCATGAAAAAGAAAAAAATATGAAAATAATAAGCTTCAATCTACATTCAGACTCAATATTTCTTTCTCTATACATAGATAGCATTTTAGATCATTGCACTGCTAGGAAGAACTAAGTCTATCAAAGTTGATCATTGTACAATGTTGCTGTTACTGTGAACAGTGTTCTGGTTCTGCTCCCTTCATTCATCATCAACTCACATAAGCCTTTCCAGGTATTTCTGAAACCTCCCTGTTCATAATTTCTTTTTTTAATTAATTAAAGCTTTTTATTTACAAAGCATATGCATAGATAATTTGATGCTCATCATTTCTTCTAGAAATAAATAGTATTTTGTTCATCCATTCCCCAACTGATAGGCATCCTCTCATTTTCCAATTCTTTGTCACCACAAAGAGAGATGCCATAAACATTTTTGCACATGTGGGTCCTTTTCCCTTTTTATGATTTCTTTGGGATACAGACCCAGTAGTGAGTCTGCTGGATCAAAGAAAATGCACAGTTTGAGTGCTCTTTGGGCATAGTTCCATATTTCTCTCCATAATGATTTGACCATTTTATAATTCTACAAAAAGTACAAACACATGTAAATTTGCAAGCTGTCTCACTCTAAGGAGTGAGCAATGAACCAACACTTGGTGCTAAGTGAGGTCTATTGGTGAGAAAACTTTAAAAATCATTCAACTTTTTCTGATATCTAGTTTCTTATATCTTCTCCCTCCTGGCTGAGGAGCTAATCCTACCAGAATGTGAACTCCATAGAGCAAGTTAATAAATTATAAAGTGATTGGTACCTCTCCACCTTGCCAGTAGCATGTTTTGTGATTGTCCAAGACATGATTTTGAATAGTCACAATAATAAAAACAGATGTAATTTATGTAACATTTTAAGCTTGCAAGTGCTTTATCATCTCTTTTGATCCTCACAGATACCCTGAAAAATAGGTGCTCTCGTTATCTCCATTTTACAGACAGGGAAATTGAAGAAGATAACTAGTAAGTAAGTGTCTGAGAATAGATCTGAACTCAGATCTTCCAGGCACTCTATCCACCTCTTTGCTGAGTTAAAAGTTGGTTGAATTGAAGTGACCTGCATTTTTTTTTTCAGTTTCTGCATGTTATCTATATAAACTAAATGAAATGGAATGGGAGACAGCCATTGAACCAGGATCAGAAGGAGTTCTAGGAAGATCTCTGTTTTATTTTAACTGGCACATTATTATTCAATCCTGGATTATGTTTAGAAAACACTTTGTGTCATGTCATCGAACAGAAGGGAAATATAGACCTCTAACTAAGTAGTTTGTTATTCTGGATGCCACTCACAGTACATTAGTGTGTGGGTGGGAATCAAATTTAATGCTAACCTGAGATCTAGCAATAAAAAATTATGGAAGATCCATGAGAGGCAACATGATCTAGTGGACAAAAACTAGATTTGGAGTCCGAAGTGTGAGTTCATATCCTGGTTCTGTGCCTTCCTATTGAGGAGAGAAATAAGGTGGCTATAGGAATGGTGGGCTATAGGAAGACTTGAGTTCAATTCTATTTCAGACATTTACTTGCTGTATAATCCTGAATAAGTTATTTAAGTCACAAGTCACCCCACATTTCTCACCTGCTTCACTACTCTGGGGCATTTCTAACTTCCCCAACATACTCCAGGAAGCTCATTATTGGGTGAACCTTATTACCCTAGAAGATACCAGCTTTGTTCCCCTGCTTCATCACTAGACTTTTTTCTGTTTTTTCAAATTTTTTTTTTTTTTTTTTTTTTTTTTTTTTTACAAAAGATGATAAAGGCAGTATTGCAAAGTTGGGAGAGACAGAGACAGCAAGATGGAGGCAGAAAGGAAATATCAAAGCAAGGAAGTTCTAGGTTCAAGACCTGCCTTTGACCATAAGAGCTCTGTGACCTTGGGCACTTTACTAGACCAAAGGTCAATTCTCTGCAATTCCCTGTAATACCCTCATTCCCACAACTCCAATCCGGTAAAAAATAAAACTTATAAATATGAAAGTATAGTTAACAAGATAACAGCACAGTAAAACATATATAATGCTAATTTTCGGCCTTCTAAATCAATGGAGACCCTTATGGATCCTTACTATGGTTGTAACCCTATTTCTATTTAGATTTGCCACCCCTGCTCAAGGTAATTTTGTAAGTTATTCATCCTTCCTTGCATAACAGGTATAGACACTTATACCAATAATATCACAGATCTTATTCTAAACCCTACCATATAAGGGCTGATTCACTGGATATAGAAGGTCAAATGAACACCTGGAAGAGAAGATACTTTAAAAAACAAATGTATCAATAAATAATAAAACATTAAAGATAGATAATGTGCTAAACCTTATATGAAGCTCAAATAGCTTATAAACTATTTGGGAAAATAATAGAGGGACAAAGATAGTGGTGGGGCAAGGCCTAAGGTAGGAACAAGATACTCTGATACCTACAAAGAAGAAAAAAATCACATCAGGTTGGGAAGAAGCAGGAAGATGGGACTTAAAGAATAAAGAAGATTTTTTTTTTTGGTCAACAAAGGTAAACAGGTAGTAATCCAGACATAATGAAATAGGGAATATGTGGGACATATAGTATGCAGAAAAAAGTGAGATAAATCAGTTTGATTGAAGCATAAAAAAAAGAATGAGGAGAGGATCTAGCATAGAGAAGTGCCTCCAAATAATGCCAATGAGGATTAGTTGAAAAAAAAAAAAAAAAGCATCCAAGATGGCGGCATGGAGGCAGACAGCTGCTTGAGCTCCCCATTTTCTCTCAGGACTTACTTCATGACAAGCCTCAGAGTTAATGCTTGACCGGAAAAGAAACCCACAAATAATCACCAAGAGAAGACATCCTTGAAATTCGCCAGCGGAGGTCTGTGTTTGCTCAGGGGAAGGTCGAACAGACTGGGCACAGACTGAGGGCAGGCAACCAGAGCAAGACAGGCAGCCCAGACCGGAGGGGGAGGGGTACAATCTCTGCCGTTTCTGCAAAAATGCTTTTACCCCAATGTGGATACTCCATCTTGGCAGCAAGCCAGGATCAGCTGAGAGGGTGTAAACACCAGAGGTGAAGAATAAAACCCTGGAAAGCTAGAGTCTCTCAGGAACCCGGCCACCCCCAACCCTCACCTGGACTGACTCAGCGTGTTCTCAGAGCCTCAGAGTGCAGACTCAGCGCAGCCATCGTGGTCCTGTTAGTGGCTCTCTGCTGCCCTCCCCCCCAGTCTGTAGAGGAAGCCCAGTGACACCATCCAGTCCCATCCCCCCAAAACAGACCAATTGTTTCTCTTGTCAATTTGTTTTCTTAGATTCTGCTCTCACAAAATGAACAAAAAATTTAAAAAGGCTCTAACCATTGACAGCTTCTGTATGGAGAGACAGCAGACTTCAAATACTGAGGAGACTAAAAACAGACTGTCCCTAGAGGAATCTTCTAAGGGGGATATGATCTGCTCCTCAATACAAAAGAATATCATAGAGGAAATCGTAAAGGCTCTCACAAGAGAGCTAGAAGAGAAATGGGAAGCTTGGCAAGAGAGCCTGGAGAAGTCATTCCACGCATTTAAGGACAGAGTGGATGAAGAAATCAAATCATTGAAGAACAAGATTAGTGAGCTGGAAAAGGTAAACAACTCCAAGGAAAACAGGATTAGTGATCTGGAAAAAGAAAACAGCTCTATAAAAAATAAAATGGATAAAATGGAAAAAAAAATTCTATAGAAGATAAAAACTCAATTGGACAATTACAAAAAGATATAAAAAAATTGAGTGAAGAAAATACATCAATGAAAATTAGACTTGAACAAGTAGAAATGAATGACTCAAGGAGAAACCAAGAAGTAGTCAAGCAAAAGCAGAGAAATGAAACAATTGAAACGAATGTCAAGTACCTTATTAGAAAGACAACAGACCTGGAAAACATATCCAGGAGAGACAATTTGAGAATAATCGGACTCCCTGAAAAATGTGAGGAAAAAAAGAGCTTGGACACTATTTTTGAGGAAATTATCAAAGAGAACTGCCCAGACGTTTTGGAAACAGAGGGTAAAAGAGACATTGAAACAAATGGAATTCCTCTGTTTCATTAAATGAGCATCTTCTTTCATGGAAGAAAATGCTAAACTTAGCTGGATAGTTTATTCTTGGTTGCAATCCTTGATCTTTTGCCTTTTGGAATATCAGGTTCCAGGCCCTTCGATCTTTTAATGTAGAGGCACCCAGATCTTGAGTGACCCTTATTGTGGCCCCTTGATATTTGAATTGTTTTTTTCCTAGCTGCTTGCAATATTTTTTCCTTTGTTTGGTAGTTCTGCAGCTTAACCACAATATTCTGTGGAGTTCTTTTTTTTAGGGTCTTTTCCAGAAAGTGTTCAATGAATTCTTTCAATTCCTATTTTCCCTTCTGTTTCTATTATGTCTGGACAGTTCTCTTTGATGATTTCCTGTAAAATAGAATGTAGGCTCTTTTTGTGGTCATAGTTTTTGGGAACTCCAATGATCCTCAAATTATCTCTCTTAGATCTATTTTCCAGGTCTATAGATTTTCCCAGTAAATATTTGACGTTATTCTCCAGCTTTTCTTTCTTTCTTTCTTTCTTTTTTTTTGTTTTTTTGTTTTGTTTTGTTTTGTTTTGTTCGACTGATTCTTGGGTTCTCAATGAATCATTCATTTCTCTTTGTTCCGTCCTGATTTTTAATGAGTTATTTTCTTCATTCACAGTTTTTAGTTCTTTTTGTATATGCCCAATTGAGTTTTTAAATGAATTATTTTGCTCTATTGAATTTTTTCCATTTCCCTAATTTTTTAGAGAGTTATTTTCTTTTTCCAATTCAGAAATCCTACTTTCTTGAGACTTTTTTATCTTTTCCAATTCAGAAATCCTACTTTCCTGTGATTTTTTAACCTTTTCTAATTCACAAATTTTGTTTCCCTGCATCTCCTGCGAATTCTTTATTTTTTCCAACTCAAATTTCAGAACATTGTTATTCTCTATCATAGCTTCTCTTTCCTTTCCCCATTTTTCTTCAAACTCTCTTAACTTTTTCATAGTCTCTTCTAGGAGAGAGAGTTATATGATGGGGGGCAGGTATCATTCCTCTTTAGGCTGTTATCTGCTGACTCTCTGCTATTAACTTTCTCGGGGTTGGATACCTGCTCTTTCTCTGTGTAGAAGGAATCAATAGTTCTCTTCTTTTTACTCATGGTTAAAAATCTTTAGGGGTCTGTCCTTGGGGTAAGAAGTTTATTTATTTATTTATTTACCAGCTTCCTCCCAGACTGGATGGATGCAGCGGCCCCTGTGCTTGATCTAAGAGATAGCTCTGGGAGAGAGTCCCCCTCCCCCTTCCTGGAAGTGCCTCAGAGGTGATTAGTACGACTGCTCTGTGAGGATTGCCCAGTGAAGGACCCCACTGTGTGTCCTAGAGACTTCCCTGAGGTTTCAGACTGAACCGTAAGGGCGACACAAGGCCCAGCCAATGTGTCCTGTGGGGCGTGGATATCAGCATCTGATGTGAAAAGCCCCTGTGCTCAAACTGGAAGTGTCTGCTTGGAAACTGCAGTCCCTATTTCAAAGGTTTTGCTTCTCTGGGACTTCTGTGGCTGAGTTTCACAGCCTCCAGCCAAGCCAGGCACTATGTGGATTAGATATTGCCTCAGGCTGTGTCCCACTGTTCAGGCTCTTAACTACCCCAAGGTGAAGCCCCGGGCAGCAGAAAGGGGCTGCACAGCCTTGCCGAGATCTGTTAGTTTGCATCTGGATTGGGGTGGTTCTAGTATCTGGCTTTATATTTTAAAGTGGCTTGATTTCTCTTCCCACCTGCTGTTTTATAAGCAGAGAACAGCTAACAGCCTGTGTCAGATTCCTCTATCTCAGTGGCTTCTATGATCCCAGAGTTTTCCCCAGCCTGATCTACACAGTATGCTAGCACCTAACACTGTCTGTGCTGGCCTTTTTTCTTTCTCCCCTGGGAACCAACCTTTTCTGTTCAAACTCCAGATTCTCTTCAGCTGGTAAGTCTTGCTTGTAATCCTTGTGGTTTCTCTCAGTCCAGCATTATTTTTGAGGCTGATTTAACCAATTGGTAATGAGGGAAGAAGGGAGCTTACAGATTCACATGTATCTTCTCCGTCATCTTGGCTCTGCTCCCCCCCCAACAAAATTATTTTAAAAAACATTTATATACATCAAATCAGATTTAAATAACTGGAAAATATTAATTATTAATAGGAAGGCAGGACCCTTGCCTTGTAGGATTTATTTATCTCTCTGATAATGGCAATAGCAATGATGAAAAAGAAAGACTGAAAATCTGGAAAAGTCACACTAATATAAACAATGTTAGCTCACTTAAATCAAAGCAGATTTTCAATCACTTCTAGTTTAATTCAGTAAATATGTTTAAAGAGCAGATAAGTGGTACAATGTACAAAGTGCCAGATCTGGAATCAAAAACATTCATCTTCCTGAGTTCAAATCAACTTCAGAGACTTAATAGCTATATGACTCTGGGCAAATCATTGAAACTATTTGGTTTCAATTTCCCCAGCTTAAAATGGGGAAGGAAATTGCAATCCATTTCAGTATCATTGCTCCCCAAAAAACCCAAATGGAGCCAGGAAGAGTCAAATCCAACTGAAAAACAACTGAACCACAAAATATATTCAACTTATATTTGAGTAGACAGCTAGTGATGGGTTATGCTAAGCTTACTATTTCAAATAACATTTGGCATTTTGTAAAACATTTTAATTTTGCAGTTTAAATCAGTGCTTAGATATTAATTAACATTTTAAGTTGAATTAAATTTTAGTACCTAAAGGTATTTTAATGAATAAAAATTATATTGTTTATGACTTGAGTGTTTAATAAACATTTAATCTCTCTAAGCAGCCTCTCTGTATTCATTTGTAAAATTGGGATAATAATTACTTAGTTGTATTAAAACTCAAATGGTATAACATGTTAAGAAAGCACTGTGTGAAACTTAAAGGGTTATGAAATTGATATTATCATTGTAATTATTGTTAATTATACTGAAAGTTATTGAACCTGTAAGCTCAATTCCTTCCATAGGTTGAGCAGCTTGTGAAAGAGTAGGGTATAGTGAAAGGAACAACGGATTTGAATTCAAATCCCCATTCTTGATAGCACAGTAGATAAAGCAACTTCCCTGAAGTCAGAAAGTGTAATGTGCTCTCCTGGCAGTTATTATTACTAGTCAAATTCAGGCTCACTAGCTTTGTGACCCTGAGCCCTGAACATTGCCCCAGTTACATTGAAAAAAAAAAAAAAGAAGAATCCTCACTCTGCCACATTCTTGGCAGAGTATAATAATTTAACTTTTTTGGGACTCAGTTTTCTTATCTGTAAAGTGGGAGAATTGAATTATATGATGTTACCAAATCTACATTTGTGAATCTATGAATTTAATACAGACCTATCATCTCATTGAGCTATATTAGACTATGATTGTAAGTTGTGCCAGATTCACTTAAGATTGTCATTTTAATCATTTGTGTATTTTTAATTATAAAATTTATATTTGATAATAATAGATAAATTTTATATAAATTTTTTTGTATATTTCAGGGAAACAGTGGATCTATGAAAATTTATAAGATGACCAATTTAAAGTTAGAAGAATGGATAATATATGTAATTTCTATTTGTAACAGGTGAATTTGATATAACTTTCAGCCTTTTATATCTCAGGGAAATTACAGATTTGTAGAAATTCATAACATGACAGATTTAAAGGTAGGAGGATCAATAGATATCATCTAATCTTTTCTACCCATTTTATAGATATGGACACTGAGACTCATCAAGGTTAAATGTTCTTATACTGTTTCTATTATATAGGTTCTATGGCCCCTTTTATATAGGCATATCAAAAGAAGGATTTACTTCATTTTTTGTATTTATATCCATAGGCCCTAGCCTTCAGTAAATACTATGAAGTTAATAAATTCTTGCTGAATGACTGATTGATTACTTAACCTAAAAAAGAAATGGAGCTGGTGATGTGAACAGTTACTTGTTAAAGTCCTACTAAAACACAGCCTGTGTTGTATATAGCATCCTTCCTCTTGTAATGATAATTGCCAGAATTAAGCCATTGATGTATTGGGTAATGAGGGGGTGACCTTTCAGCACTGTATTTCCTTTTCAGCACTAATGAAAGGATTAATCCAACCTATTGCATAATGTTGCAACAGTCAGAAAACAGAAGGACTTAAACAATTATTTATCTAGGTCTCAATTAGGTCTTCTCATCTTGGGACTCACTGCATAATGAACACCTATTACATACAAGGTTCCTTTCCTTTCTGAAGCAAAGAAAGATGTGATGTGTTGCAAAAGACCCATTATTATTTCATTTCAACATCAGGACCTGCCAGCTCCCATATTTTCTTCTTCCTTCATTTAGATAAGCTTAATAGATTGCTAGAGGTTGGCACTAGCCCAAAAGTGAGAGCTAGATATCTGTTTAAAGAGGGACTACCCATCTAATGAGTGAACCTTTTATCACCAATGCCAGGGAAACATGTAGGAATTTTATTAACAGGCTTTTGTTATTGCTATCTCCCTCCCCTCTGGGAAATATAGCTCAGTTGTGAGATGAAGTGAGAGAATATTCACATGTGTGTTTCCTTACTTAAAAGCATAGCTTCAGGTTGCTGAGACATATAAACCCTTGTCTCATTTGTCAAGGACTTAAATGGCCTTCCAATTTTCATTTTTAATTATAATCCAATACCTACAGTATCTTTCCAACATTTCTATGGATGGGCTGAAGAAGAATCTTAGATTTGAGTCAAGCTTTTTAAAAATGTCTTAACTAAATCTGATTTAAGTTCTTTTGTTTATTCTAAGAGTAATTATCTGGAATTTAACATAAAATCCCCAGATCTTTAATTTTCATTTATCTTTCCTATAATCATCATTGAAAATAACAAAATAATCTAGGAAATGGAAGAGAGAATGATAAACTAATCCTAAATATATCTGAATCTCTTCTATTAGACTTTAACAATGGTTAGCCAGGCTTTATCTGATGATTTCCAATGAGGGTAATCTACTCCCTCACCATCCAGCTCATTCTGCTTTGGGGCAAAGCTAACTGTTGGGAATTTATGTTTCTTGTTTCTATTTATTTCCCTAAAATCAAGTTCAAATATTCCTCTTTATACACATTGTTTGGGCAGCTAGATGGCCCCATAGTGCACAAAGCTCCAGGCTTGGATTCAGGAAGACACCTTCCTGAATTCAAATTTGCCACAAAGCACTTTATTATTTTTTTTAATTTAAATTTATAATTTATTAACAGTAGTAGTATTACTAATATATGTTGGCTATCTGGTCAAGACATTTAATCCCGTTAGCTTCAGGTTCTTCATCAGTAAAATGAGCTGAAGGAGAAAATGGCAAGTAACTTCACTATCTCTGCCAAGAAAATCTCAATTGGCTCATGAAGAATCAAAACTTAAAAATGGCTGAACAAAAACAACAAAAACCCATTGCTTCTAGTTCTACTCTTTGGAGCCCAAAATAAAAAGTCTAATTTCATGTATAAAAGAATTATTGGATTACTTACAATCTGGGGAAGTAGTTAGTGGAAAGGAGGGAGGAAAAAAATTTAGAACAAAAGATTTTACAGGGGTGAACGTTAAAATACAAAGCTTTATAATAAAGAAAAAAAGTATAATTCTTCATATAATTAAAAAATATCCTTTCTTGAGGTTTCTTTTCTCCAAACCAACCATCAATTAATAAATCAACAATACATTTATTAAACATTAATTTACTATGTGCTAGAAACTGTGTCTTATGTGAGGAATACAAATATAAAAGTAAAAGTCTCTATTGATAATTAATCAATATATGATTACTATACAACATATGGTACCTACTATGTACCAAGCACATGCAAAGTTCTGGGGATACAAAAAGAGGCAAAAGACAGTCCCTGTGCTCAAGGGGCTTCTATTCAGTATCCCAGTTTCTTCACTCTATTATCTCATGACTTAATCTTGAGGCATTTTAACAAGTTGGTGGCCCTTCTAAAGCAGTCCCTCCTTTATTAATTGCTTCTAATCATTCTAAATTATTTCCCAAAATTTCATCTCTGTGTGAACCTTGTTCCAAGGTCATCATTCCTTTCCACAGTCTACTGGTACACTACCGCAGAAAGAGGGGACCAAGGTGGAGATATTATGTCAGTACCATGATATCTTTCTTCTCAACTGCCTTTGACCCAAGTGAGGCAACTATTCTCCCAGCAAGTATTCCTTAATGACTCTGGTTGGCCAGCTGTCTTTCCCTCCTCATGATAGCTTGTAATTACTTATTTTTATATGCATTGCATCTCACCATGAAGCTCCCTAGGAAAATGTTAACTCCTGGAAAAAATGTATTGTTTATTTGTGGTATATTTTTTTAATCTTTCAACCTTAAAAACCTTACCTAGAACTTCATACATAATTGTGACTTAAAATAAATGCTTAGCAAATGAAAAATGAGACAAAATTCTATTTTGATAAATCAGTGGTTTCAAAGCATCAAAGACAGAAATCTTTGAAAGAATGGACTTCTACTTTCCAGCTGTATGACTCTGAGCAACTCATTTAACCATTTAGCCTCAGTTTTCTTATCTGTTAAATGAGCTAGAGAAGAAAATGATAAACCACTCCAATATCTTTGCCAAAAAATCCCAAATGGGGTCACAGACAATAGGACATCACTGAAAAAGAACATAAAAACCATTCCTGACTGCAGACCTAGGACTGAATGCACTGCATGAATCAATTGCTTAAGGGACTAGAATGTTGATAATACCTATTAGAGGGTTTTTGTGAGTATTCAATGTGGTCATGTGTATAAAGTGCTTTGCAAACTTGGAAGTGTCATAAAAGGATCACCTGAGTACCATGCAAAGTGCTTTGTATCCACAGTTGAATGGCAGGACAGAAAGCTTTGTCCTGGTCTCGACCATTTAGAATTCACTAGACGCAGTGTGCTTTTGCCTTTGAAACATTGTTCCTTGGAGTCCCTCCGGCAGAGCTGGACAAAACTCAAGCGATACTTGCCATCACAGCTTTGACAAGACAATGCCCATTTTCTTTATCTGATGTTGTTGGGAAATTATGCACCAGACTAATTTTTCAGGAGAAGATTGAAACAGCGGCAGCAATGGCCCTGAGGGATGACACACTGGAGCGACAGAGAATCTTTCCCAGGTCTAATGGCATAAAGGAAATGTGCTGGGGAGCCCAGAGGACCTTGAAGCCGGGAGCTTCATTCTCCTTTTCTGCTCCTCCGGAGTCTGCGTGGTATGAATATTAGTGGCTATTCTGACCAAGAGTGGAGAGCCTCATTTGGCAATCCTGACAATGATATCCTATAAAAAGCATTAGAATCAGAGAAACAAAGATGCATTCTGATGACTTTTTCAAAACCCATGCACATGTATTTTTAAATCAATCAACAAGTAATTATTAAAAGTCTATTAGATTTTAGCCTCTGTGAATGAATGAATAAATGAATGAAAAAGCATAAAATGCTTATTATGTATAAAAGCAGCTCAGCTGGGGGGACACAGTGGATAGAGTTTCTGGGTCTGAAGTAAGAAAGGTTTCATCTTCCTGGGTTCAAATCTTCCCTCAAACACTTACTAGTTGGAAGGCCCTGACCAAATCATTTAACCTTGTAGGTCTCAGTTTCCTCATGTGTCAAATGAGCTGAGGAAGGGAAAATGACAAACCAGTCCAGTAGCTTTGACCACCCCCCAAAAAAATAAAAAAAATAAAAACCTCAAATGGGATCATGAAGAGTCAGGCACAATTGAACCACAAAATGTTCAAAATATCATACTAAGTATTAGAGATAAAAATGGAAGAAAAAAATAGATAGTATGCTCTCAAAGAACTTGCATTCCAATATGAAGATATCCAGCATATAGAAAGTTTCAGTCTCAAGTCAAATGAAAAGGCTTTAAGGTTCAAAGCAGGTGCTATAATGTAGTAATAGTGACAAATTCATATTAATTGCTGATGCTGGAGCATTTGACACTGTCAGTAGCTATGTCTATAGCAGCTGAATAAGCAACTGCCAGACTACTACTCCTAAAGAGAATGTTTCTCAGAATAATGGCTGTCAAAGCTAGCTCACATTGGGGGTCAGGGATGCTGCCTCTCCAGGGCCTTTAGGTTTAGTTTATGTGCTACATTTCCAAAATATTCCCTGCCCTCAGAGAGATTATAATCTATTCAGGGGAGATAGCAGGTGGATGTGGAGATATATAGAAAACAAATTGAGATTGATGATGGGGGAAAGAATTACTAGCTTTCTAATTATCAACTCCAATTCTGACCACAATATCTTAACAACATGTAGATTATAGTTATTACCCTTTCATCATTGTCATTTTCTTCTTTTTAACATCAAACTATTAACCACTTCCTCTTCATCCTCTAATTGTTAGTTTTCACCATCATCAATCCTCACCAATATCCCGCATATTTCCATGGGATTTTAAAAAGTTGTCAACACATTTTACATACAATTTCTACTTTGTTTCTTTCAATAATCCTATAAGGTATTACTATTCCCATTTTACAGAGGAAGAAACTGAGATTCAGAGTGCAAATTCAATTTCCATCAAGTCACGTAGCTACTAACACATTTCAGAGACAGGATTTAAATTCATGTCATACTGACTTTGTCACCATTTTTAAAATTCATGGTCTTGTTACTTAGTGATAAATTTCTCTCTAATTAAAGGAGTTGCTCTATGGCCAATAACCTTCCTCAGTAATAGGATCATAGATTTAGAGCTGAAAAAGACTTTAGAACCATTCAGCTCAATACCATCATTTTAATTATGAGAAAATGGAAGAGGAAAATGGTTAATGATTTGTCCAAGATCACACACACAGAGCTAGTAAAATATCTAAGGCAGATCTGAATTCGGATCTTCCTTCCTCCAATTTCCAGTGCTCTTAATAGTATGCCAAAGTGCGCATTCTGCATCAACCTCAAAGATACCTGCCAGACCTTTGCATTCTGCTAATAAAGCCTTGCTTTTTTGAATCTATAATGACCCCAAAAATCCATAGTATCATAGGAAACAAAGGACCTTCAGGATGAGATACTAAATAGTAAAATTCTATTTCTATTCTGCTCTAGAAGCACAAAAGTATAAAAATTTTAAAAAATAAAGGAAGGAAGGAAGGAAGGAAGGAAGGAAGGAAGGAAGGAAGGAAGGAAGGAAGGAAGGAAGGAAGGAAGGAGGGAAACAAGTGGTCTTTGGTTTCCTATTTCTTTTTGCAAGGCATAAAGCACCCACCATGAGACAGAATTATTCCATGATGAGGGTGGGTTCCTTCAGGTCCAGATGCTACCAGAACCAAGGGACAAAAGAACTTTGGTCTTGCATCAGGAAGGAAGAGAACAGAACAGGAAAAGGGTTGCTTGTTGAACATGAATTCACAGCCAGATGATGCCTGAATGAATGTATCATTTTTAAGAAGATAACGTTCCAAATTATATTTTATGAAAGTTCCTTGACACATTACATTGAAGTGAAATGTTATTGTGTAAAAAGACATCGGACTATGCTTCATAATTTTGTTGAAAGGGGAAAAGTGAATTTGCTCCATGGAATATAGCATTTTTAAATGTCAGCTTTCAATATGGCAGGTAGAGTTTTAGCTTTATTAAAAATGGTATTTAACATGCAAAGGATACCTCCTCACTTGGAAAGCTAGAAGGTATCTCTCTACTATCCTACCAGATTGAGTACTCCTTGATTGTTATCTATTCTAAGTGCCTAGCTCTTTGGTGGGAAAAGTGAAGAACTAAAGGACAAAAAGAATGAACAGATCTGTGATATAAATAAAGAACATTAATATGTTTCTTTGAGTTGGAAGGAGGCCTAGGTTTCAGATGCTACTTCTGATACTATTTCTATGGCCTTGCACAAATCATTTGACTTCCCCAGGTCTCAGTTTTCCTATCTGTAAAAAATCTTTATTTATTGGGCAAATGACCTCAAAGGTCCCTGACTTAGTTTCCTCCCCTACAAAAGAGGAGGTTAGATTTGAAGATCTGCAAGATTATAATAATGTGTGTATATATATATAACATTATGTATTTGTGAACACTAATGTTATATTAACTATGTAAATAATTAAATAATTATAATAGATTAATAGATTCCATCATAATAGCACCTGGTGAAGAATGTCACCCTACCAATGCAGATGTCTCTACATCAAAGCCACACAGAGTTGCCTAGATCATCAACAGGTTAAGTGACTTGGCCACCGTCATGCAGAAAGTAAATATAAGAAATACTTGAACCAAGTCTTTTCACTTCTAAGACTGGTTCTTTATCTAATACATCTTGTTGCCTCTCTCTGCCTAATATATAGCAAGCCTGTGTCAATGTTTAAGTAGCTAGATAGCACACAGATAGAATGCTGGGCCTGGAATCAGGAAGAGAGTTCAAATCTAGTCTCAGACAATTATTAGTTGTATAATCCTAGGCAAGACACTTAGCCTTGTTGGTCTTAGTTTTTGCAGATGTAAAATGAGCTGGAGAAGGAAATAGCAATTTCAATATCTTTGTCCAAAAAAATTAAGGTCACAAAGAATTGGACACAACTGAAAAATGACTAAATAACAAAAAGTGAATGTTGAATTTAAAGAGAATGTTCTCTAGGGACAAAATGAGTAATATAGATGTCATGTCAGCAAATCAGGGATAATGAAAGCAACCTATCTAATATTCCATAAATAAGTCCTGGAGAGATGTTTTAGTCACACTCTAGTAGACCAGGGTATCAGAGGTATCAAGATATGAATCCACCGATCCAGACTCCAGGTCAAGTAATCTACCCACCCCTCCATGATGCCCCTCAGAAATAATTTACTCAGGTAAGGAAGAAGAGAGAGAGAAGGTAATGAGATCTTGGACTATACTTAGAGAAACACAAAAAAGGGACAAAGTGGTGTTTGTCCTGACTGATTCTGCCCTTGTCAAGTTATGTCTAGAGTGTCCTAGTAAGTCCATGGTCTTTGATTTCAAAAATAATGATGATGATAATAAAATAACAACAACTTTGAAGTTTGCAAAATATTTGATAATATTATCTCCTTTGATCTTCCCAGAATCCATTGGAAAGTAGTTGCCATTATAAGCACCATTTTACAAATGAGGAAATGGAGGCAGACAGAAGTGAAATGACTTGCCCAATGTCACATAACTAATGAGTGTCTCACAGTGGTTTAAAAGTCAGGTCTTACTGACTTAAGGTTCTGCACTTTTTACACTATGACCCACTTCTGCTTTAGGCAGAACATCATTATGTAAGAAGGTCCAAAGGAGGGCCATCAGGATGGTAAAAGGGCTAATTCATGCCATATGACCAAAAAAGAGAAAAAAATAACATGATGTTTGATTATTACCTAGAAACACCTTTTTGTTCTGTTTGTCCCTTGGGATAGAGCCAACTAATGGTGGATAGAGATAGTTAAAGGGCACACAGAGATTCAGTATAAGGAAATGTCTTGGCAATGAGAGTCTTCCATCAATGGAACAGGCCACTTCTAAATATGATGAGTTCTTCCCTCAAGAAGCTCAAAGGCAAGATGTATTCTCTTTGGTATTTAGTTTTATGGAGTATCCTTTTACACATATGAGTGCAAATAGGTGAGCTCTGAAGACCTTAACCCCACATTCTTCTATTCCAATGATTCTTTGAAATCTGAGGATGAAAGTAAAAATCTTTAAGTTTGAGGGAAAAAAAATCTTTTATACACAATATAAGCTAATTATGGTTCTCCCAAGCACCTATGGACAATGTCCATGATTCAGATGCTGGAAGGGGCCTCTGAGATTCACTTCTCCAACCCATTCACTGTATAGATTAGGAAACTAATCTAGAGAAGTGATTTATTTGCCCGGTCACAGAGCTAGCAAAAATGTCAAATGCAAAAAATATCCATTTCCTCTGGATTTCTACTTCGTATTTTTCCACTGTAACATGCTTTGTAAAACCTATCTTCTAGACTTATTAGCTGCAGAACTTAGATGGGGGAGGGGAGGAAGGACAGGCAAGATTGCTATATCAGCAACCTGTAATCAGCAATCCCCAATCTGTAAACTATGATAATAATACCCTATGTACCTACTTTAGAGAGCTTTATATTCATCAAAGCACTTTATAAATGCCTGCTATGGAATTTGGTAGAGGCAGCAGGATAGAGAAGAAAAAGGCCTGCCTCAGAGTTAGAAATAATAAAATAGACATCCTGCTTCTGATTCAAATAATTTATCATTTAACCTGTCCCAGTAGCAACTCATTACAGTTGCAATTTCCTAGTAAGTTGAAAATCTGCTTTGGTGAAAGGAATTTCCACATCAAGAGTTCTGGTGCAGTAGATAAAGAGATGGGCTTAAAGATCTGAATTCAAATCCAATCTCAAACATTTACTACTTGGGTGATCTTGAACAAGTCATTTAACCTCTACTTCAGTTTCCTTAACTGTAAAAATGGAGTAATAATAGCACCAACTTAGGTTTGTCATGAGGACCAAATGAGATATTTGTTTGTTTGTTTTAATGTGTCTGCCACAACACTTGGAACGTAGTATGTGCTATATAAATACATTTTCCTTCCTTGACTCTCAATATACAAATAATCTCATAGGTCATGATCTTACATGGTCTTGACTGGAAAAATAATTAAAACGGACCAGGTTAGAAAGGAAATTTTCTAAATTTGTATATTAGCTCCTCCACCCTTTTGTTTTGCCTCAAATAATATTTCATTATCTATAAAATGAAAGTAATAATAGCATATCATCTTTAAGGTCATATGTAATAAGCTTTGCAAGCCATAATATGTGATATAAATATTAGTTATTCTTATTATTATTGGTTACATACTAATTTTAAGACTTCTTTTACTAATAGTCTTATTTTTACCTACTGCCCCTTTCAAATTTTGGACTATCTCATCTCTCATAGGATTTTACAAATGAAAAATAAAAAAAAAAAAATTAGTTTAAGTGGCTGTTTACCTTCCTAGTAAAAACCTGATTTAAAGGGGGGAAATCTTGTTTCAAATAGCAACTTACTTTCACTGTAATTATACTTAAAGTATTTTACACAAAGCAAATCTTAGAGGTAATTATCTCTGATGGAGAAGCAAAGCAAACCTAGAATGGGTGCACAGAGAGTGCTAGAGAGATTTCCCTCCCAGTTTCAGGATATTTACCAACATTTCTTACTTTTTTAAAGCTCAGTACTTTTCCTGATTACAGACAACATTATATATTAACTCCTTGATTTCTCTATCAGTGGAAAATGCACTGGTTACTACAATAAGAAAATATGGTGGTGGTAGGTTGTCGATACCTGTGGCAAAGGTTTGTTTCTTATACTTTTGAATGTTTATTAAATTACTACTCTGTGTCAGGCTTGGAGTTATATACTTGAGATAAAGAGGGGGAGGAAAGCAACTATATAACTTCTCCTTCAAGCAGTTAATAATAGCATAATCCCAAAAAAGTATTGGAACGTGGGGAGAAGGGGAGAGAAACATGGCTGGTGCAGTCACTTAAAGACACAGCCCAGAAAGTGATAAAGCCTCAGGAATCCTAGCTCCATACATTTTCCCAGTTGTCTTATGAAAGTGCTCAATTCCCTTGATGAATAGGTTTGTGAAATCACATAACATAAGGCACTGGAAATATGGCTTGAAATTCCATTCAGACTCTGTGTACAAAGCTGACAGTAACAATTGGGAAATGGCTCAGTTCCCTTGCCTCTCCTCCCCCCCACTCCACAGTCAACACAAAACAGCCTTCCAAAATCTATTTAAGTCTTGTTTCAGTTCTTAGTGCCTTACATAATATTGATTGCCTTAACGAAGCAACGACATATTGCTAGTTGTCTCAGAGAAAATGAAGAAAAATGGTGGAAACCAAAGGAACCAAACTTGGCCTTCAGCCTCGAATCTAGTGGAAGCAATTATGCCAGAGCCTAGAGTCTCCCATTTACCAGCAAACTCAAAGCAAATAACTTTTAAAATCACAAAAAAAGCAAAATTGCTCCAACCCCAAGAGATGTGGCCACAATCACAAACATGCAGCTGTGCTCCCGTTTGAGCTATATGCAACAAATCTTTGTAAGAAAATGACAGTCACACTGGTACTTCAGAAGGTTACCCTGACAAGCAAAAGCTGCTGCTACAAAATGGAAAATTGAGAAACATTAGCCATTCCCTTACCTTCATGGGTGTAAGCACAAATACATATGGACCCAAAACTTATGAAGAAATAACTAGGAGAAGGTGACTGGAACTTTGGCCCAAGAGGTCAAATGATAGCACTTGTCATCTATTGGCAAGGAAGAAACAGTAAAGATTAGCAGCTAGTTGAGAGGAAGAATCATGGGGAATATTTAAATGCTATTACAAAAGAGGAGGGATTACATTTTTCCATTTGTCCCCAAAGGGCAGATGGAAAGATAACTAGTAGAAAATAATAAAAGGAACATTTAGGCTTAATGTCAAGGGAAAAACAACAAACAAAACTTTTTTTTTTTTTTTTTTCCAAATGATTTTAGCTGTTCAAAAGTAGAATAAACCATATATATGGAGAAGTGGTGGTTTTTCAGGCATTATACTGGGCATTTCCTTTTCTGTTGGTTTTGAGCTATATGGACAAGAGGGTCATTTTCAACTTTCCAGTCCTACAATTTTATCATCATGTGAGAGGCAGCATAATACTTAGGGAAAAATAGTCTCAGGAATCAGAAAAGCTGGTTTCAAACATCATTGCTAATACCTATTAATTGTGTGGCATTTAGAAAGCTGTTTAATCTTCCTGTGCCTCAGTTTTCTCATTTGTAAATTGAGGAAGTTGACCTAAAATTCTTTTCAGGCCCCTTATTGATGTAGAGTTATCATCCCATAAATTACATGTTCAATCCTTTTGACATTCTGTAACCTTGGACAGCTCATTAACCTCAGGCCTCAGCTTCATCATCTACAAAATTAGATAGTCGTTCTAGATAGTCCCAGAACTCAGATCTGTGATTCAAAATCTACCACACAGGTCATTTCCTTTTCCTAGGTCCCACCCGCCCATTCTGTAGGTAAAATCCTCCTAGGTCTGGACTCATTCTGCTCCACAATTTCTTTTCCCTAGCAGTGGCTTCATGGCAACTATACAGAATCATCTCATGGGAATTGGTTTCCAAAGTTTAGAAAATATTCTCTGTGATTGCTTGAGTCACTGTATTTACTGGGCTTTTGTTTCTCCAATTGAAAAAATATTCCTAAGTATATTCCTAAACACACACACACACACACACACACACACACATACACATACATCATTAAAAAACAACAACAAAACAACTATGAGCATTTTAGTGATTTTTTTTTCTCCCCAGAAAAGAGGAAATCCCTAAGGTTCTTCTTGTTGTTTAACTGTAGCACAGAAATAAGCCTGGATTCTTGAAAGTTCTGCCAATAGATATCAAATTCTGGAAGAGCCTATGTGGATATATAACACAAGGAGATCTATATAGGGTAGGGTGATTAGAACTTTGGCTCAGGGTGTCAATTAAGAATCCTGTTAGTATTTTTAACTCTTGTCAGGGTAAGGAATAGTAGAGATTAGCAATTTGTTGAGAGGAAGGTTTATGGGAAATATTTGAATTGTTATGATAGGGAAGGTAAATGATAGTCAATAATAATAGACAGCAAGAAAAGCTTTCAGCCTAGATTATATAATGCCCAACATTCTCTGACTTCAAGTTCAGAGAAGTTCATCAAACAGTAGAGATTAGCAAATCATTGGGAGGAAGATTTATGGGAAATATTTGAAATATTCCCCATGCGATCATGGGGAAGGTAGTTGGTAGTCAGTAATAGAAAAGTGTATTGCCTAGATTATATAATGCACAATATTCTCTGACTTCCCTAGATCATCTTCAAATTCAAAAAAAGTTCATTAAAAAGGTCAGCCTCCATGTAAATTATTTTATTTTGGGGGAGAGAAAATACATAAAAATTCAGAGAAATTATCCAGTAGCTCCTAAAGCAGTCCATCCCACAATGGTGAAATGAAAGCTTGTTTAAAGCATTACTGTTGGAAAAATCTTTAGTCAGTCAATAAGCACTTATTAGCAATCAACAAATTCCAATCCTCATAGTTTACTATTGAGAAGCTAAATCCCAGAGTCAGTGGTTTGAGCAGAGTTTCAAAAGTTCAGGATTTCTTGGGATCATAGGATTTTACATCTAAACGTACATGGAACCTCAAAGGATATTTGTTCAACCCCTTCACTTTACAGATGAGGAAACAGAGGCCCAGAGGTGCTAACAAACTTGTCCATGTAGTCAATGTCCATAATAGGATTTCATAGAATCATTCTTAGACTTCCAAACATGAAAAAGACAGCTGAAGCTATCCCCTTAATTTGATAGATGAGGAAACTGAGCCCAAGAGAGGTAAAACTCACTTGTTCAAGTAATTCAGGTAGTGAAACAGATTGGATTTCATGGTTTAAAGTATTTTTAAGCTCCTTGATTTATTTACTTATTTTAACTGGAGCAGTTTGGTGTTGAAAGGACAGAAAAGGTACTTTCATATAAAGGAAATTAGGTAAATCAATGGTAACAGATACAAAATATTAACATGGGCATACATGTTTATTTTGGAGCCTAAAAGGAGAAGGAAAAGCATTTGAATTAAATAATAATTCCTATAGTATGTTTATGAAGAAAAACTTGAGATTTGAGCAGTTTGGGACAAAAAAAAAGAACTATGGCATGAATATAATGACTCAAATCACCTTATAAAAATGGTAGGCTGATTCTTCCTTTATTGATAGTTGATGGTTTAAAGAGCAGAGGTAGAATATTTAACAAAAACTAAAAGAAACATAAATGTGAAGAAATTATTTCAAGGACACCAAATAATATAAAACACTATATTAAAAACAAGAGTTATGGGACATTTTGGTCCCTCAGTTGATTTACATATAATATTCAAGACTTAAACTAATAAAATAAAAAATCATACATATTTTGAGACTGGGGTATGATTAAAAATGATTGTTGGTTTCATAAAGAAAATTTGTTACTTTTTAACTGAAAAGTGAATTGTGGTGTAATAGAAGGCTTTCATTTAACAGGAGACAAAGGATGGCACTAACAACATAGTAAAGAAATTGAAGAACCTAATGGTAAAAGAAAAGGGAAGGGAGCAGAAAAGCAACTCTATTAGAGTTATATGTAGGAAGAGAGCAACAGCAGAAGTCATCTGACAGTAGGGTTTTATTATATAATTCTTAAATGGTTGGAGAGAAACTCAATATAATTGAAGGAAAGTTTTCATTTCATACTCTGCTTTTCATCACTCCCTAAAGCTCAAAAAAGTACAATTTCTCTTGTTCAATTTTTTTCTTTTTTTTTTAAAGCTTTGTATTTTCAAAACATATGTACAGATAATTTGACAACATTGACCCTTGAATAGCCTTGTGTTTCAGATTTTCTCCTCCTTCCTCCCACCCCAACCCATAGATGACAAGAAATTTAATATATGATAAGCATGTTAAAATATATATTAAATCCAATATGTCTAAATATATGTATACAATTCTCTTGCTGCACAAGAGAAATCAGATTTTAAAAAAGAAAGTAAATGAGTAATAAAACAAAATACATGCAAAGAACAACAAAAATAATGAGAATGTTATGTTGTGATCCACATTAAATTCCCACAGCCCTCTCTTTGGATGTAGATGGCTCTCTTTATCACAAGATTATTGGAACTGGCATCAATCATCTCATTGTTGGAAAGAGTCACGTTCCTCAGAAATGATCATCATATAATATTGAAGTTGTCTTGTACAATGAACTCCTGGTTCTGTTTATTTCACTTAGCTCAATTTATGTAAGCCTTTCCAGGCCTCTTTAAAATCATCCTCCTGATCATTTCTTATACAACAATAATATTTCATAATATTCATATACTAAAACTTATTCAGCCATTCTACAAATGATGGGTATCCACTCAGATTCCAATTTCTTTCCATTATAAAAAGTGCTACCACAAACATTTTTACACATATAGGTCCCTTTCCTTCCTTTAAGATCTCTTTGGGATAGAGACCCAATAGAAAAATTGGTGGGTCAAAAGATATGCATAGTTTGATAACTTTTTGAGCATAATTTCAAATTGTTCTTCAGAATGGTTTAGATCCATTCACAGCTCCACCAACAATGTATTAGTGTTCCAATTTTCCCACATCTCCTCCATTATTCACCCTTGTCTTTTCCTGTCATTTTACCCAATCTGAGAGGTATATAGTGGTATCTCAGTGTCATCTTAATTTGCATTTCTTTGATCAATAGTGATTTAGAGCACCTTCTCATATGATTAGAAATGGTTTTAATTTCTTCATCTGAAAATTGTCTGTTTATATCCTTTGACTATTTACCAATTTCTTTTCCTAAAATGGGATTATTTAAGCAATTTATTTTCTCCTCTGTTAATCTGAGTAATCTATATTTTTGTAAGTATTCATTCATTTCACTTAGATTATCCAATTTATTGTCATACAGTGGGCCAAAATAGCTCCTAATTGTTGCATTAATTTTTTCTTCATTAGTACTAAGTTCAATTTTTCTCATTTTTTTGTACTGGCAATTTGATTTTCCTCTTTTTTCTAATCACATTAACTAAAGGTTTATCTAATTTATTGGGGTTTTTCCATATAACCAACTCTTAGTTTTGTTTATTAGTTTAATAGTTTTCTTACTTCTAATTTTATTGATGTCTCCTTTCATTTTCAGAATGTCAAATTTGATATTAGTTTTTTTTATTTGTTCTTTTTCTAGCTTTTTTAATTGCATGCTCAATTAATTGATCGTTGCTTTCTCTGTTTTATTCAAGTAAGCATCTAGTGTTATAAAACTTCTCCTAAGAACTGCTTTGGTTGCATCACATAAATTTTGGTATATGGATTCATTATTGTCATTCTCTTGGATAAAATTATCAATTGTTTATATGATCTGTTGTTTTACTCACTCATTCTTTTTTTTTTTTATTAAAGCTTTTTTTTATTTTCAGAACATGCATGGACAATTTTCAACATTTACCATTATGAAACCTTGTGTTCCAATATTTTTTTCCCTTCTCTTTCTCCCAATCTCTCCCCTAGATGGCAAGTAACCCAATATACGTTTAAAATGCAACAATTTTCTATACACAAAATTTTGCACAAAAATTCAGATTAAAAAGAAAAAAAATTAGAAAGAAAACAAAATGCAAACAAACAACAAGAAAAAGAGTGAAAATACTATGTTGTGATCTATACTCAATCCCCACAGTTCTCTCTCTGGTTGTAGATGGCTGTCTTCATCATAAGACCATTGGGCATAGTTCCAAATTGTTCCCCAGAAATAGTTGAAGCAGTTCACAATTCCACCAAATATGTATTAGTGTCCCAGTTTTCCTACATCTCCTCCAAAATTCATTATTATCTTTTCCTGTAATTTTAGCCAATCTGAGAAGTGTGTTGTGGTACCTCAAAGCGGTCTTAATTTCCATTTCTCTGATCAATTCACTCACATATTCTTTAGGATTAAATAATATAGTTTCCAATTTTTATCTATTTTTTCAAGGTCTTTATAACATGTAATTTTTATAACATTATTATCTGAAAAATATGCATTTACTATTTTCTGCCTTTCTGCATTTGAGTTTGAAGTTTTTATGCCCTAATACATGAATAATTTTTGTGTAGGTTTCATGTATTGTACTGCCAAGAAAAAAAGTATATGTGTGTAGAGGTTCACAGTCAGTGGGGAAACTCTGGGTGAGGTATAAGACCCTTCAGTCCAGAGGGAATCTGCTAATAATGTCTGGTTTGGCTCCCCATCTCTCCTAAAGGCTCTCTGCCTTCCTGAGAAGTCCTGAGGGTGGTGACAACCTGTGTTGTGATTGAAGTAGAGTGATACCAGTGGCAGAGTGACACCAGGTAGCAAACTACATACAACATCAAGTTGTTTATGTAGTCCCACATGCACAGTATTGTTTTTATTACATTATAAAAAGGGGAAAGCTCTTGAAATAAAGGATCTCCATTTTTCCACCATCCTCAGGAGTCCCTCCCCATCACTTCTCCACTAGGAAGGTCTATCTTAATCACCCCAGTGTGGGGGCTCTGGAAAGCAATGTATGTTTTATCACCCCAACTTGGGGGCTCTAGAAAACAGGATTTGACATATGCCTTTCTGTCCCTTTCCAAGTTTCTTCAAAGGTCTAACATACCTAACTTTTCTAAAATTCTATTTACCACCTTAACTTTGTTTTTTTAATTTACTTTGTGATTTAATTTATCTAGTTCTGATAGAATGAGGTTGAGATCGCCCACTAGTAAAGTTTTTCTATGTATTTCTTCTTGCAACTCTCTAAATTTCTCCTCTAGGAATTTGAATGCTATGCCATTTGGTGTATATATGTTTAGTACTGATATTATTTCATTATGTATGGTACCCTTTACAAGATATAGTTTCTTTCCTTATCTCTTTTAATTAGATCTATTTTTGCTATTGCTTGATCTGAGATCAGAATAGCTACTCTCTTTTATTTTTTACTTCATCTAAGCATAATAGGCTCTGCTCCAGCAGTTTCCCTTTACTTTGGTTGTCTCTTTCAGCTTCAAATGTGTTTCTTGTAAATAACATATGATAGGATTCTGGCTTTTAATCTGGTCTGCTATCCATGTCTATTTTATGGGAGAGTTCATACCATTCACATTCACAGTTAAAATTACTAACTTTATATTTCCCACCATCCTATTTTCCCAAATTACATTTTTCTCTTTCCTTTCCCTTTTCCTTAATCAACAATATTTTGCTTCTGATCATAACTTCTTTCAATTTGCTCTCCCTTTTCTAATAGCCTCCTCTTTTTGTTATCCCTTTCCTCTTCTACTTCTGTTCTCTCTTCTATTAGCCTTCTCTTTTATCCTCCTAGTTCCCTAAGACAAGTTTCTATATCAAACTAATATGTCCAATGTTCTCTCTTTGAGACAAATCCTTTTTTCTGTCAAGTGTAATAGGGTTATTTTTTGTCTCTTCAGGGGATGTAAATTATGCCATTTTACTTCCCCTTTCCTTTTCTTCCAGCACAACCTCTTTTCCATCACAGTTTTTTTTTTTATATTAGCACATTAAAGTCAACTTATACATCTTCTTATTATACTACTACCAGGGATACAGTTCTCAAGAGTCACACATATCATCTTCTCATGTAGGGATATAAGCAGTAGTTCTATTTATCCTTTTTTACATTTTTATCCTTCTTTTAAGTTCTGTTTTTGAAGATCAAATTTTCTGTCCAGCTCTGGTCTTTTCAATAAAAATAATTGAAAATTCCCTATTTCATTAATGTCCCTCTTTTTTCCTGAAAGATAATGCTTAGCTTTCCTGAGTAGTTAATTCTTGGGTGCAGTACAAGTTCCTTTTCCCTTGAGAATATTATATTCTAGGCCCTTTGGTCTTTTAAAGTAGAAGGTGTTGGATAATTCTGCTAGATAAAAGGTCCTGGATAATTCTTATTAAAACAATGATGAATACTGGAGAGGTTATGGAAAAACTGGGACACATACATTGTTGATGGATTTGTGAATTGATCTAGTCATTCTGGACAGCAATTTGGAACTATGCCCAAAGGGCTACAAAATGTGCATAACCTTTGATCTAGCATTGTCTCTATTTAGCCTGTATTGCAAAGAGATCATAAAAAATAGAAAAGGACACACATATGCAAAAATGTTTGTAGCAGCCCTTTTTTTTAGCAGAAAGTAACTGGAAACTGGGTTGTCCCTTTGTTGAGCAAAGACTGAATAAATTATGGTATATAAATATTATTATTGTTCTATAAGAAATTATCAGCAGGATGATTTCATAAAGGCCTGGAGAAACTTTTATAAACTGATGCTAAGTGAAGTGAGTAGAACTAAGAGATCATTGTACAATGAAACAAGATTAATCAATGATCAGTTCTTATGGACATGGATCTTTTCACTAGTGAAATAATTCAGGCCAATTCCAATGGTCTTATGATGACAAGAGTCATCTGCACCCAGAGAGAGGACTATGGGTACTGAGTATAGATCACAACATGTCTTTTTTTTTTTCATTTTTTGTTGTTATTTGACTACTTTTTGTTTTGTTTTGTTTTGTTTTGTTCACTTTTTTTCCTTTTTGATGTGATTTTTCTTATATAGCATGAAAAATGTGGAAATATGTATAGAAGAATTGCACATGTTTAACATAGATTGGATTACTTGCTGTCTAGGAAAGGAAGTTAGGGGGAGAAGAGGGAGAAATAATTGAAACAACAGGGTTTGCAAGGGTGAAAGTTGAAAACTATGCATATGTTTTTATAGCTTTTTATTTACAAGATATATTCACGAGTAATTTTTCAGCATTGAGCCTTGCAAAACCTTCTTTTTCAACTTTTTTCCCTCCTTCCCCCTGCCCTCTGCCCTAGATGGCAGGCAGACCCATACATGTTAAATATCATAAAGTATATGTTAAATACAATATATGTATACATATCCATACAATTATTTTGCTGCACAAGGAAAATCAAACTTAGACATAAGGTAAAAATAACCTGAGAAGGAAATCAAAAATGCAAGCGACAAAAACAGAGGAAGTGGAAATGCTATGTTGTGGCTCACACTCATTTCCTATAGTTCTGGGTGTAGCTGGTTTTCTTCATTGTTGAACAAATGGAACTGTTTTGGTTCATCTCATTGTTGAAGAGAGCTATGTCCATCAGAACTGATCATCATATAGTATTGTTGTTTAAGTATATAATGATCTCTTTTCACTCAGCATCAGTTCATGTAAGTTAATGTCAGTCTCTCCAGGCCTTTCTGAAATCATCCTGCTGGTCATTTCTTACAGAACAATAATATTCCATAACATTCATATACCACAGTTTATTCAGCCATTCTCCAACTGAAGGACATCCATTCAATTTCCAGTTTCTAGCCAATACAAAAATGGTTCCCATAAACATTTTTTCCACATACAGGTCCCTTTCCCTTCTTTAAGATCTCTTTGGGATATAAGCCTAGTAGTAACACTGCTGGATCAATGGGTATACACAGTTTGATAACTTTTGGATAGTTCTAAATTCATGCATATGTTTTGAAGATATCAGTGGTTACTGAAATTCAGTGATCAGTAATAAAAAAATAATAAAGTGTTTACCTTGTAACCAAGAAGAATTTGAATTCTGACACTTAGTAGCTGTGTTTCAGTAAGCACTTAAGTTTTCTTAGTCTCCTTTTTCTCATGAAGTGGAAAAATAATAGCATCTACTTCACAGTTATTGTAAAGATCAAATGAGATAAAATAGAACTCTTTACAGATTTAAAATGCTATATAAATGTTGGTTTTAATTATAATTATCGTTATTATTTTTCTTTTTTTTTCTTTTTTTTCCTGAGGCTGGGGTTAAGTGACTTGCCCAGGGTCACACAGCTAGAAAGTGTTAAGTGTCTGAGACCAGATTTGAACTCAAGTCCTTCTGAATTCAAGGCTGGTGCTCTATCCACTGCGCCACCTAGCTGCCCCTAATTATCATTATTACTAATTATAATATACTCTTGTTATTTTCAATAGGGAGCTAAAAGAAGCAAGGAATAGGAGATAAAAGGAAGAGAATAGGTTAATATTTATATTGAAGTTGCTGAGAAGGCATGTGAATGAGGGCTTCCTAAAAGAAACTTAAATGTCATTCTCTTACCTTTACTTAGTTTGAGTTTCAGTTTTCTTCCTTACTTTGTCTCAAATCCACCCCACCCCCAGAGAATAGATTTAGAGCTGGAGGATACTTTGGAAAAGAAAAGAAAATTACAGCTCAGAAAAGTGAAGTAAATTCCCTAATATCGCACAGGCAATAGAATTAAAATTTGAACCAACATCATTCAATTCTTAATTCTTCTTGATCCTTCCCTTTTTCCATTGTACACATTGCCTCTCTTCAAATGACATTCAAGTTATAGGAGGATCTCTACAGAACATACAAAAGATCAACTATAGCCTTTTCTTCAATAATTTACATTTCTCCCTGCTCTCAAAATAAATGCCCAAAGGGAAACTGACAAAAATCAATGGCCAGGACTCTCAATAATGTGGGATGCTTCTGTAGATAACACTTTCTTATTTAGTAATTTTTCACTTATGTCTAACAATTATTCTCTTATTTATTTATTTGCTTATTCATTTATTTATTTAGTTTTCTTATTCTAGACACTAAAGTGGTTTATAATTTCCTTCTCCAGCTCACTTTACAGATGAAGAAATTGAGGCAAACACAGTTAAGTGATTTGCTGATGAATGTCTGAGACTGAATTTGAACTAAGGCTTTCCTGATTCCAGGCCTGGTGCTTTATGCATTATAAAAACCCAGCTATGCAATCTAAGATTATAGATTTAGACCTTCACATGACCTTAGATATCAATTAGTCCATCCTCTACCTTACAGAGGAAGACTCTCAGTCCCTGAGTCAGATCATAGATTTATAGTTGGAAGGAACCTTTGAAGCCACTTTGGCGAACTGTCCCATTTTGCAGATGAGAAAACTGAGACTCTGAGAGATGATGTGATTTGTCCTTGCAAATCTTCCTCATGCTTATAATAAGTCATGGAGCTGAGATTTTAAACCAGATCAAATTAAATATTTTTCTCTCTGACTCATGGCTTCAAACAATTAACATACAGGACACAGAACTATCTAGCAAACAAAGACAGCACACCCTGAGAAAACACTGAGCAGCTACCCAATTTCCTTTGCAAGCAAAATTATTTTCCAGCTGCTCGGCACATTCCCTTGCTAATGTCACTTCTTGAATAAAAATTCCACAGTGAACTCTGCCCAGCACAGCCACCTAAGAAATCTAAATTCACAGTGATAAGAAAATTAAACAGCAAAGAGATGAGGCTCACAGTGAAAAGTAAAGCAATTTTTCTTGCATGTTGGTCAAGGGACAATAGCCCCAAATCATAAACATCTACTTGGATTAACCCAAGAACCCAGAATATTATTTTTCCATTTAAAATGACCAATGTCAGAAGAAACTTATTTATTACTCAGGAAAAAGGTTGGTGATCCCCTTTCAGATTATAAGCTCTCTCTCTCACATACACATTATCACCCAGTTTCCCTGTAGCTCTCTTACAACTTTGAACAACCAAATATAGTTGGAAATAAAATAATAACCCATTCTTTATAATGCATTCTTTATTAAGAGTAATATTCCAGGGGTCACCTTTAGAAACAGGGATCTTTTCAACCTGTAAGACTGATTAAGAGAAGAAAGTTTTTCTTCACGGTTTGGTAAAGGAAGGCTGATTTATTTATTTATCTATTTTGCATTACGCCTTTAGAAATATTGTGGGGAATCTATGTCACTAATTAATAAAAATGTGTTATTCTGTTTTGAATAAGAATGTAGTCATGCCTTTATTAAAATTAATGAGACTAGTCGCCAGAGGATTCAAGCTTTCATTCCATTAATTTGTAGAGAGCATCCAGTCAGAGACATGGAGGGAGGAAATGGATTTCAGTCAAAGTCAACACTGGAACGTTAATACTATTTGGTTAGAAAGTGTCTATTGCAAGCCTTGTATGACTTTCATCTCTTAGGCAGTCTAGCTTAAACCTAAAATGAGATTAAATTCCCAATGATCCACATGAACAAATCACAATACTCCATCATTATCTTGCCTATTTACTCAAGATTAGGCCTGGGGATTCAAAGGCACAGAATAGTATAATAGAAAGAATGTTGAATTTGGAGTGAATTTGGCATCATCATCAGAATTGAGTTCAAACCCCAGTTCCTCCACTTATTAATAATATGCCTTAAGGAGTAAAGGATAGAAATGGAATAAATACCGATTCTACAGTCAAAGGACCTGAGTTCAAATCTCCATTTGCATACTCACCACTTGTATTATGATTAGCAAATCACTTCTTTTTTCTAATTGGTAAAATGTAGAGGTTGGACTAGATGGCCTTTGGGGTCCCTTCTGACCTTAGATCCCATAAAACATTTAATCTCGCTGGATTTAAATTTCCTTTTTCCTTAAAATTAAAACTTTGGACTACATGAAATTTAAGGTCCTAGCCATACCTATAATTCTATTATTTTGAGTAACTCATTTCCCAGTTCTAAACTTCATTTCTTCATATATATAATGAGAGGTCCTGTATCAGTATTTTTTTCAGCTTTTAATCAATAAATTAACAAGTATTTATTACTCAATGACTATTGACTATTTATCAGGTATTATAAAACATAGCTAGCATTTATATTGTACATATTGTGTGCCAGGCATTGTGTTAAGTGCATTTCATTTGATTTTCACAACACCCCTGGGCGGTAGGTGATATTATTATCTCCATTCTAAAGTTGAGGAAACTGAGGTAAACTGCAGTTATGTGATTTGCCCAAGTTCACACAGCTAGTAAGTATCCAAAGTAGTTAGTAGTTGAAGACAGATTTTCTTAACTCCAATCCTCATACTCTCTCCACTGGACCATCCTGATCTCACGGATTCCATCAGGGGGGAAAAAAAGCTTAAACTACCAAAAACTGTACATGTATAGATATATACAAAATAATAATAATAATAATAATAATAATAATGATAATAATGATAATAATAATAAACAACAATAATAACAACAATATAAAGGATTATCAGGATCAGTGTGTTTGAATGGGTAGAAAGCTAATCTCAGAGCCAGGAAGATATGGTTCAAATCTCACCTCTATCTCATACTACTTATGTGATCCTAGACAAATTCAATTAACTTTTCAGTATACTAGACAATTTCTAAATCTATAAGATGCAAAGAATAAGCTCCCCTGCATTTATTTACAAAGGAAATTTCTCCATCTGGGGCTTCTCTAAAACAGAAGAGTAAGCTCTAAATCTACTCCCCATTTTAATTCCAAGCAAGAGATAGCACCAGCAAGTAGGAGGCTAAGAAATAGTGTCACGTAAAAGATAGCATTTGAGCTGAACTCTAAAGTTAAATATTCTAAAAGGCAGGGAAAGTGTTTCAGGCAGGGGGGTGTCAGAATGAGTAAAAAGCACTTAGTTGGGAGATGGAATGTCATCACTATATGATTCTAAGTACAAGAAACAGAATTTATCACTATGATTTCATCGTTATCACTCTCTAGACAAAACAAGTTTAAAACAAACACTTTGCAGAATTTGATGGGTATTTTGATGGACCCTTTTCATGTGGATATTGTCTCTAAGAATGAAGATGGTAACACATTCAGACCCTTTCAGCTATTGGACCTCTTATTCATGGTTTTATATTTCTACCATGGGAGTGAGGCAAGGAGATGCATTTAGTGAGCTAGGTTGTTTCATGGAGCTCTTTTTACATTTTAAGATCTCATTGTAGGACAGCATTCATCAATGATATGTGGCTCTTAATTATATGATTTTGTTTTATCATTTAAGATCTTTGTGATCTTTTGGGGGGCTTTCTCAGCAAAGATTTTGGTGTACTTTGTTACTTCTAGCTTATTTTTCAGTTGAAGAACAGAGGCCAGTTTAAGTGACTTACTTAAGTTTCTGGGGCTAGATTTTAATTCAGGTCTTCTGGATTCCAGTTCTGGCACTCTATCCACTATGCTACCTAGCTGCCGAATTACATAATTTCTTTATCTTTTGTGGAGTGGGGAGAGGAGATCATACACTTTAATGATTTTACTCTTTAATGTACTTCTCTTAAAAATCTATCAATCTACTTAGCTCTATCTCTCTATTCATCCATCTATCCATTTATCTGTCTGTCTATCTATCTATCAATCATCTATCCTCTATCATCCATCCATCCATTGTCTGTTCATCATCTATCTAATCTATTTATATTTGTGTATATATACAATATTGAAATACATATATATATATGTATTAAATTTTATTTTTCAAATAACAATCACTTACTTTCTCTCACTGAATGCTTCTTTCCTCCAATAAAGAATCAAAAAAAGAAGCCTCATAAAAATATGCTTAGTGAAACAAAACAAATTCCACCATTGGTCAAGTCAAAAATATGCATCTCTTTCTCTTGTATATATTGTTAAAATTTTTGTGGGGTAATACATGAAGAGCTGGAAGGGGCAAAACATTGTTTTATCTAACTCCATCATATTTTTATTAAAACATTTTATTTTCATAGATATTTGCATATATAATTTTCAACATTCACCCTTGCAAAACCTTGTCTTCTAAAATATTTCCCTCCCTTTCTCCCACCCTCTCCTCCAGGGGGCAAGTAATCAAATATATGTTAAACACGTGCAATTATTCTATACAAATTTCTAAAACTATCATGCCACACAATAAAAATCAAATCAAAAAGAAAAGATGAGAAAGAAAACAAAATGCAAGTAAACAATGACAAAACAAGTGAAACTATTATGTTGTGACTCACACTTACTTCCCACCATCCTCTCTCCTAGTACAGATGGCTCTCTTTATCACAAAACTATTGTCATAATATAATTTTGCTTTTGTCATATACAATGATCTCCTGGTTCTACTCACTTCACTTAGTATCAGTTTATGTAAATGTCTTCAGGCCTCTAAGAAATCATCTGGCTATTATTTCTTATTGAACAGTAATATCCCATAACATTCATATACTATAACTTATTCAGCTATTTTCCAACTGATAGGTATCCATTCAGTTTCCAGTCCAACTTTGTTAGGATTACAAGGTGAGAACTCAGGTTGTCTGGACAGTGACAAGGTGAACTCAGGTTGTCTGGACAATTACAAGGTGAGAACTCAGGTTGACTTGACAGTTCTCTGGCTCAGACCTTTGGTTCTGGCCTTTAAAGGGAGTTTACACCTTAGGAATTCTAAGAGGAACAAGTTCATTGGTGGAAGTATTTCCCCACGCCCCATTGAGTTCTCACATGCCTATTCTCTGGGAGGACAGAAGAAGGGCAGCATTGAATCTGAGAGAATCGACTCTGGGATACAGTTTTGATGCCAGGCAGGCTGAAAGGAGACCAGTCTGATTTGGGGAAGGACAAGAGCTGGAGGAGATTCAGAGCTCCCAAGAAACCTGTGCACAGAGGAAAAGATTTTACAGATCTCCTCCCAGAGAAGGATTATAATTGAGCAGACAACCGGACCTTCACAATTCAAGAACTTTACATAAACAATGGGGATGATTATAGATAATCATTTAAATTTTAAAATAATTATATCAATTCTCTTAAAATTTCTAATTATTCAAGCCATTCTTCAGTTAATAAATGGTCAAAGGGTATAAACAGACAATTTTCAGATGAAGAAGTTGAAATTATTTGCAGTCATATGAAAAGGTGCTTCAAATTACTATTGATCAGAGAAATTTGTGTGAGTGTGTATGCACACATACTCTCCCAGTCCATAGTTTCATTAGTGTAGGGAATTTCTGTACATTTACCAATGAAACTCAACATGTGCTCTGCAGCTTATACTCTTAAAATGTTATGAGGGTCCATAAGAATTTAAATGACTGGCCTAAGGTTGTATAATTATCATGTAATAGAGACAAAAGTTTGATTCTTCTTCATTCCAAGGTTGGTTCTTTAAACCATGCTACTTTTTACATATATGCAAGCTTGTTCTTGTTTGTTTTTCATTCTTGAAGAGGACCAGGACATTAGGGAGAGGATGCCCTGATATGCAAATGAATTTGACTTAAGTGAGGGAGGACTGTGCAAGGTCATCTGCCTCACTTTTCCCTCTCGCACCCTCTGGGTCCAATGGCAAGTTATAGATCAGGATGACTGGACATGACCCTGGATGCAGTGAAAGACCTTGGGCTATTTAAACTAAGGTCTTCAATAGGTCTCAGTTTGACTGAGATTGTACCCATTCAGTGATTAAGATTAGGTAACAAAGCAAAGAATCTCTTCTTTCACCTAGTACAAGCAAAAAATCTAAATGAATACATAAATGAAAGAATGAATCTAGGGAGGGAAAATATTCATTGTTTCTGTCCAAAGCAAAAATGACTGCTATTTACATTCAATTTGAGTCAATCAGGATCCAAACAATGACCAGAGTCTATATACATATAACTTTATCCATCTCTTTTAAGATATACACACAAATATAAATATGCAGTTTCTTTCTATATAAGATTTCTGCCATAGGTCATCTTGTTTCTATTCAAACAGCTACATTTCATCACCTCTCCCCCAGACTATTTCAATAACCTTTTTTCTTGCCTTAAATCTATACTTGTCCTAATGCACATCCAGACAGCTGCAAAAGTGATCTTTCTAAAGTATAGGTGAGACCCCATCTCCCCCTATTCATTGTTAGTGATAGTGGTGTTCAGTTGTGTCCAAATCTTTTGGGGGCTTTCTTAGCAAACATACTGAAATAGCTTTTTATCCAACTTATTTTAGAGTAGAAGAAACTGATGGAAACAGTTAAATGACTTTGCCAGGGTCAAGTAGCTGAGAAGCTTCTGAGACCAGATTTGAACTCAGAAAAATATTGTCTTCTCAATTTCAAGCCTCTTCTCTATCTATTGTGCTACCTATCTACATTCCTAATTTAATATTATTTCCATATATAAATAATCATAATAGTAGTAACAGCACTTATATAGTTTTATGATTTGCCAAGGTTTTTACACATATTATATTATGTGATCATCATGATAACATTGTGATGTGGGAGATATTAACATTTCTATAACACTTCAAAAGTATTAACTAATTTTAGCCTCACTACAATTATCCTTATTTTACAGATGAGGCAACTGAGGGAGAGAGATGGAATGACTTAGAGTCACATATCTAATAAGTAGATGAAGTAGGATCTGAATTCAGTTCCTGCTGACTCTTGATTTCATGCTCAATCAACTGTGCCATCTTGCTTCCTAACAAATTGAATTTCCATCTTTCTATTTCTTCAAAATCTATCCAATACTGTGAACTAGGGACTAAATGTGCTCTATTATTGCAGAGGATGGACTTGAGACTTGGTCAAGGCAAATGATTCCTCCAAGATCATGTACCTTATAGAAAGTATTAGATTGTGGGATTTGAACTCACACTTTCTGAAAGACTCTGAGTCTGATGCTCTTTTCTCTATACATATACATTACCAAGAATCTTCCAAAGTTACAATAGGATTTTATACTACATAAGACAAAGGCATAAATAAATAAACACATAAGTCATATGAGTGAAACTTTCATTTTTCCAGCTGTTTTGCTGGTCTCTAACAGGCCCTCACATTTGGTCTGAGGAATTATCTTCCATGAGCTCTTGCCTTTTACTGTATTACATAAAGGGAAGTTGTACCCCAGGTAGCTGAGCAACCTGGATAGAGAGTACCAGAAAGTGCAAAGTAAAAAAATAGATGGACATTGTTATGCATGAGAAGCCCCCCCACAAATTGGAAGGAAATCCCAGGGAGGTCACTTACTTGCCAGACTAGTAGGATCCACAAACATGCAGGAAGCTCAGTAAATTTGTTGACCCACAAATTGACCTTAACTCCATTTGGCTTTATTAAACATACATCCCTAGTGCAGGCTTGCCCAGTTAAATTTAATACTGTTTGTAGGACAAAAGGGAGAAAGCATCTTACACTTAACTTATTCAGATCTCTAAATACATCAGTACTTCTTTGGCTGAAAACTGTTGTCAAAGATTAGATTTCTCTGAAGAGTTAAGACCTACACATTCATCCAGTCTCTCTTAGATTAAATTTCCTGTAAATTGAGTTCCTAGAGATTCTATTTTGATCTTGGAGCTTTTAAAAAATAAAGCTGTAATGATTTTTCCCCTTAGAAATTATTTTGTTTCTCTCTGGACTTGAGAACTCATTGATTCAAATGAACTTTATATGTTAGTCAATAGAGAGCCATTGAATATTCTTTATCTGTAGAGGGAGGGCCATGTTTGAAGAACAGCTTCTTTGGCAAAGACTATACTCATCTTTGTTTCTCTCACTGTCTCTGTCCCTCTCTTTCTCTCTGTCTTTTTGTATATGTGTATGTGTGTGTCTCTGTCTTTGTCTCTGTCCCTCTCCCTCTTTCTGTTTGTCTCCACACACACACATAAGAACACACACATACACACACATATATACACATATAGGCATATATTTAAATATGTATACACATGAAAATGCATATGAACAATATGATTATACATGTTACATATATGTGTAACCTCTTTGAGGTGACAGTAGACAGAGTGGGCTTAGAATCAGGAAGACATGAGTTCAAATCCAGGCTTAGAAATTTACAAGTTGTGTGATCCTGGGCTGACTTGTCATTTAACGTCAGTTTCTTCAATCAAAAAATGTAAATAATAATAGAATGAACCTTGTAGGCTTATGGTAAGGCTCAAATAAGAATAGTGCCTAGAATACAGAAGGTGCTATATAAATGCTTATCCCTTCTTTCAATATTTGAAAAACAAAAGCATTATGCTTAGCCTATTTAGCTGTTCTCATTTTTGATAGATGAATCAATCAACACATAGGTATCTATCACCTTTTATTTTCTAAGCACTGTGCTAAGGAGTTGGAATACAAAGAAAGTTAAAAAAAATAGTCCTTTCTTTCAAATAGGTCATGTTCTACTAAGCAGATAACATATGTATATACCATCATATATGAAATAAATATAAAATAGATAAAGGTAACATCAGAGGGAAGAAAAATAGCATTAAGAGAGATCACAAAATGGTAATTTGGTTGGAAATTTCCCTGAAGTCAGAGAAGTTGAGGCACAGATGAGGAAAGAGAACATTTCAGGCAGAGGAGACTCCAGTGAAAAGACACAAGAAAGCCTGCTTTTTTCACAGTGTGTGTGAAAAAGACAGAGACAGAGACAAAGAACGGAGAGACAGAGACAGGAAAGGGAGAGATTCTGAGAAAGAAAGAAAGGAAAAGAAAGAAAGAAAGAAAGAAAGAAAGAAAGAAAGAAAGAAAGAAAGAAAGAAAGAAAGAAAGAAAGAAAGAAAGAAAGAAAGAAAGAAAGAAAGAAAGAAAGAAAGAAAGAAAGAAAGAAAGAAAGAAAGAAAGAAAGAAAGAAAGAAAGAAAAGAAAGAAAGAAAGAAAGAAAGAAAGAAAGAAAGAAAGAAAGAAAGAAAAGAAAGAAAGAAAGAAAGAAAGAAAGAAAGAAAGAAAGAAAGGAAAAGAAAGAAAGAAAGAAAGAAAGAAAGAAAGAAAGAAAGAAAGAAAGAAAGAAAGAAAGAAAGAAAGAAAGAAAGAAAGAAAGAAAGAAAGAAAGAAAGAAGAGACGGAGGGAGGGAGGGAGGGAAGGAAGGAAGGAAGGAAGGAAGGAAGGAAGGAAGGAAGGAAGGAAGGAAGGAAGGAAGGAAGGAAGGAAGGAAGGAAGGAAGAGAGGGAGGGAGGGAGGAAGGAAGAAAGGAAGGAAGGAAGGAAGGAAAGAAGGAAGGAAGGAAGGAAGAAAGGAAGGAAGGAAGGAAGGAAAGAAGGAAGGAAGGAAGGAAGGAAGGAAGGAAGGAAGGAAGGAAGGAAGGAAGGAAGGAAGGAAAGGAGAGAGAGAAGGAAGAGAGGAAGGAAGAAAGAAAAAGAGGAAGGAAGAGAGAGAGAAAGGGAAGGGAGGGAAAGACAGAAGGAGGGAAAAGGGGAGAAACAAAAGGACAGAGGAAGGGAGGGAAGGAAGGAGGTAGAAAAGAAGAGACAAGGACAGAAATAAAGAGACACAGATAGAGACAGTGAGAGACAGAGACAAAAACAGGAGGGGAGAGATTCTGATTCACAGAGACACAGGGACACACACACACAGAGGGACATAGAAAAACAGAGACAATGGAGAAGGACAGAGGGGCAAAGAGAGGCAAAGAGAGAGAAACAGAGAGATGGAGAGAAACAGAGAGAAAAGACAGAGTGAGAGAGAGAGAGAGATAAAGACAAAAAAAGAGGGCAGACAGAGAGAAAGGGGAGACATGGACAGAGATAAAAAAGTATCAGAGACAGAGAGAGATAAGAGACAAAGACAGAAACAGGAGGGAGAAGAGATTCTGAGACACAGAGAAACAAGGACACACATACACAGACAGAGAGAGAAAGAGAGAGTGAGGCAGAGGGACAAAGAGAGACAGAGACAGAGAAAGAGAAGAGAGGGATGAAGGGAAGGAGAGGAGAATGGTTTGCTTCTTCTGATAAGCCAGTCATGATTATTAATTTGTTGCAGGCTCCTGATGTCAATTGTACCTTTCATCTCCCTACTAGCCTTTGGGTAAACCCTCTATTTTTATTCTTCAGATAACTTAACATTTCCTGATTTCTCTAATTAGTCCTGATCTTTCTTTGGGATGGAAAATAACATTCTATCTTTTGCCTCTCTGTTGTACTGCTCATGTAATGTTTCATATTATACTGATAAGGAGGAGACCTCCCTTGGGGACTAGTAAAGGCAGAGACCCTTGCAGATGCTCTGAAGACTGGACCCCCATTGTCCAGCTTCTTCTTTTCCTTAATTAATTCATTGTGTTACTATCTTATGCTCCTTCTAAATTGTGAGCTTCATGAGGGCAGAGATGATAAGTTACACTTCCTTAAAAAATTTTAATTTATTTTCCCCCCTAAGCAAACATTTATTTTCTTTTACTTTATCTCATTCATTTAGAATTTAGAGGTCATCTAGTGTAATACCCACATTTTGTAATTTTTAATGTTAACTATTTACCTATGGCTTATTTGGACATACACACACACACACACACACACACACACACACACACACACACACACACACACACATATATATATATATATATATATATATATATATATATATATTTTTTTTTTTTTTTTTTTTTTTTTTTTGAAAAATTATCCTCTCTGTTGGTTGTGAGCTCCTCAGGAAAAGGGCCTGTCTTTTGCCTCTTTATCTCTAGCATTTAACTCAGTACCTGGCACACAGTTGGTGCTAAATAAGTATATACTAACTTTGTATTGCCTTGTCCAGGTTCATAAAGATTATAAATGGAAAATATGGGATTGAGTTCTCAGGTACCATGTCTAGTTACCTTTCCACAATGTCCCAGCCTGAGCTTTGTAGCCTACAAGAATGATACAGAACCAAATGATCCATCATTATCACTTCCTATTACATTGTCATTCCCTTACACAACTTGCCTTTTCAGTTTCAGGAGAGCCTGTGGAACCAATTAACAGTGAATTATTTATATTAACAGCTGCTGTGCACTGTATTCCCAGCTGCTGGTTCTCACTAAGGCGCTTGGTACTTTTCTGATTGTGCCCCAGGACTATGTAAGTGACTGAATTTTTCTTTCCCAACTAAAAGGATTCACTTTCTTTCCAGTTAGGAAAATGTGGCTCCTAGGGCATTGTGGGTTTGTCTGTTGCAGAGTTTGGCAATTAATGTGCTCTGGCTTGTTTCCACTCTAACCTTGACAAATGGAAATTGTCCCTTTCCCTGTATTCTGGGTAGTACCTGATGGCATTAGAATAGTTCAGTTGCTTATACAACAACACTCCACCCGCCACCATTTTGCATATTATTATCATTCAGAGCAGTGTATGGGTTGGAAGGTGTGGCGCCTTCAGCTTGACATTGCATCGCTCTCAACTCCAGCATCTGGAAACCTCACTGTAATGTGGAATTCTGCAAAGCCTCCTTGCTTCAGAAGGCCACCAGACTTTAATATTAATTGAGGCAAAATATATTCAGGAAGCTAAAACCACTGGAGGGAAAATCATACATGAATTCCAAAGGCAAACATGAATGAATATGGATCAGCTGCAGTAATCTAACTCTGAAATTCAGGGACTAGAGGAAGGCCAAGGCTTATCAATAGTCAGAGGTAGCTGAAATAACTTAGGGACCAAGACCCACTTTTTAGTCTCTGTTGCTGTTCAGTCATGTCTCATTCTTCATGATCCCATTTGAGGTTTTCTTGGCAAAGATACTAGAGTGGTTTGTCCCTTTCTTCTCCAGCTCGTTTTATAGATGAGGAAACTGAGGCAGAGAAGGTTAAGGGATTTGCTCAGAGTCACACAGCTAAGTAAGTGTATAAAACTGGATTTAAACACAAATATTCTTTACTCCAATCCTGGAGCTCAATTCACTGTACCATGTAGCTGCCCCCCTTCTTAAATCCTTTTGTTTTCATTTTGTCTTGCTTCTGAAATGCATTGGCCATTTTGAAATGCTCTCAGTGATGTCAAACTCAGAAAGAAATAGGGGGCCACTAAGAAGGTCATAAGCATCTCTGTGAGCTATGCATTAACTTAAAAAAAAACATATTGGCTTTTTTCTGCATTCCATTGTATTTTTATGCATTTTAGCAAATATTTCCTAACTCCATGTTGCTCTGGTTTGAGCTACACTTGACATTGTTTCAGGTCCTAGTGTTTCCCAAGCTCTAGATTACTTTTCTAAGACTATACATTGAATCAATTAATAAGCATTTATTAAACACTTACTGTGTGTTATGTACTAAGGATGAGGGATACTCTCTAGCTGCACACAGTCTAAATAGGGTAGAGAACTATATATATATATAAAAAATTCAGATGTAGAATAGAAGGAAGGCTTGAGGGTGCAGCAATGGGACAGATGGCAAGTCTGTAGCATAATAACAATTGCAGTCATTCATATAACACCTTAAGGTTTGCAAAACACTGATATCATTTGATATAACTCTGTGAATTGAGTAGTATTGATTACAGATAGGGAAACTGACGCAAACAGGGTTAAGTGACCTGCTCAGGATCACACAGCTAGCATGTGTCTGAGGCTACACTTAAAATCTGAGGCTATAAATTATAGCTGCTGTTATCTTTGGAAGAGGAAGTTTTTTTCACTGGGATATTCCTATACAAATAAAATCACCATGAAATCACCCATAGTCCTACAATTTAAACTTCCATTCAATTCAGTTCAATGCAGCAATGATTTACTTGATCCCTTCAGTCAGAGAAACAAATAATGACTGAATCTGAGAGTAGGAAGGGGCTGCAAAGGCATCCTAATCCACAAAGGCTGAATCTGAACAAGAATCTCTAGGGGAAAAAAAGAGTGAACATGTGGTTCTCCAGCTTCAACTTTAAGACTCCCAATGAGGGTAAAGCCAGTATTTCCTGAAGCAGATCAACCTGTTCTAGAATAGTTCTCATTTTTAGTATATATTTTCCTTGCTACCCAGCCTAAATCTGCCTCTCTGTAGTTTCTCTGTGACTGCTCCTGCTTCAGCTCTGTGTCCAAATACAGCAAGCATAATCTCTCATTTACTTAAGAGCCCTTTAAAAACTTTAAGACAAGCTAGCATCCTCCTTTCTACCAACTCCATGCTCATGTGTATAAAGAATTGAGCTGGGCACTGGACATAGGAATAAAGGCTGAAAGTATTATTTGGCTGGGAATTCTCAGGTCAATCAATAAGTATTTGGTACATGTCCACTGTATACCAGGCTGTAGAGGGCTGAAACTCCAAAAAGGTGTGCTTGAATCAAACAACACAGCATTTAATTACCTATTCCATGTGAGACAAGGACTCTATTAGCATATGTTTGGATTAATGGGCCTTCTCACTGTTGGTGCTGCTGAATGTTTGGTGTTAACATAATCATAGGCAAGGATTAGAGGACAGAGAGAGAGGAGCCAGAGTCACTTGGCAGCAGGACAAGGAGAAGAGAGGCTGGTGGTTTTCGACTTGAGAATCCAGGATACATCTTTGGCAAGCCTCGTGGCAGCTTGCCTGCCTCCTTCTCTTCTCCCCCTAAAGACCAAAGACTTTAATTCATCTTGACTCTGACTGACCCTGAAGTCCTCCAAGAACCTAGCCAGTATTTTACACCAGGCACTGAGGGGAATCCAGTGCAAATAATGACACAATGAGCTTCCCTCTCCTAAAGCACATTAGCACCTTCTCTCCCACTCAGAACCAGGAGAAGTTACATGCTACATAGTGTCACATGACCAGCATATGTCAGAAGTAAAACTTCAACCTGGGTTTTCCTTGCTTTGAGACTAGAATTTTAACTACTGCAACACACTGCCTCTTATAGTGTATATATATATATATATATATATATATATATATATATATATATATATATATATATATATATATATATATATGTGTGTGTGTGTGTGCGTGTGTGTGTGTGTATGTGTGTATGAATATGTAAACACATGTGTGTATATCTGTATATATGTGTTATATATTAATATATACACACATACATTCAGATGCATATGTAATATGCATGTATATATAGTAGCTTTTTAATTATTTCAACATATGGCCTCTTATATGTGTATATGCATGCATACATGTTTTATATGCATATATGTGTGGTGTACAAAGACAAAAAGGAAACAGCATGAGCATATTCCGTTAAAATACTTAAATTGGGATGGGGGAAAGACTAAAGCCAAGAAAGAATGGTAGGGATGTCAGGCATATGGAAAATCAGTGTGGGAGATACTTAGCATAGAGGGATTTTAATTCCCTCTAAATCTTACAAAGTGGACTTTTCCCACATCTTCAAAGCATGGAACCTAACTTTCTATTTTGTCTTTTTCATACTAATACTACTCTATTGTAATATGCAGATCTAGGAACTTATTGAACAAAACCAAAGTACTATGAATCTTTGACTTCATTAGTGTGTGGATATCATCTATCAACACAAACTCATCTTTATGGTCTTGGAAAATAACTTTGCCTTTTATGACCTGGGTGAATTTTGATTAATCACCTCAGATCTTTCATCCTCTGTTTCTTCAACTGTTGAAATAAGGATGCTGAATTAGATGGTCTCTAAGGTATCTCAAATTCATTAGAGTATTAGCTCCTCCAGGGAGTATATATTGCATGACAGACAATATGAAAGCTTATTGACTTGATGACTTCCCAGTCTAAATGAATCATCTTCTCAGTTGTCTAAAGTTAAGATACATTAAGTGTCTTGTCCCTGGCCATCCATTTAGTTGGTATCAAAGGTGAGCTTTGAGCCCAGATATTTTTTTACTTTCCAGGTGACTCATTACCCTGTAGAAAATCTGAAGAGAAATAAGGTACAGATAACTATCTTTCTTTTCTATTTCATCAAGGAAACAGGACTGTTCTAATGTCTTTTTTTTTTTTTTTAAGAGACATGTTGAGTCTTGGCTCTCCTAGGATTTAAAGGAGACGAAAGATGATACAGCCCTTCAGTTTGAGGTTTAAAAAACAAACCAACAGCTAAAAATGTCAAACATGATTTTTCAAAGGCTTCCTCACTTTCCTTTGCCCTGTGCTAGGTGGGCGGTGGGGGGAAGTGAAGGAGAGAAGCTAATCTATAGATAATGCTTTTTAAATTGCTGTGGATGTTTTCAGATCTAGAAACCGGCACATATCTGTCTGAGAAAGTTAGAAAAGCGCTAACGCACATGAGCCCAGGGAGAACCCAACAAAAATCAATGATGTTATTGCAAAAGATAAAATACAGTATGAAAAAGGGAAATGTTACCTGTGACTGGATTTGGAATTAGGTCTGCGGGTGACTTTGTCTAGTCTTATTTGTCAATCATGTATATTGCAATATGTATGTGTAAATGCAAAGAATACATAAAGTACAACATAAGTATTTAATTTATTGTTTTAGTGTGGGGGGACTTAAAAATCATTTAGTTTAGGGAATCTTAAACTAGAGTCCAAGACCTTTTATTTACAAAGTAATATCAACAACTGATGCCCATATTTTAAGATAATTATTTCCTTTTTAATCTGCAAGATATTTTATTTTTTACATTTCAAAAATATCATTCTAAAAAAGTATCCATAGATTTCACCAAACTGTTAAAAAGGCTAAGACACAAAAGAGATTAAGAACTCCATGTCTCATCTAATCCATTCAGTTTATAGATGAGGAATCTGAGACCCAGAGAGAAGAAATGACTTTGCTTCAATTCACCAAGGTTCCATGAAGTGCTACATTCTAAGTACTGTAACTGTCCCTGCCCTTAACGAGTTTGTCAAAGTCATACAGGATTATACCAGAGTAGGAAGGTGAACTAAAGTACTCTTCTCTCTTAAGTCCCATGAATTGTTCACCGCACTAAAGTATGTGGACTAAAAGTCTGCATACTCCTTAGTCTTGGCATCTTGGGGAAAAAATAAATTATCTGTGATATCAAAATGTGTGAGATAGCTCTGTACTTGTTTGAGTATATAACAAAGGACTGGAGTCATTATGCAGCAAGTCTGGACAGCCCCTCCATAAGAAAGTGAGTTCATCAAGGGAAGGGACCATGGCTTTTTGCTTATTCTTGTATCACCAGAACTTATTGGATTGCCTTGCAAATAAAAGCACTTAATAAAGCCTTGTTAATGATAATAGAATAGAAGTAATCTTAGTAGTAGAAGTAATAGTAGTAGTAGTAGTGGTGGGGAAAGTATTAGTAGTAGTAAAAATAGCTCTACTAGAGGTAGTAGAAATAATAATTGTAGTAATAATACTAGTATTAGTAGTAGTAATAGTACTAGTAGTAATATAGTAACACTAGGAGTAGGAGAAAAAGTAGTACTACTAATGGTAATAGTAGTTGTAGAAATAGTGCTACTAGTAATAATAGTAATAGTAGAAATAATATTAGAAGTAGTGGTAGTAGTAGTAGAAGAAGTAATAATAATAGTAATAGTAATTTTGGTGGTGGTAGGAGGAAGAGGAGTAGAAAGAAAAAGAGGAAAAGAAGGAGGAAGAAGAGGAAGAGTGGTGGTGGTGTGCCAGTAGTCAATAACCATTGTAGTAGTTCAGTAATAACTGAAAGTCTTAAAAATTTGTGACATATGAAATTTGTGAACTTTGCTAAATTACTTCAGGTTTTTGGAACTCATTTTTTCTTTTGTAAAATGAGGAGATTGAATCCTACAGCATCCTTTATATAAGGAATTAGATCAAATTACTTTACAAATGTTATCTCATTTAATCTTCACAATCACAGATGGTAGATGCTATTATTATCTTAATTTTACAGAAAAGAAAATTAAGGCAAACAGAAATTAAACAAATGGCCCAGGGCTACACAATTGATATTCCAGGTTGACTTTGAACTCAAATGTTCTATACTCAAGATCCATTATTCTAACCATTGTAACTACTTACCTTTAGATGATTCACCATCACCTCCATCATAAAATACTGTAAAAATCATGTCAGATATTTTCTGTTTGGTTAACAACTAATGAATAAGAAGGTTCAAAATATCTTTACACTCTCCTTGATCAGATGACCACTGGGTTGTTGCTGTGTTGGGTACCATATTTTAAGAACATTTGTAAGATGGACAACTTGCAGAGGAGACCAAGAAGGTGAGGAGCCTTGATATCCTACCATATGGACATTGGTTGGAGGAAATGGGAATTTTAACTCTAGGAAGAGTTGAAGACAGGGCTGGAGTAGAACAGAATAACAATATTAAAGTATATGAAAGGCTGAGTTTTGGAAGAAAATGAAAGAAGAAAATGAAGTATTGTTAATCTTCGTCTGTCCCTCAAATGGAAGCTCCTAAGGGAACTCATTAATGGGAGAAGAGGGTCAGCACAGCAAAGGGAATTTTTTTTTAAGTGAGAAGATAACTGAATCATATTGATATGATCCAGAGAATCAGAAATAAGTAAAAATTGCAAAGTGACACATTTAGTGCTGATATCAGTAAAACAAACATGTAAAAACAGTTTCTTAATAATTAAATTTGTCCAAAAGAAGAAAGCATGGTCTGATTTATAAGGTATGAAGGCACCCTGTAATTGATGGTCTTTAAGAAAAAGATAAATAACTACTTGTTGATATTATAGAAGTTTGGGTTAGACAGGTTGAGCTCTGGGAAAACTTCATACTCTGAAATTTTGTTACTCTGAATATTTATTCTGACAAAGCCCTGCATCAGTGAATATTATTTTCCCTAGATTGCAGTGATTTTTGCTCTTGAACTTTCACAACTTGAGACATACAGAATAACTGTAAGTCTAGAGTCTCTTCAGAATATGGAACCAAATCTCTTCCTTGGGATCAGTGCTGAATTTTGAGTCTACTGCTCTCTTTTGTCTTTAGTCTTAGTTTACTCAGTAATGTATTTCCTTCTAGAATTTGATCTTGCCTTATTCCCCTTTTAGTACATTTATCAATAGGTAATTCAATTTCAATTCAACCCAATAAATATTTATTCAGCACTATGTGTCCAGCACTGTGTTGGTATTTCTAATGTGAAGACAAAAATGAAATAGTCTTTGCCTCCAAAGAATTTACCTTCTAAATGGAGAAATACTGTGCATCCTAGATAAGGAAAGGGAATAAGCATATTTATTAAGCACATATGATGTGCCAGGGACTATACTAAGTCCCTATACTACTTTACAAATGATATCTTATTTGATCCTCAAAAAGATCCCTGGGGATTGGATGTTATTATTTCCATTTTATTTTAGTTGAGGAAATTGAAGCAAATAGACCAAAAAAAAAAAGGGGGGGGGGATTATACCAAAACTATAAATGCTTATTATATATACCTTGATTTTTTAAATTTTTGTTTTTATTTTTAATTATCAAGTACTTTTCTTCCCACAAACCATCTCCCTGCATTTAGAAAAAAAGAAGGGGAAAATGATGTAACAAATAAGCAGAATAAGACATATTTTTGGGACATTGTTTTTGTGTTATTTCATTAAAGTCTGATTCTTCCAGGCCTTGTTTGAAGTTATAATGGCTGAGGACCTAGAATAATTTGCCATTTCTTTCTTCAGATCATTTTATAGATGAAGAATGGAGCTGAACAGGACTAAGTGACTTTCCTAGAGTCACACAGCTGGATTTGAACTCATAAAGATGAGTCTTCATGTTTCCAAGTACCAGTGGGCCACCTAACCACTCTCTTTGGACCTAGGCTCCATTAGAATTTGTTTGCTTAATTATGCTCTTCTCCAATATCACAGGAGCATGGTAAACTTCTGAAGATAGAAATCCTGTCCATCAAGTGATCTGATCGGCCAATCACAACCTTTGACTGATTCAGGGGAAATCATCGTTTGATTTCCCTGGCTGGCACTATGATGAAAACCATCTGGAATCAAATGTCAATCACAGTTCAATCAGCAAGTTGCCTTGAATTACATTTAATCCAACTTAGGTAGGGAATGTAGAAAGAAGAGATGGTCCAAGACAGAACTTGGGGAAACTAGCTTATTGCATTGTAAACAGGATAATAGAGCCAGTTCAGGAGACAGAGAAGAACAATTAGAAAGTGGAAAAATATGGTAGTGTAGTTTCAAAACAGTATCCACTACTAACCTTGGTAAATTGTATCAAAATGTTCAAGAAAGTTAAGGAGGAAACTATATTCATAGCTTCATCATTTTGGGCATATTTGGGGAAAATTTGAAAAGAGCTTTGAATTTAGATTCAGAAGACAGGATTTGAATCTTATCATTGTTTTTTTTTTTTTTTTTTTTTTTTTTTTTTTTTATTATTATCTATGGAACCTTATAGAATCCTATCCTTTCATCCTGCAATCCAGATAAATGGGGTTGTTTTCTTCACATATGTTGCTTATTGTCTCATTTCTCTATACTTTTTCTCTGGCTGACTGTCATAAGTAGAACACATTCCCTTCTCATCTCTACCTCTTTTAATTCCTCTTTTTTCCCCAAAATATTCATTTCCAGTACCTCCTTCTATGTGAAACTTGTCCAGATTCCCCCAATTGCTACTGTCCTCCCTCTCTTATATTTATCTCCTTTTTATTTTATATTTATTCTTTATATATGTTCAGAAAATTTAGTCTGTTTATATACACACACACACATATATATATATATATATTCACATACACACATATGCATACTCTGTATATTGTGTATATGCATGTATATATATATATGTGTGTATGTACATATATACATACATGTACATATATGTACTGCAGAGGACCGGAACTCTGGAGAAATATACTTGAAACAAGGATACTTACAACAAGGTAACTCAGTGGAATTGATGAGATGATGGTTGTTTAATATACATATACTTAGTACTTAGCATGGTGATGTATTGGTTTTCCAGCTCACACATACATAGTGTGCTGTAATGACATAATCATACCAAGGTATTTAAGGGCTGAGAGAACTGAAAATAGAGACATTCTGTCTTTGACCATCCTCCTGGTGGCTCTCTTGCCTCCTACACTCCTCCACTAAGATCAAGGCTGGGTCAGACTGTGACAGACACAGACTGTGAAGGAAACAATAAAGACTCTAAACTCTATTTCTGACCATTCTCGTGGTGTCTATCCTGCTGAGACCAAGGCCCAACCAAAGGACCTCCAGAAAGATAGCCCCAAAATTAAGATTTACATATATACAAACCTATGCCTACACACACACACACACACACACACACACACACGCATGCACACATGCACATACACACATGCACACACACACACATATATATAGTAGAAAACAACAGAACCATCACTTCACATTAGATCCCCTCTCCCTCCTTTCTTATACTTGCTTTGTCCCATTATACTTTAATAGAGGATCTATCCAATGCCTTGGAGGCCTTCCTCAAGATCTTTTAACATGATGATGGCCATCAATACAGTTTTAGAATAGTGTTTTAAGTTTGAGCTGTCTCGACTGGTGAATGAGGGAATGAACAGATCTCACTATATCTAGCTGGCCATTATCCAGACCATGATTCATATCCCATCAAACCAGCCATATCAGTCATCTAGAAACAGTAATCAAATGAGTACTATCTTTGTTCTGGAAAGGGTATGTTAGTAGGTTGCCCCATGTCTCTATTGCAACATCCCTGTGACATTTCATACCAAGCAAACTTCCCTGACCTTCTACGTGTCATCTCCTTATTAGAATATAAAGTCCTTGAGGAAAAGAACTGTTTTCTGTTTTTGAGTCCAAAAACATTAGGAACTAAAAGGCAGCTTGAAATGATAAGTGAACTGTTGGATCTGGTGTCAGGAAGATATGAATTCTATCTTAGACACTTTCTGCATGAACCTGAACAAGTCACCTGACCTCTAAGTCAGTTTCTTAATGCATAAAATGGGAATGAATAACTATGGTATCTATCTCACAAGATTGGTGTCAAATCACATAATATCTGCAAATCACTTTGCAAACCTTAAAGTGGTATACAAATATTAACTCATATGCTTTTTTCTGGGACAAGCACATAGGAAGATGTTTATAAACAATTTTATTCATTTATTGTGACTATATAAACCTTTCATCTCATTAGATAACTATCCCAATTTTTTTTATAACTCACTCATGTATGTCATTGATAATTCATTATGTGATAATTAGGACTAGGAGATGCTTATATATGCTTATATATGACATAAGCCAAATCTTCTCTCTCCCCAAACAGAAAATATCAGGAAAGACATTTTCTTGTTGGAAAATTATATTTAAAGTTTGTGAAAGAAAAAGGAAAATTATTTTGTTGATTTTTAATGACAAGACATGATTTATGGGAGATTTTCTGAGATTCTGACCTGACTCCCTTAGAAATATATCCTATTCTAACCCTAATTATGGTGATTAGAAACACTCCACATGCTATAATTCCTTTTTAGGTTCTATAAAACCCCTTAGTTATTCATAATTAACATAATGTAGTTTTTTAGCACACTTTCTTGATTCCATTTTCCAATTCTTTTGACCTCAGAGGAAGTGACTAAGGAACTTAAATACCTCCCCCTCTCTTATTGGCTAGGAGTTCATCCAAAGAATGCCCTTGGCACTCACTGCCCAAGGATGAATGCCAGAAAATCTTGTTTTCTTGTTTGTTTCCAAGTTAAAATTAAATGGCCAACACTCTGAGAGATTATGAAAAAAGACACACACACACACACACACACACACACAAAGACAGAGACAAAGAGAGATAACATTGAGACTCAGAGAGAAAAAAATAGAAAGCTTCAGACAGAGAGACAGTGATGGAGAGAATATCAGAGATCTATAGAGACAGACACAGAAAAACCTTTATGCTGAGAGTAAATAAAGAGATCAACAGAGGTATTCACATAAAGACACACATATATTGTATGTATATGTGCGTATATACATACATACACAGAGATCTTTGAACTTTTTAAATACTTAAGTCCTTTTACAAATATATATATATATATACCATTATTATTAGAGAAGCAAAGTAAAACAACTATGAGAAGGTAGTATATGACACATACCAAACTGGCTAAAATAATTAGAGGGAATGGTGAGAGTTTTGGAAGGGTGTGAAAAAACACTAATACAATGTTAGTGGAATTGTAAACTGATCCAGCCATACTGGAGAGTGGTCTGGAATTATGCCCAAGAGTTAGTAAGCTGCTTATACCCATTGACCCAGAAATTCTACTGATAGGTCTATTTCTGAGGATATTTTTCAAAGGCAATTATGGAAAAAGGAAAAGAGCTGATATGTTCTAGAGTGTTTATGGATTTTTCTTTGTGGTAACAAAGAACTGAGAATTGCATGGATTAAGTAACAGGATTAATTCCACCAATTAATTCCATAAAATAAAAATAAAATAAATAAATGTGAAAAATGGGTTCTCCTGTTAAGTGCCTAGCTCAAAACTTTATTTTTGTCTTTTTTCTCCTAGAAATACTCCTTCAATAACTAGTTAGCAAATGCTCTACAACTTAGAAAGTGTACAACTCAAAAAAACCTGAAGGGAAAAAATGTATCAACCTGCAGCCAAACATTGACTCCATCTGAACTTTCCTAGGTCAGCGCCTTATTATGTCCTCTGCATTCTCTCTTGTCCAGCATGGCCAAGTTACCATCTTGACATCATAGAGTTCCAATTTTATCATCTGTAAAAATAAGCTAAAACTAACATTATATATTATATCATATAAAATTCATACTCCTTTTTAGATAACAAGGATGAAAGGGTTAATGGAAGAAAATAAGCAGCAGTTTGGGTTCAGGGCCCAGATTCATTAAAATTAAATGATCCAATCTTTTAAAGTAAAACCACAATGAAGACTACATTACAAAGTAATCTAGGAAATTATCAGATTATTCAGGGTAACAGTCTCCTAGCAACAACACAAGCTTATCCTCAAAAGAGATTTAAAAAAAAAAGAAAGAAAATAAATTGTCTCTCAATATTTTGTAGTAGCTGAATCAAGCTTGTCATTAGGGATTGAAGAGAGATTAACTGTCCAGGTGCTTCTGGTAGGTATAGAGGGAAAGAGAACAAAGAATTTCTACTTTCTTCCCTCCAGTCAGTAGATTAAGTGACAGGTATAAAGGAAGGAAATGCGATTGCCCTAACTCCTCATTTGTAATAACATTTTCTCTGTCTTTGACTCTGTCTGTCTCTATCTCTTTATTTCTATTTCTCTGTGCCTCTGTTTCTTGTGTGTCTCTTTTTCTCTATCTCTGTCTCTGTGTATCTTATCTCTGTCTCTCTCATACTTTATAGCTTTTTCTCCTCTCTTTCCTTCTAGCTCTCTTCCCCCACCAGTTCTGGCCCAACACATAACATGAACTAACCATGCGATATTGAGCAAATCACTTAACCTTACAATGCTCTTGAGAACTCTATGAAGAGTTTATATTGTAAGAAAAGTGTCAACCTGCATTTTTAGAGAGAACAGTATTCTCAGCTGGGAGTTCCCTACACCTGCAAAATCAGTTCTGGCCTAATCATAATCCTTATGTTTGTTCATTTCTTGATTGTATTCATTTTTTTCTGATTTATTTACATGTTACCCTGATAGAATGGAAGTTTTTTTTGAGCACAAGGACATTCACACTTTGGGTTTGATGCCTCTGGAAGCTGGCATTCAGTAGTTTGAGCTGAGTAAATGTTTGTTGATTGATTGATCGATTATGACTTGGGAGAATTTAGTGGGTAGAGGAGAATTGTCCAACTAAAGGACTAAAGCAAAGGACTAAAGAGCCAGTAAGGGGAGTAATGGTTTAGAGCAGTAGCACTAGATTCTAGAGCACTCTGAGTTCAAAGCAAGCCCCAGGACTCACTAGTTGTGTGACTATAGGCAAACCACCAGAAGTTTTTCTTCCTAGTTTTCTCATCTCTGGAAGAGGATGAAAATAAAATGGGGTTAATAATAATAGCACCTACCTTTCAGGAGTATTGTGAGGGGAAAATGACTTTTTATAAAATGTTATCTGAACATGTTTCTCCTGGACTTATATCCCAAAGAGATCTTAAAGGAGGGAAAGGGACTCATATGTGCAAAAATGTTTGTAGTGGCAAGAAACTGGAAACTTAATGGATGCCTGTCAGTTGGGCAATGACTTAATAAATAATGGTATATGAATGTTATGGAATAGTATTGTTCTATAAGAAATGATCAGCAGGATGATTACAGAGAGGCTTGAAGAAGCCTACATGAACTGATGCTGAATGAAATGAGAAGAACCAGGAGATCATTATACATAGCAACAAGAAGACTATATGATGATCGATTCTAATAGACATGGCTCTCTTCAACACTGAGACAATTCAAACCAGTTCTAACTTGTTCAGTGATAAGGAGAGCCATCTATACCCAGAGAGAGAACTGTAGGAACTGAGTGTGGAACACAGCATAGCATTCTCACTCTCTCTCTTGTTATTTGCTTGCATTTTATTTTCTTTCTGTTTTTCTTTTCCTTCCTTCTTGATCTGATTTTTCTTGTGCTATAACTGTATAAATATGTATACATATATTGGATTTAACATGTATTTCAACATATTTAACATGTATTGGTCATCCTGCCATCTAGGGGAGGGAGTGGGGGGAAGGAGGGGAAATTTTGGAACAAAAGGTTTGGCAAAGGTCAATGTTGGAAAAATTACCCATGCATGTGCTTTGTAAATTAATTAATTAATTGAAAAACAAAACAAAACAAAACAAAAAGCATGGTAAAAATATTATCTGCATTGTTATGATTATTATCATTGTTTCTGTTCTCTACTTCACATCAGGCATAACTGTATTGCTGCTTACATTCAGAAGAACTGGGACTATCATCTTTTGGTTTGGCTGATATCTCTCACCTTCTCTTCAAGAGACAGTATGAGTAATGGGGACAGAACTTGGAAGGAAAGAAAGCCTTGAATTTAATCCCACCTCAGATAATTGTTATTTCTGTGACTCTCCCCACCCCCAATAAGACTATTAAACATTAAGGTTCAGTTTCCTCATTTTAAAAATGGGAATAATAATAATAATAGTGCCCACTTCACAGGATTAATATGAGGTTCAAGATAAATTATCAACCAATCAATATTTATTAAGTGCCTTCATTGGGATAAGTTTTGGGTATATAAAAATAAATAAATAAATAAAAGACTCTCTGCCTTCAAGAAACTCACAATTTAATAGGGGATTCAACATGCAAGCTATATATGGGATAGACAGTGATTTTTAAAAGTGAAAGCAGTGGAAATGAGAGGTTGGGAAAGGTTTCCTTCAGAAGAAGGAATCTCAGTTGGAATTTAAAGGAAAACAGGAGATTGAAGGGAAAAAAAGAAAGTTACATGATAGCTTAGTTATATATTTGAAAAGAAATGCACCTTGTACATAATGGATCTGCAATTTTGGGTGCTATATTGTTTTTCTATTCCAGGTTTTTATGGAAATACTTTCATAATAAAATATTTTAATATTAGATAAAAGAATAATAAAATGAGGATAATAATCCCCATAAGACTTACCAAAAAAAAAAAAAAAAAAAAAAAAAAAAGTCAGAGAGAACCATAGGCAAAATTGAGTAGATGGAGCATTCCAGGCATGGGGGATGGGACAGCCTGAGAAAATGCCTGGAGGCAAGAAATGGAAAGTCTTATTCAGGAAACACTCTAGAGTTTTTGAGGAATTAAGTGGAATAAAGAAGGCTTGGACACTGAAAGGGAAAATTTTATGAAGAGCTTTAAATGACAGTGTATTGTATTTGCTTCTAGAGGTAATACGAAGCCAGTGGAATTTATTGAGTTAAGGAGGTGACATGAAAGTCATTTTCTTGGCTAAATAAAGAATAGACTGGAGTGGGGCCTTGAGATTGGCAGACTCACCAATAGACTATTGCAATTATCAAGATTGGACATAATGAGAATCTTTACTAGGCTATGACTGTATCTGAGTAGAGAAGGGGTTATAACCAGGAGATGATACAAAGGTGAAATCCAGTTGGTCTTAGCAACAGCTCACATATGAAGGCTGAGAGAGAATAAGGAACTCAGGATAACTCATAGATTGCAAGCTGAGGAATTGGGATGAGAGTATTGCCTTCTACAATAATTGAGGATTTAGGGGAGGGGAGGATTTAGGAGGAAAGATAATGAGTTCTACTTTGAACATGAATTTCAGATGTCTACTGGGCATTTAGTTCAAAAAATGCAAGATAGTTGGGAATGAGAGAAACTGGGGCAGGGAAAGTAGATTTGAGAATTATCAAAATAATTAATTAAAGCCAAGGGCATTGATGAGATCACCAAGTAGTATAGAGGGAGAAGAGAAGACTCAGGATCCTAACCCTGAGAGACACTTAAACCTAGCCAAGGAGAGAGAGAAAAAGTACATATGCACTTTGCAACATTCAATTATTATTTATATGGAAATTGTCCATTGTCTCAGTTTCATCTTCTTCCTGAAAATGAATTGGGTAATTAATGGTCACAGTCTCTTGATACTCTAATAACTTTTGAAATTATTCTGGCCCAGATTGGCATCTCCATCTCTCTCTCTCTATTCAATTTTCGTGGCAGTCATTGATTAGACCACACGTTTTAGAGCTAAATCAGAGATTGTTCACATGTTACTTTTAACCTTTCATGTTTATATGTTATCAAAAGATTATAAGCTGTCAAACTGGAAGGGATCTTAGAGATCATGTACCCTAGTTGCTCATTAAGGAGTTTCAAAAATTAAGGGGCAGGCCCTTTGAAGACAAATAATCTAACTTATAATAATTTTTAAAACAATTTTACTTTTTATAATTAATGAAAATAAACTTTTTCCCTCCTACTTCCTGCCTTATTTTCCATTGAAAACATATTTAAAAAAAAAACTTTTGTGGATCTGATAAAGGGATCATTTCTAAAATATATAGAGAACTGACTCTAATTTATAAGAAATCAAACCATTCTCCAATTGATAAATGGTCAAAGGATATGAACAGACAATTTTCAGATAATGAAATTGAAACTATATCCACTCATATGAAAGAGTGTTCCAAATCACTACTGATCAGAGAAATGCAAATTTAGACAACTCTGAGATACCACTACACAGCTGTCAGATCGGCTAAGATGACAGGAACAAATAATGATGAATGTTGGAGGGGATGTGTGAAAACTGGGACACTGATCCATTGTTGGTGGAGTTGTGAAAGAATCCAGCCATTCTGGAGAGCAATCTGGAATTATGCCCAAAAAGTTATCAAACTGTGCATGACCTTTGATCCAGTAGTACTACTACTGGGCTTATATCCCAAAGAAATACTAAAGTTAAGAAAGGGACCTGTATGTGTTTGTGGCAGCCCTTTTTGTAGTGGCTAGAAACTGGAAAATGAATGGATGTCCATCTATTGAAGAATGGTTGGGTAAATTATGGTATATGAATGTTATGGAATATTATTGCTCTGTAAGAAATGTAAGAAATTTCTGGGACTTCTGGCCAAGATGGTGGCGTGGAGGCAGACAGCTGCTTGAGCTCCTCGTTTTCTCTCAGAACTTACTTCATGACAAGCCTCTGACTTAATGCTTGACCCAGAAAGAAATCCACAAATTATCACCAAGAGAAGACATCCTTGAAAGTCGCCAGAAAAGGTCTGTGTTTGCTCGGGGGAGGGTCAATCAGACTGGGCGCAGACTGAGGGCAGGCAGCCAGAGCAAGACAGGCAGCTCACACAGCTCAGACCAGAGGGGGAGGGGTGTGATCTCTGCCTTTCTGTGAAAGGGCTTTTGCCCCAGTGTGGATGCTCCGTCTTGGCAGCAAGCCAGGAGCGGCAGAGAAGGTGTAAACACCTGAGGTGAAGATTAAAACCCCAGAAAGCCAGCGTCTCTCAGAGCCCGGCCACCCCCAACCCCCACCTGGACTGACTCGGTGCGTTCTCAGAGCCTCAGAGCACAGACTCAGTACAGTCATTGCTGTTCTGTTAGTGGCTCTCTGCTGCCCTACCCCCAGTCTGTAGAAGAAGCCCATTAATACCATCCAGCCCTATCCCCGGCAAAACAGACCAATTGTTTCTCTTGTCAGTTTGTTTTCTTTGATTCCCACTCTGACAAAATGAACAAAAAATTCAAAAGGGCTCTAACCATTGACAGCTTCTGTGTGGAGAGGGAGCAGACTTCAAATGCTGAGGACACTAGGAACAGACTGTCCCCAGATGTATCCCCTGGGAGGGATATAAGCTGCTCCTCAATACAAAAGAAACTCATAGAGGAAATCAAAAAGGCTCTCACAAGAGAGCTGGAAGAGAAATGGGAAAAGGAAAGGGAAGCTTGGCAAGAGAGCTTGGAGAAGTCATCCCATGCATTCAAAGACAGAGGGGATAAAGAAATCAAATCATTGAGAAACAAGATTAGTGAGCTGGAAAAGGTAAACAACTCCAAGGAAAACAGGATTAGTGAGTTGGAAAAGGTAAACAACTCCAAGGAAAACAGGATTAGTGAGCTGGAAAAAGAAATCAGCTCTCTAAAAAATAAAATGGATAAAATGGAAAAAAATTCCATAGAAGATAAAAACTCAATTGGACAATTACAAAGAGATATAAAAAAAGTGAGTGAAGAAAATACATCATTGAAAATTAGACTGGAACAAGTAGAAATGAATGACTCAAGGAGAAACCAAGAGGGAGTCAAGCAAAACCAGAGAAATGAAACAATTGAAAAGACTGTCAAGTACCTTACCAGAAAGACAACAGACCTGGAAAACAGATCCAGGAGAGACAATTTGAGAATAATCGGACTCCCTGAAAAATGGGAGGAAAAAAAGAGCTTGGACACCATTTTCGAGGAAATTATCAAAGAGAACTGCCCAGACGTTTTGGAAACAGAGGGTAAAATAGACATTGAAAAAATTCATCGATCACCTACTGAAAGGGACCCTAAAATCAAAACACCAAGAAATATAGTGGCCAAGTTCAAGAACCATCAGACAAAGGAAAAGATATTGGAAGCTGCTAGAAAAAAACAATTCAGATATGGAGGATCTACAATAAGGATAACCCAGGATCTAGCAGCATCCACATTAAAAGAACGCAGGGCCTGGAACATGATATTCCGAAAGGCTAAGGAACTTGGTATGCAGCCAAGAATAACTTATCCAGCAAGAATGAGCATCGTTTTCCAGGGAAGAAGATGGACATTTAACGAAATAAATGAATTCCATCTATTTTTGATGAAAAAACAAGACCTACACAAAATGTTTGATCTTCAAATACAGAACTCAAGAGATTTCTAAAAAGGTAAAAAGAAATCTTGAGAACTATACTTCTGTCAAAAAAAAAATATGTAAAGAACATATGTACAATTTGTCTTAGAAACTAGAGGTGGAAAGGAGATTATATCATAAAAAAGTGTAAAGTGGTGGTACTACATCTCATGAAGAGGCAAAGGTAACCTATTATATCTGAGAGAAAGAAAGGAGGGAGATGAACATAGCGTGTATCAATAGACATATTCGATTTATGGTGAAACTTCTTCCACTTCATTGAAAAGTGAAAGGGAAGGAGTAAGCTAAGGGGAAGGGAATACAGTAATTTCAAGGAAAAGGGGTAAAATAAGGGGAGGATCTTTAAGGTGGGGGAGGGATCCTAAAAAGGGAGGGCTGTGAAAAGCAAGTGGTGTTCACCAGTTTAATACTGGATAGGAGGGTAAAAGGGAAGGAAAGGGGAAAAGCATAAGCAGGGGTTAATAGGATGGCAAGCAATATAGAATTAGTCCTTCTAACCATAAATGTGAATGGGGCAAGCTGCCTCATAAAGAGGAAGCAGTTAGCAGACTGGATCAAAAGTCAGAATCCTACTATATGTTGTTTACAGGAAACACACCTGAAACAGGATGAGACATTCAAACTAAAAGTAAAAGGGTGGAGCAGAATCTATTATGCTTCAGGCAAAACCAAAAAAGCAGGAGTAGCCATCCTCATCTCAGATCAAGCAAAAACAAAAATTGATCTAATTAAAAGAGATAAGGAAGGGCATTATATCCTGCTAAAGGGAAGCATCAATAGTGAAGCAGTATCAATATTAAACATGTATGCACCAAATGGTGCAGCATCTAAATTCTTAAAAAAGAAATTAAGAGAGCTGCAAGAGGAAATAGATAGCAAAACTATAATAGTGGGAGATCTCAACCTTGCACTCTCAGAATTAGATAAATCAAACCACAAAATAAATAAGAAAGAAGTCAAAGAGGTAAATAGAATACTAGAAAAGTTTGATATGATAGATCTTTGGCGAAAGCTAAATGGAGACAGAAAGGAATATACTTTCTTCTCAGCAGTTCATGGAACCTATACAAAAATTGATCATATACTAGGGCATAAAAACCTCAAAATCAAATGCAGTAAGGCAGAAATAGTAAATGCATCCTTTTCAGACCATAATGCAATCAAAATAACATTTAATAAAAAGCCAGGGGAAAATAGATCAAAAAATAATTGGAAACTAAATAATCTTATACTAAAGAATGATTGGGTAAAACAACAAATCATAGACATAATTAATAACTTCACCCAAGAAAATGACAATAATGAGACATCATACCAAAATGTGTGGGATACAGCCAAAGCAGTAATAAGGGGAAGTTTTATATCTCTACAGGCCTATTTGCATAAAATAGAGAAAGAGAGGGCCAACGAATTGGGCTTACAACTAAAATTGCTAGAAAAGGAACAAATTAAAAACCCCCAGACAAACACAAAACTTGAAATTCAAAAAATAAAAGGTGAGATTAATAAAATTGAAAGTAAAAAAACTATTGAATTAATTAATAAAACTAAGAGTTGGTTTTATGAAAAAACCAACAAAATAGACAAACCCTTAGTAAACCTGATTAAAAAAAGGAAAGAGAAAAAGCAAGTTGATAGTCTTGAAAATGAAAAGGGTGAACTCACCACTAATGAAGAGGAAATTAGAACAATAGTTAGGAGCTGCTTTGCTCAACTTTATGCTGATAAATAACTTAAAATGAAATGGAAGAATACCTTCAAAAATATAGCTTGCCCAGATTAACAGAGGAAGAAGTAAGTAGTCTAAATAGTCCCATCTCAGAAAAAGAAATAGACCAAGCTATTAACCAACTTCCTAAGAAAAAGTCCCCAGGACCAGATGGATTTACAGGTGAATTCTACCAAACATTTAAAGAACAACTAACTCCAATGCTATGTAAACTATTTGAAAAAATAGGGATTGAAGGAGTCCTACCAAATTCCTTCTATGACACAGACATGGTACTGATACCTAAACCAGGTAGATCGAAAACTGAGAAAGAAAACTATAGACCAATTTCCTTAATGAATATTGATGCTAAAATCTTAAATAAGATATTAGCAAATAGACTTCAGAAAATCATCCCCAGGATAATACACTATGACCAAGTGGGATTTATACCAGGAATGCAGGGCTGGTTTAATATTAGGAAAACTATTAGTATAATTGACCATATTAATAATCAAATTAATAAAAACCATATGATCATCTCAATAGATGCAGAAAAGGCATTTGATAAAATCCAACATCCATTCCTACTAAAAACGCTTGAGAGTATAGGAATAAATGGACTATTCCTTAAAATAATAAGGAGCATATATTTAAAACCTTCAGTAAACATCATATGTAATGTTATGGAATATTATTGTTCTATAAGAAATGACCAACAGGAGAAATACAGAGAGGCTTGGAGAGACTTACATCAACTGATGCTGAGTGAAACGAGCAGAACCAGAAGATCACTATACACTTCAACAATGATACTGTACGAGGATGTATGCTGATGGAAGTGGATTTCTTCAACATAGAGAAGAGCTGATCCAATTCCAATTGATTAATGATGGACAGAACCAGCTACATCCAGAAAAGGAACACTGGGAAATGAGTGTAAACTGTTATTTTTACCTTCTGAATCCAATTCTTCCTGTGCAACAAAAAATTCAGTTCTACACACATATATTGTATCTAGAATATACTGTAATATATTTAACATATATAAGACAGCTTGCCATCTGGGGGAGGGGGTTGGGGGAGGAAGGGAAAAATCTGAATAGAAGTAAGTGCAAGGGATAATGTTGTAAAAAAGTACCCATGCATATGTACTGTCAAAAAATGTTAAAATTATAAAATAAAATGAAAATTAAAAAAAAAAGAAATTTCTGTAAGAAATTCACTTCCCAGTGTTTCTTCTCTGGGTGTAGCTACATCTGTCCATCATTGATCAACTGGAAGTGAGTTGACTCTTCTTTATGTTGAAGATTTCCACTACCATCAGAATATATCCTCATACAGTATTGTTGTTGCAGTGTACAGTGATCTTCTGGTTCTGCTCATTTCACTCAGCATCAGTTCATGTAAGTCTCTCCAAGCCTCTCTGTATTCCTCCTGCTGGTCATTTCTTACAGAGCAATAATATTCCATAACCTTCATATACCATAATTTCCCCAACCATTCTCCAACTGATGGACATCCATTCATCTTCCAGTTTCTAGCTACAACAAAAAGAGCTGCCACAAACATTTTGGCACATATAGGTCTCTTTCCACTCTTTAGTATTTCTTTGGGATATAAGCCCAGTAGTAGTACTGCTGGGTCAAAGGGTATGCACAGTTTGATAACTTTTTGGGCATAGTTCCAAATTGCTCTCCAGAATGGCTGGATTCTTTCACAACTCCACCAGCAATGTATTAGTGTCCCAGTTTTCCCACATCCCACAACATTCATCATTATTTGTTCTTGTCATGTTAGCCAATCTGACAGGTGTGTAGTGGTATCTCAGAGTTGTATTAATTTGCATTTCTCTGATCAGTAGTGATTTGGAACACTCTTTCAGGTGAGTGGATATAGTTTCAATTTCTTCATCTGAGAATTGTCTGTTCATATCCTTTGACCATTTATCAATTGGAGAATGGTTCGGTTTCTTATAAATTAGGGTCAGTTCTCTATATATTTTGGAAATGAGACCTTTGTCAGAACCTTTGCTTTTAAAAATATTTTCCCAATTTGTTACTTCCCTTCTAATCTTGTTTGCATTAGTTTTGTTTGTACAGAAACTTTTTAGTTTGATGTTTGAGTTTTGATGATCTAAATCTTCTATTTTGTGATCAATAATGATCTCTAGTTCTCCTCTAGTCATAAATTCCTTCCTCCTCCACAAGTCTGAGAGGTAGACTATCCTCTGTTCCTCTAATCTATTTATTATCTCCCTCTTTATGGCTAAATCATGGACCCATTTTGATCTTATCTTGGTATATGGTGTTGTGTGGATCCATATCTAATTTCTGCCATATTAATTTCCAGTTTTCCCAACAGTTTTTTCCAAATAATGAATTTTTATCCCTAATGTTGGTATCTTTGGGTTTGTCAAAGATTAGATTGCTATAGATGTACCCTTTTTTGTCCTTTGTATCTAATCTGTTCCACTGATCTACCGGTCTATTTCTTAGCCAGTACCAAATGGTTTTGGTGACTGCTGCTATATAATATAGTTTTAGATCAGGTACACTTAGACCACCTTCCTCTGACTTTTTTTTCATTAGTTCCCTTGCAATTCTCGACCTTTTATTCTTCCATATGAATTTTGTTGTTATTTTTTCTAGGTCATTGAAATAATTTCTTGGGAGTCTGATTGTTATAGCACTAAATAAATAGATTAGTTTGGGGAGTATTGTCATCTTTATTATATTCGCTCGGCCTATTTAAGAGCACTGAATGTCTTTCCAATTATTTAAATCTGACTTTATTTTTGTGGCAAGTGTTTTGTAATTTTTCTCATATAATTCCTGACTATTCTTTGGTAGATGGATTCCCAAATACTTTATACTCTCAACAGTTGTTTGGAATGGAATTTCTCTTTGTATCTCTTGCTGTTGCATTTTGTTAGTGATATATAAAAATGCTGAGGATTTATGTGGATTTATTTTGTATCCTGCCACTTTGCTGAAATTTTGAATTATTTCTAGTAGCTTTTTAGCAGAGTCTTTGGGGTTCTCTAAGTATACCATCATGTCATCTGCAAAGAGTGATAATTTGATTTCCTCTTTTCCTACTCTAATTCCTTGAATCTCTTTCTCCTTTCTTATTGCTGAGGCTAGCATTTCTAGTACTATATTGAATAGTAATGGTGATAGTGGGCAACCTTGTTTCACTCCTGATCTTACTGGGAAAGGTTCCAGTTTATCTCTATTGCATACTATGCTTACTGAAGGTCTTAAATATATGCTCCTGATTATTCTAAGGAATAGTCCATTTATTCCTATACTCTCAAGAGTTTTTAGTAGGAATGGATGTTGGATTTTGTCAAATGCTTTTTTTGCATCTATTGAGATGATCATATGGTTCTTATTGATTTGATTATTAATATGGTCAATTATATTAATAGTTTTCCTAATATTAAACCAGCCCTGCATTCTTGGAATAAATCCTACTTGATCATAGTGTATTATCCTGGAGATGATTTTCTGAAGTCTTTTTGCTAATATCTTTTTTAAGATTTTAGCATCAATATTCATTAAGGAGATTGGTCTATAATTTTCTTTCTCAGTTTTCGATGTACCTGGTTTAGGTATCAGTACCACGTCTGTGTCATAAAAGGAGTTTGGTAGGACTCCTTCATCCCCTATTTTTTCAAATAATTTATATAACATTGGGGCTAATTGTTCTTTAAATGTTTGGTAGAATTCACATGTGAATCCATCTGGCCCTGGGGATTTTTTCCTGGGGAGTTGATTAATAGCCTGTTCTATTTCTTTTTCTGAAATGGGACTATTTAAGCAATTTATCTCCTCCTCTGTTAATCTAGGGAGCCTATATTTTTGGAGGAAGTCATCCATTTCACTTAAGTTATCAAATTTATTGGCATAAAGTTGGGCAAAGTAACTCATTATTTCTCTAATTTCCTCTTCATTGGTGGAAAGATCCCCCTTTTCATTTGTAAGACTAACAATTTGATTTTCCTCTTTCTTTTTTCTGATCAAATTTACCAAAAGTTTATCTATTTTATTGGCTTTTTCATAAAACCAACTCTTGGTTTTATTTATTAATTCAATAGTTTTTTTTTTACTTTCAATATTATTGATTTCTCCTTTTAATTTTTGTATTTCAAGTTTAATTTTTGGTTGGAGGTTTATAATTTGGACTTTTTCTAGCCTTTTAAGTTGTAAGCCCAATTCGTTAATCTTCTCTTTCTCTATTTTCTTCAAATAAGCCTCTAAAGATATAAAATTTCCCCTTATTACTGCTTTAGCTGCATCCCAAAGATTTTGGTATGATGTCTCATCATTGTCATTATCTTGGGTGAAATTATTAATTGTTTCTATAATTTGCTCTTTCACCCAGTTATTCTTTAAAATGAGATTATTCAGTTTCCAATTACTTTTTGGTCTATTTACCCCTAACTTTTTACTGAATGTAGCTTTTATTGCATTGTGGTCTGAGAAGAAGGCATTTATTATTTCTGCCTTCCTACATTTAATTTTGAGATCTTTGTGTCCTAATATATGGTCTATTTTTGTATAGGATCCATGAACTGCTGAGAAGAAAGTATATTCCTTCCTATTGCCATTCAGTTTTCTCCAAAGGTCTATCATACCTAGTTTTTCTAATGTTCTATTTACTCTTTTAATTTCTTTCTTGTTTGTTCTGTGGTTTGATTTGTCTAAATCTGAGAGTGCAAGGTTGAGATCTCCCACTATTATAGTTTTACTGTCTATTTCTTCTTGCAATTCTCTTAACTTTTCCTTTAGAAAGTTAGATGCTATACCGCTTGGTGCATATATGTTTAGTATTGATATGGCTTCATTATTTATGCTACCTTTCAGCAGGATATAATTTCCTTCCTTATCTTTTTTAACTAGATCTACTTCTGCTTTTGCTTGATCTGAGATAAGGATAGCTACCCCTGCTTTTTTGGCTTTACCTGAAGCATAATAGGCTCTGTTCCAACCTTTTACCTTTACTCTGTATGTATCTCCCTGCTTTAAGTGTGTTTCCTGCAGACAACATATTGTAGGGTTCTGAGTTTTAATCCAATCTGCTATCCGTCTCCGTTTGATGGGATTGTTCATCCCATTCACATTTACAGTTAAAATTACTAATTCTGTATTTCCTGCCATCATATTATCCCCAGATTATGCTTTTTCCCTTGACCCCCCTGATCCCCCTCCCTGATATTTAATTTACAGACCCCCCTGGTGATGCGCAACCCTCCCTTTTTTTAGTATCCCTCCCCCCTCCCTCCAAGTCCCTTCACTTATTCTCCTTTTCCTTTTCTCTTTTCCTCTCCCCCCTTTTAATGAGGTGAGAGAAAATTCTCTGAAAAACAAATATGTCAATTATTTACTCTTTGAGCCTCTTCTGATGAGAGTAAGATTCACACAATGATTCTCCCCCTCACTAAATTCCCTCAGATATGGTGTATTTTCTATGCCTCTTCCTGGGATGTAGTTTCCCTCTTTTTATCATTCCTTCCCCTTTTTCTGAAATGACCTCCTTCCCTTTACTACACCCCCTTTTTTTTCTTTTATATCAGTAAAATCAAATTATCCATGAGTACTTTTTATATACCCACAACAGAGTTACAGTTCTCAAGGGTTCTGTGTACCTTTTTCTGTTTCTCTTCAGTCTTGTGGATGTAGATCAAATTTTTTGTTTAAGTCTGGTTTTATTCTTAGAAACATATGGAATTCCTCTATTTCATTGAATGACCATCTTCTTCCATGGAAAAAGATGCTAAACTTAGCTGGATAGTTCATTCTTGGTTGCAGTCCTTGATCTTTTGCCTTTTGGAATATCAGGTTCCAGGCCCTTCTATCTTTTAATGTAGAGCAGCCAGATCTTGAATGACCCTTATTGTGGCACCTTGGTATTTAAATTGTTTTTTTCTAGCTGCTTGCAAGATTTTCTCCTTTGTGTGGTAATTCTGCAGCTTAACCACAATATTCCATGGTGTTATATTTTTTAGGGTCTATTTCAGAAGGAGTTCGATGAATTCTTTCCACATCTACTTTCCCCTCTGTTTCTATTATCTCTGGACAGTTCTCTTTGATAATTTCCTGTAAAAAGGAATCTAGGCTCTTTTTTTGGTCATAGTTTTCGCGAAGTCCAGTGATCCACAGATTATCTCTCCTAGATCTATTTTCCAGGTCTATAGATTTTCCCAGTAAGTATTTGACGTTGTTCTCCAGCTTCTCATTTTTTTTTTTTGTTTGACTGATTCTTGGGTTCTCTGTGAATCATTCATTTCTATTTGTTCCATCCTGACTTTTAAGGAGTTATTTTCTTCTTTCACAGTTTTTAGTTCTTTTTGTAAATGCCCAATTTCGTTTTTAAATGAATTATTTTGCTCTATTGAATTTTTTTCCATTTCCCAATTTTTTTTTGAGAATTATTTTCTTTTTCCAATTCAGAAATTCTATTTTCTTGAGACTTTTTTATCTTTTCCAATTCAGAAATCCTACTTTCCTGTGATTTTTTTACCTTTTCTAATTCACTAATTTTGTTTCCCTGCATCTCCTGTGAATTCTTTATTTTTTCCAACTCCAATTTCAGGACGTTATTATTCCCTATCATAGCTTCCCTTTCCTTTCCCCATTTTTCTTCAAACTCTCTTAACTTTTTAATAGTCTCTTCTAGGAGAGAGTTATGTGATGGTGGGCAGGAATCATTCCCCTTTAGGTTGTTATCTGTTAACTCTCTGCTGTTAACTTCCTCAGGGTTGGATACCCGCTCTTTCTCTCCGTAGAAGGAATCTATAGTTTTTCTTGGCTTTTTGCTCATACTTGAAAAATCTTTTGGGGTCTGTCCCTGGGGTAGGAAATTATTTATTTATTTATTTACCAGATTTCTCCCAGACTGGATGGATGCAGCGGCTCCTGTGCTGGAGCTAAGAGAGAGCTCTGGGAGAGAGTTCCCCAGCCCCTCCCTGGAAGTGCCTCAGAGGTGACTAGCATTGCTGTGCCTTGAGGGCGCTGTGTTCTAGCTGCTTCCCTGAGGTTTGAGACTGAACAGTAAAGGCAACACAAAGCCCAACCTATGTGTCCCAGTGGGGCGTGGATGTCTGCAGCAGGTGACGTGAAAAGCCCCTGTTCTCAAACTGGAATTGTCTGCCAGAAACCTCTGTCCCTAGTTCAAAGGTTCAGCTTCTGTGGGACTGCCAGAGCCGAGTTCCACACCCTCCAGCTGAGCTAGGCAGTGTGTGTTGCCTTGGGCCGTATCTGCCCACTTCTCAATCTCTTAACTAGTCTCAGGTGGGAGCTAGGGGCCACACCCCCCTGTGCCGAGATCTGCTGAGTCACCTCCAGGATCCGGAAAGATCTAATCTATCTTTGAATTTTTAAAGTAGTTTAGACTTCTCTTCTGAACTGCTGTATTATAAGCAGAGAAGAGCCAACAGCCTGTGCCAGATTCCTTTATCTCAGTGGCTTCTCTGATCCCAGAGCCCTTCCCAGGGCGATCAGCGCAGTATGCTAGCCGTCTGTGCTGGCCTCTCTTCTTCCTCCCCTGGGAACTGACCTTTTCTGTTGAAACTCCAGATTCTCTTCAGCTGGTAAGTCGTGCTTCCAGTCCTTGTGGTATCTATCAGTCCAACGCTATTTCTGAGGCTGATTTATCTAATTGGTTGTGAGGGAGTAAGGACGTTTACAGAGTCGTGTTTTTCTTCTCCGCCATCTGGGCTCCGCCCCCCCTGGAATCCAACTCTTAACGTGCAACAAGAAAATTTGATTTACACAAATATATCATATTAAGTTATACTGTAACACATGTAAAATGTATGGGATTGCCTGTCATCTAGGGGAGGGAGTAGAGGGAGAGAGAGGAAAATTTGGAAAAATGATTACAAGGGATAATGTTATAAAAAATTACTCATTCATATATACTGTCAAAAAATTATAATTATAAAAGTAATAAAAAAAACCTTTGTAACAAAAATGCTTAGTAAAGAAAACGAAATTCCTACATTGATAATATCTAGTATACATACTCAGTGGTATGTGTGTGCATATATATATAAACATATATATGTATATATATGTATATATGTATGTATGCATGTATGTATAGTAATGTTTTCTCTAAAATGTAATGTTCTCTTTTGAGATTTTCTTGGAGTCTCTGGAGGCAGCCTTTGTTTCAGTTCAGTAATCACTGTAAGAGTACAACCAGGGTTGAACTGGTTTAATTTGCACTGAGTAAACCTGAATTCAAATTTGACTTCTACTTACTACTTGGGTTATTTTAGACAAGTAATTTAACTTCTGGGCCTTAGTTTCCTCATCTGTAAATGAGGGTACTGGATTGGATAGCCTCTAAAGTCTATTTCAGCTCAAATGCACTGTACTGTAGTCTCATTTGAGCCTCTCAATTACCCCACAATTTTGAAAACTGAAGTCCAAGAAATAGAAACATCATCCTTCAATAATAAGAAGCTAGCATATGGAAGATCCTAGTAGACTAAGTACCAGATCTCCTGACACTTAGGTCTTTTTACTGAGCTATCATATTTATGTTACAATACACCAGTAACATTTTAGGACACATATATGGAAAGCAATTTTTGTTGTTGTTCAATTATTTCAGTACTGTCTGACTCTTCAGGATCCCATTTCAGGTTTTCTTGGCAATAATATTGGAATGTTTTGCCATTTCCTTCTCCAACTCATTTTATAAATAAGAAAACTGGGTTTAATGACTTGCTCAGGATCACATAGCTAATAAGATTTATGAAAATGAGTCTTCTTGTCTCTAGGTTTAAGTACTCTACTATGCCACCTAGAGATTAGATATATACTGATTACCAGATTTAGTGGGTGTCCCTTACTACTTCAATGGACTTATAACCTCCTAAATGTCCATATTTCTTCCAATAATGTAAATCACAACGCCCCCCACAAATTGCTATCATTCACATCCCAGAAATACTCCATATTGGAACACTTCAATGCTTTCCTGTAGATTTTCTAACAATATTTTAGACACCAAAGACAACAAGGCAACATGGGTCAGTTGCTTTGTCATCTTTCAAGCTTCCGATAATACTCATCAACCTTCTTTTCTACACTACTATAGGGTTAACGCTTTTGATGATGTTTTTGACATTGAAGTCATAAAATCATGGATTTGGATCTGGAAAAAACTGTAGATATCAGTTACTCTAATCCCATTATTTTATAGATAAGGAACAACAGTCCTAGAGAAGTTTAAACTTCTAAAGTTCATAAAAACAGTAAGGACTAAAAGTGTGATTTGGACCTCATTTTTCTGAGTATGAAAGCAGCTCTCTTTTCACTGCATCACATTCAGCATTAATATGATATAGACTACTTACAATCAGCTCCATTGTCCTTAGGATTAGCCACAATTTTGCTGTTTTACAGATAATGGTGCTCTATAATGCACAACTATATACCATCAATGCAATTATCTCAAAACTATTTTTGATGTTTTTGCCTGCTAAACAAAGATCAGTGCTGGGCTGATTTTGCATCTTTCTATACCCAAACAATTAGTCAACAAATATTGAAACAGTTAATTGGCTCAATAAATGGCTTGATGACTTGGGAATCTGTAAGATCTGAGTTCAAATCCAATTTCATACCTTTGCTAGAATGGACAAATTTTTAAATCTCTGTCGCTCGATCTGTAAAATGAAGAAAAATAATGGCATCTACTTCCCAGTGCTGTTGGGAAAATCAAATCGTATAATTTTTAAAGTACTTTGAAAACCTAAAAGTGCTCTGTAAATGCTAATTAACTAGTAAGTTAGGCAGGTAGTAAGATTAGTAATGGTGGTAGTAGTGCCATAATCAATAATGAAAGGTTGTGTCTGTCTATTTCTCTGTATTACCACTCACAGCTCCCAGAATTTTCAAAACCAAATATGTGTAGTCTTCCCATTAGAATATATTAAAGAACGAGCATTTCTTTGCATTGATACATTTTATCTAATAATTAAGACAATATAAAAATATAAAATATATTTAATAAAAATACATAAATAAGTAAATAATATATTTTAATAATTTTTTTCATTCCTCCTTTCTTCTCTCAATCATCAATGAACATTAATCAAGTCTTTTCTGTGCTAATCATAAGAGAGAGCATGGCAGTCATTCCATTTTAACTATAAATTTGTCTTTATGTCTATTGTTTTTATATTATTCCTTACATTACAAAATAGAAATCCAAGGAGATAAAAGATTGAGAAAATAATACAATAATCAGTGGCAGAAATACAATACAGTCTGCTCTGATAATATACAATCCAGGAAAATTCTGGATCTCTGATGTTATAAGAGATGTAGAGATATAATTAGAGTGAAGCTTGGCAGGAAAAGGTAGTAGACCAGACATGCAGTGAGAATGAATATAACTAATGAATGATCTATATGTAATATTAGAATCCATGAAATGATAATAATAATAACAGAGACATCTGGATGGTACAGTGTACAGAGTACCAATCTTGGAGTGAGGAGGATCTAAGTTCAAATTTGGCCTTGAACATTTAACACTTATAAACTGTGTGATCCTAAACAAATTACTTTATCTCAATTATGTAGAAAAAGTGATGATGGTGATAAAACTAGCATTTAAATAACATTTTAAGCTTATAAAATTCTCTACAAATATGATCTTATTTGATTCTCACAACACTAGGAGACAGATTTACAGTTGAGGAAACTGATGAACACAAGTTAAGTGACTTCCTCATAGTTTTACCACTAGTAATTTCTAAGACTGATTTGACCTTATGTTTCCCTGATTACAGGGCCAGTGTTCTTTCTACTGGGCCACCTAGCCACGTAAGTTAGAATAAGGAAGGAAACCATTCCAAGTAGGGTAACAGTTTATGAAAAATCAAGTATGAAAGTTGGAATGACTAAAGTTCAGTTGATTGTTGATAAGATTAGATTTTGGGAGAATACAAATTCCTTGAAACAGGAATAATTTATTTTTTTCTTTGAGATCACAGGGCCTAGCATAGTGTCCATTTTACATAATGGTCAACTTTGGGAAAACAGTTTAGCTTTTCTGGGCTTCATTTCAGTTTCTTGACATGTAAAATGAGAGACTTGGCCTCTAAGGTCCCTTCTAGCTCTACATCTAGGATTTTATCATGTTCAGTGTTTGTTGGCTTATATGGCATTCATAAGAAAAAAAGCTCTTTGATCACATTTCCCTCAAGCATGCTTAGGTTCCAGCTCAACTGGATTGATAGCATGCCATCATCAACAGCATTAATACCCACTGAACTGTAACACTTTGCAGTCATTCATCCAAGCTGCCAGTTGGGCCTTAATGGTGATTAAATAGCTAAGCCCCCTGGACAAGAAGAAAGATGTACTTATACCTTGGCCTTAGTCTTCATCTTTTCTCTAGACACCAGGGAAACTGCAAGTCTGACTGCAGAGGATGCAAATGTATGTCATTCCTTGGCCAATAGATACATCATAAATTGATGAAAGGAAGCTTGGGATGTGACAGAATATCAAAAATTCCAATGTCATGAGGAGAAAAGTAAGAGGCGGCTACATTATGTTGAAGTTTGAATACCAATGGATTTTGTATTCAATCTTTCAGGCAATAGGGAGTCATTGAGTTTCTTGAGTAGGGATGACATAGTCAGATGAGTGATTCAGGAAAATCACATCAGTGGTTGAATGGAGGAGGGATTAGGAAGGGAAAAGATTTGAGGTAGAAGACTTGCCAGTAGCTATTGCAAAAGTCCAGGGAGGAGATGATAAAGGTCTAGGCTTGAAGGGTGTCAGAAGAGAGAATGATGGATATTCAAGAGATGTTATAAAGGTGAAAATAGGAGGCCTTCTCAAGATATTGGACATGGGAAAGGCAGTGAAAGTTAATGAAGAGTTGAGGATGAACACATAGTTTCTAAACCTGAGGGACTTGGAGAATGATGTATTCTATTTAAATTTATTTTTTTTTATTATAGCTTTTTATTTATAAGATATATGCATGGATAATTTTTCAGCATTGGCATTTGCAAAACCTTTTGTTCCAAATTTTTCCCTCTTTCCTCCCACCCTTCCCCCTGATGGCAGGTTGACCAATACATGTTAAATATGTTAAAGTATAAGTTAAATACAATATATGTATACTTGTCCATACAGTTATTTTGCTGTACAAAAAGAGTCAGACTTTGAAATAATGTACAATTAGCCTGTAAAGGAAATCAGAAATGCAGGTGGACAAAAATAGAGGGATTGGGAATTCTATGTAGTGTTTCATAGTCATCTCCCAGAGTTCTGTCACTGGGTGTAGCTGGTTCAGTTTACTACTACTCTATTGGAACTGATTTGGTTCATCTCATTGTTGAAAATGTCCATGTCCATCAGAATTAATCATCATATAGTATTGTTGTTGATGTTTATAATGATCCCTGGTCCTGCTCATTTCACTCAGTGTCAGTTTATGTAAGTCTCTTCAGGCCTTTCTAAAATCATCCTGTTGTTCATTTCTTACATAATATTCCATAATATTCATATACAACAATTTATTCAGCCATTGTCCAATTGATGGGCATCTACTCAGTTTCTAGTTTCTGGCCACTACAAAGAGGACTGCCACAAACATTCTTGAACATACAGGTCCCTTTCCCTTCTTTAAGATCTCTTTGGGATATAAGCCAAGTGGTAACACTGTTGGATCAAAGGGTATGCACAGTTTGATAACTTTTTAAGCATAGTTCCAAATCATTCTCCAGAATGGCTGGATGTATTCACAATTCCACCAACATGTATCAGTGTCCCAGTTTTTTCACATCCCCTCCAAAATTTGTCATTATCTTTCCCTGTCATTCTAGCCAAAATCTTATAAGTGTGTAGTGGTATCTCAGAGTTATCTTAATTTGAAAGAGAATGATGTAATGTAAAGAAATAACAAAGTAGATGTATCAGAAGTTTTAAAGGGAAAGATAATAAATTTGATTTTGAACACATTCAGTTTAAGGTGCCTTCAAGACATTTTGTTCAAGATGTCTGAAAGACAGTTGAAGACATGAGACTGGAAGTTATCAAAGATAGAACAGGATAAATAGTTTTGAGAATATTCCATGTATGCATAGCAGTAAAATGTGAATTGATGAGGTCACTAAGTGAAGTCTTAAAGAGGGAGATGATAAGAGAGCCCAGGAGAAAACCTGTAATTAGAAAAAGTGATCTGAATGAAGATCCAGCAAAGGTGATTGAAAAAGAATTGTCTACTAGATAAGAAGAAAACCAAGAGATAGTGATAATCTATTCAGAGAAAAGAGAATATCAAGGAAGAGAGAGTTATTAACAATGCCAAAGGCAGCAGAGAGGGTAAGAAAAGGGATTGAGAAAAGATAATTGGATCTGGAAATTAAGAGATTAATGTTCATTTTGGAGAGAGCATGTTATATAGAATTATCTTGACAACAAGGGCAGGAAAGTTATAGGATAGTAGTTAGTGAAGATGGATATATCAAGTGAAAGTTTGTATTTATTTTAGCTTGGGGAAATATGTATATATTGTAGACACTGAGACTGAGGCAGTAGATAGAGATTGAAAATAAGTGATAGAGTGGGCACTTACAAGATGGCAGAGTAAAGCCAAAAGCTGCTCAAGCTCTCCCAGTTTCCCTCAAAAACTACACAAAATTAAGCCAATGAACAGAGTTTGATGGAATGAAAATACTCTCCAGTTCAAGATATACTGGGAAAAAACTTCAAGAAAGGTCAATCTCACTGGGGTGAAAAAATTGTTTACCCCAGCTGAGATAGACTTAGTGAGAAGGTCTTTATCACAACAAATCAGCATCTAAGACCCTCACTCCTGGATCTGTAGAGGAGCAAATCAGTAGGATATCTTCCAATCCCAGCTAAGAGGCAAATTGGCAAACCAGGCTGTTTCCTGAAAAGAACAGGCAAAACCACTCCCTGTAAACACAAGGGGCCCCTGTGCTCAAAGCTAAAGCCCAGAGCTGTACATGCACATGAAACTTAGGACAATACCCCTTTTACCCTAGGAGCATTGATCAACCATAAAAGTAAAAAAAAAAAAAAAAAGGAAATACCAAAAGAAAGGGGGAAATTGAGCAAGAAACAGAAAAGAACTTTTACCATAGTATGGTGAAAGGGCAGACCAAAACAGCAACTCAGACAAGAACAAAATGTCCACAGAAGAAATCTCAAAGAGTAGTATGAATTGGCTTCAGGCCTAAAGAGCCTTCTTGGAAGTGCTCAAAAAAGACGTTAAAGGACAAATGAGAGAGGTGGAAGAAAAGATGAAAAAGGAAATGAGAGATATGCATGAGAATCTATAGCATGGAAAAGGAAGGAAAAAAAAATGTCTGAAGAAAACAACTCCTTAAAAAGTAGAATTAACCAAATGAAAAAAGGGAAACAAGATAACTGAAGACAATCATACATTAGAAACTAGAACCAAACAAATGGAATCTAATGATTCTGTGAAACAGCAAGAACCAGTCAAACAAACTAAAAAGAATGAAAAACTAGAACAAAATGTGAAATACCTCATTAGAAAAACAGCTGACCTGGAAAATAGATCAAGAGGAGAAAATTTAAAAGTTATTGGCCTACCTGAAAACCATGATCAAAAAAAAAAAAGAACCTGGATAACATTCTTCAAGAGATGATTAAGGAAAACTGCCTTAACATTCTAGAAAAAGAGAAGGAAATATTAATTGAAAGAATCCATCGGGTACTTTTGGTAAGAGATCTCAAAAGAAAAATCTCAAGAAACATCATTGTGAAATTCCAGAACTACAATCTCAAGGAAAAAATACTGCAAGCTGCCAGACAAAAACAATCCAATTATCAAGGAGCAAAAATCAGGATTACACAGGATCTGGCAACTTCTACAATAAAGGAACAAAGGACCTGAAATACCATATGCCAGACGGCAAAGGAACTAGAGTAACAACCAAGAATTAACTACTCAGTGAGATTCAGCATAATCTTTCAAGGGAGGTGATGGAGTTTCAGTGAAGTAAGAGACTTTCAATCATTTCTATTGGAAAAAAAAAAAACAGAGCTAAACAGAAAATTTAATCTACCAACACAGGAATCAAAAGAAAGTTAGAAAGGTAAAGGGGGGTGGGGTGGGGAATATATATATATATATATATGTATGTATATGTATATTACATAGAGGTTAAATATTTTCAGCCCTAGATGGGAAAACAATATCTATAATTCTTGAGAAGTGTATCCGTCACTAGGACAGACAGAGAGAGGCATCACATGAACAGATGGTGTTATTGTGAATGAATTCTAATGTGAGGACATCAAAGAAAAGATGAAGAGTTGAAAAAAGATCTGTGCTGGGGAAAGAATAAAGGGGGTTATAATGAAATAATTGCATGAAGAGGGAGGAAAGACCTATCATAAGTGAGGGGGAAAAGGGCATTGGCTAAAGCTTGATATCATCAGTTCTAACTTTAAGAGGGAATATCCTAATTATTCAGGTGGGTATATATGTTGGAGTCCAGCTCCTGTAGTGAATGAAGGCTGTAGTATACAGGAGCCAGGTAAAATAATTCTATTAGAACTCTTCAAATTTTATTGATCAGAGAGACAAATATATACATTTCCAATGCATATAGACTTGATACTAAATATACTCTTTGATGTCCCCCAATACCTTTACTAAGAAGCATGAAGGAAATGATTAAGACATAATCTTGGTTATTTAGAGATATAAATAGTTGAGATACACATCAGAGTAAACTTAACATATCAATGCCCTCAAGTACCTTTTTTCTAAATGCTTTTAGTCTCCATTGTGAGCTGCTGTCCTAAAATCAAAAGTAAGACTTTGATCCATTGTATAGAAATTTTACATTTTGCTTCAGTTATTAAATTTCTAATCATATATTAAGAAGTATTTTTCTGCTATTTCAATCAGAAAAGGGAGGGTGGTGAGGCAAATTACTACAAGATTCAAGACCTGGAATGGATTCTTACCTCCTGGCCCTCTACAAGTATAGAAATTTATCTGACCCTATAAAGTAGTAAGAGAAAAATGAGGAAATAAAATGGATGGACAGGATAAAAGGAAGGGCAGAAACACTAGGGGGGAAATTAAGAGAAGGGAAAAGGGGGAATAGAAGATAAGGTAGCAGCTGAAGTAGGTAAAAATAAAAGAAACCACAATTAAGAACAGGGTGGAAAGAGAACATAAAAGTTAAAGGGGAGAAATACAGAGGTGGTAATCATAACTGTGAAGATTAATGGAATGAATTCTCCCATAAAACTGAAGTGAATAGCAGAGTGGTTTAAAAAATAGAATCCTATATGTTCTTTAAAAGAAACACATTTGACACAGAGAGAAATACAGAGTAAAGGTAAAAGGCTGTAACAGAATTTATTATGCTTCAGTTGAAGGTAAAAACAAAACAAAACAAAACAAAACAAAACAAAAAAAAAACAGGGATAGCAATTCTGATCTCAGAAAACCAAAAGTTTAAAAAAAATAGATCTTACTAAAAGAGACAATGAGGTAAAGTACATCTTTTTCAATGATACTATAAACAATGAAGTAGTAACAATATTAAATGTATATGCACCAAGAGGGAGAACAGCCAAATTTCTAGAGAAGCTTTTAAACTAGTTACAGGAAGATATAGACAGCAAAACTATATTAAGGGGGGACCTCAGACAATATAATCAGATAAGTCTAACCACAAAATAAACAAAAAAGAAACTAAAAAGGTTAATAGAATCCTGGAAAACCTAGATAAGATAGACATCTAGAGAAAATTTAATAGGTATGAAAAGGAATATACCTTTTGCTTGACAGTACATGACACCTACACAAAAATTGACCATGCATTCGGCATAAAAATCAAATACAGAAAGATAGAAATAGTAAATTCTTCCTTTTCAGGCCACAATGGAATAAAAATTAGATTCAGTAAAGGGCTAGGGAAAGTTAAACTAAAAACCAATTGGAAATTAAATAATCTAATTGTTAAAAAATGAGTGGATAAAACAACAAATCACAGAAAAAAATACATAATTTTATCCAAGAAAATGACAATATCCCTTAGGACACAGCCAAATAAAATTTTACAGGAAATTTTATATCACTAAATAGCTACATGAATAAAATAAAGAGGAGATCAATGAATTGAGTGCCCAACTAAAAAAGCTATAAAAAGAACAGATTAAAACCCTAATTAAATACCAAATTAGACATTCTGAAACTCAAAGGAGAGATTAATAAAATTATAACTAAGAAAATTATTGAATTAATTAATAAAACTGAACTAGGACTTGGTTTTATAAAAAAAAAATAGATAAACCTTTGGTTAATTTGATTAGAAAAAAGAAAGAAAAAAAAGATAAATCACTAGCATCAAAAATGAAAAGAGATAATTTGCCACCAATGACAAATAAATTAAAGCAATAAGTAGGAGCTTTTTTGCCCAACTGTATAGTAGCAAGTCTGACAATCTAATTGAAATGGATGAATATTTACAGAAATATAAATATAAATTAACAGAAGAAGAAGTAAATTACTTAAATAATCCCATTTTAGATAAAGAAATTGAACAAATCTTTAATGAAGAAGAAATTACTTTTAGACCCAGATGGGATTCACAAGTGAATTCTACCAAATATTTAAAAAACAATTAATTCTAATACTATGTAAACTATTTGGAAAAACAGGTAAAAAATATTATTACCAAATTCCTTCTATAACACAAATATAGCACTAATACCTAAACCAGGAAGATCCAAAACAGAAAAAAAGATTGCAGAGCAATCTCCCCAATGAATATTGATGCAAATTTTAAAATAAAATATTAGCTAAGTGATTACATCAACTTATCATCAAGATGATCACTAGAATCAAGTGGGATTTATACCAGTAATACAAGGCTGGTTCAATATCAGGAAAACTATAACCATATATTAAGAACAAAACCATATATAATCTCAATAGATGCAGAAAAGAAACTTTTGACAAAATATGAACCCATTCCTATTAAAATACTTGAAAACATAGGTATAAAGGGAGCTTTTAAAAAAAAAATAATAAGTAGTATCTATCTAAAGCCAATAGCAAGCATTATTGTAATGGAGAGAAGCTGTTGCTATTCTCAATAAGATCAGGAGTGAAACAAAGATGTCCATTAACAACACTATTATTCAACATTGTACTAGAAATGTTGGCTTTAGCAATAAGAAAAGAAAAAGAAATTAAAGGAATTAAAATAGGCAATGAGGACATAAAAATGTAACTCTTTGCAGATGATATGATGATATATTCAGAAAATCTCAAAAAAAAAATTAATCCAAAAACCTACTCAAAACCATTCACAGCTTTAGCAAATTGCAGGATATAAAAGAAATTCATGTAACCCATCAGCATTTTTATATGACTGACAAAGCCTACCAGCACAAGATAGAAAGAGAAATTCCATTTAAAATTACTGAGGACAAAATAAAATACTTAGAGGTTTATCTACCAAGACAAACCCAAGAACTTTATGAATGCAATTACAAAACAGTTCTCCCACAAATTAAGTCAGATCTAAACAATTAGAAAAACATCAATTGCTCATGGGTAGATCAAGCTAATATAATAAAAATGACAATTTTGCCTAAATTGGTTTAACTATCATACTGCCAAAACATTATTTTATAGAACTAGAAAAAATAATTGTCAAATTCATCTTGAAGAACAAAAGGTCAAGAATATCAAGAGAATTAATGAAAACATAGAAGGAATGGTGGTTTAAAGTACCAAACCTAAAATTATATTATAAAGCAGAAGTCATCAAAACCATTTGGTACTGGCTAAGAAATAGAGTAGTGGATCAGTGGAATAGATTAGATACACATAAGACAATAATCAAGGCCTGAATGTTGTTTTTGATAAGCCCCCAAACTTCAGCTTCTGGAACAAGAACTCACTATTTGGCAAAAATTGCTGGGAAAACTAGGAAATTATATATCAGAAACTTACCATAGACCTACATCTCACATTCCATTCCAAAATTAGGTCAAAATGGGTACATGATTTGGACATACAGAATGATATAAACAAATTAGAAGAGCAAGGGATGATTTACCTATCAGATCTTTGGAGAAGGGAGGAATTTATGGGCAAAGAAGAACTAGAGAACATTGTAAAAAGCAATAGACAACTTTGATTACATTAAATTAAAAACATTTTGCATAAACCAAACCAATAGGAACAAAATTAATAAGAAGTATAAACCTGAGGAAAAAAATTATAACCAGTGTTTCTGATAAAAGTCTCATTTCTAAAATATATGAAGAACTGTGTCAAATTTATAAGAATAGAAAACTGGAAATTAGTATGGCAGAAACTAGGCATGGACCTACATTTAACACCACATACTAAGATTAGATCAAAATGGGTCCAAGATTTAGGCATAAAGAACGAAATCATAAATAAATTGGAGGAACAGGGGATGGTTTGCCTCTCGGACTTCTGGAGGAGGAAGGAGTTTGTGTCCAAGGGAGAACTAGAGACCATTATTGACCACAAAATAGAAAATTTTGATTACATCAAATTAAAAAGTTTCTGCACAAACAAAACTAATGCAAACAAAATTAGAATGGAAGTAACAAATTGGGAAAACATTTTTACAGTTAAAGGTTCTGATAAAGGCCTCATCGCCAAAATATACAGAGAATTGACTTTAATTTATAAGAAATCAAGCCATTCTCCAATTGATAAATGGTCAAAGGATATGAACAGACAATTTTCAGATTATGAAATTAAAACTATTTCTACTCATATGAAAGAGTGTTCCAAATCACTATTGATCAGAGAAATGCAAATTAAGACAACTCTGAGATACCACTAGACACCTGTCAGATTGGCTAAGATGACAGGAACTAATAATGATGAATGTTGGAGGCACTGTGGAAAAACTGGGACACTGATGCGTTGTTGGTGGAGTTGTGAAAGAATCCAACCATTCTGGAGAGCAATCTGGAATTATGCCCAAAAAGTTATCAAAATGTGCATACCCTTTGACCCAGCAGTGATACTATTGGGCTTATATCCCAAGGAAATACTAAAGAAGGGAAAGGGACCTGTATGTGCCAAAATGTTTGTGGCAGCCCTTTTTGTAGTGGCTAGAAACTGGAAAATGAATGGATGTCCATCAATTGAAGAATGGTTGGGTAAATTATGGTATATGAATGTTATGGAATATTAATGTTCTGTAAGAAATGACCAACTAGAGGAATACAGAGAGGCTTGGAGAGACTTATATCAACTGATGCTGAGTGAATCGAGTAGAACTAGGAGATCATTATACACTTCAACAATGATACTGTATGAGGATGTATTCTGATGGAAGTGGATATCTTCAACATAGAGAAAAGCTAATCCAATTCCAATTGATCAATGATGGACAGAATCAGCTACAGCCAGAAAAGGAACACTGGGAAATGAGTGTAAACTGAGAGCATTGTTTTTGTTGTTGTTATTGTTGCTGTTGTTGTTGTTGTTTTGTTTTGTATTGTTTTGCTTTTTTTTTGTTTGTTTGTTTGTTTTTGTTTCTCTTCCCAGATTATTTTTACCTTGGGAATACAATCCTTCCTTTGCAACAACAACAAAATGCAGTTCTGCACATATATATTGTACCTAGGATATACTATAAGATATTTAATATGTATGGGAATGCTTGCCATCTAGGGGAGGGGATGGAGGGAAGGAGGGAAAAAACTCGGAATAGAAGGGAGTACAAGGGATAATGTTGTAAAAAAAATTACCTATGCATATGTACTGTCAAAGAAAATGTTATAATTATAAAATTAATAAAAAAATTTATAAGAATACAAGTTATTCCCCAATTGATAAATGGTCAAAGGATATGAACTGACAATTTTTAGATGGTGAAATTAAAGCCATGAACAGTTATATGAAAAATGCTCCAAATCACTATTTATAAGAGAAAAAGCAAATTCAAACAACTCTGAGGTACCACCTAATATCTCTCAGATAAGATGACAGGAAAAGATAATGAAAAATGTTGGAGGGGATGTGGGAAAACTGGGATACCAATGCAATTTGGGCGGAGTTGTAAAATGATCCGACCATTCTGGAGAGCAATCTGAAACTATGCCAAAAGATTATCAAACTGTGCATACCCTTTGACCCAGTAGTGCCATTACTGGGTTTGTATCCCAAGGAAATCATAAAGGAGGGGAAATGACACACATGTGCAAAAATGTTTTAGCAGGTTTTTTTTTTTTTTTTTTTTTTTTTTTTTTTTGGTGGTAGCAAAGAATTGGAAAGTAAATAGATGCCTATCAATTGGGGAATGGCTGAACAAGTTGTGGTATATGAAGGTAATGGTATATTATTGCTTTTTAAAAATGGTAAATTGATTTTTAAAAGTCTTGGAAATATTTACATGAACTGATGCTGAGTGAAAGAAGCAAAAACAGGAATATATTGTACACAATAACAGGAAGAATGTGGATGAAAAACTATGAAAGGCTTGGTTCCTCTCAGTGGTTCAGTAATCCAAAACAATCCCAATAGATCTTGGACAGAAAATTCCATTTGCATCCAGACCAAAAAAAGAAAAAAAGAAAAAAAAAAAACCTTAGAAGACTAAATGTAAATCAATACATGCTATATTCAGTTTTTGTTTGTTTTTTATCTCTCCTATAGATTTTCCCTTTTGCTCTAATTTTTCTCTCCCAACTGGATTCATAAACACTGTGTATTTAGAAAACATTAAAAAAATGATAGAATTGAGATAACAAAAAGAGTATCTATTGGAGGAAATAAAGGAAAATAGGTTCATCTCAACAATTAAAGGGGAATAGTCTTCATGAGGAGCAAGGTCATATCATATGAAACAGAAATAAATGAAGAGACAGTGTCAGAATGTGTAAGAATGATATGAAATGAAGAAGCAAGTATAGGGAGCTCATGATGAATGATTTCAACATTTTTCTGTATGGTATGAGCTTTGTGTAGCTGGAATTTGTAAAGGGCTGAAACTCTTGAGTCAATGCACTGAGGTTGCACAATTGAGCACTTGAGGCTAATTACCAATTGGACAATATAAGACTATGCTTGGAAAATGGCCCTTACCACTATCCTGTGCTATCCCACTTATTTGGTGTATACAGAGAATTGTGGGAGGGACTAGGAGGTGGATTGTGACTAGCAAGACACACTCTGGGCTAGAGAGGAAGAGGTAAGGTTGTGGAGATCCTATGTGTCCACTTTGACTTCTACTGCTAAAGACCAAGAATAAAGACTTTTGCTTATCTTGACTCCAACTGATTCTAAGGTATCCAGGGTGCTAACACAGTCATTACAGGGATTCATGGAAGTTTTGAGGAGGAATGATAAGGTTTGGAAAAGCCATCATGTAGAATACAGTATTCAATTGATAATGCAGTTATACTAGGATTACTTAGAAGCAATAAGGACTCAATTGACTTTGAATAACACAAATTTGCCCTGAATCCAGTCAGAACACTTGCATGATTTTTCCACCTTCATTTAGCAGAACATGTATTATACTGAAGGCAAAAAAATAGTAGAAGTGATCTCAGATTGCGTTTTCACAGAGTGCAATCAGTGAAAAGAGAAAAGGCCAAGGTTATAAGAGAATAGAGTAATGAAAAGCTGTATTGTTTTAACAAGGGTACAAGATGGAGAAAAGAAAATAGAGTGGCTAGTATAAAGAAAATGAACCATGAGAAAATTGAGAAGTAAGGGTAAGGACCTAGAGTAGAGTTGGGTAAGAGAATTTAGAAGAGGTGAAAATCCAATAGATTATGATCAAATAAGGAATTTTCAGAATTATTTAAAACATGGAGGTAGTGTATTTGTGAATGACATGAAGAACAAGAGTATGGCTACTTTTGTTTCTCATTATGGTATGATGGAAATATAGGTCATGGGAAATATGGAATTTAAGGACCAAAATTGTTAGGGTTTTTGAGGTAAAATCTATAGGTATATAAGGATAAAAGCAAGAACTGGCAAGGACAGAAAAACTGAGTCATATTGGTTGGTTGTGGTCCTTTGTTCTCAAACAGGGGCAAAGTGACATCACTATTTTAAAGTTAAGTTACAATGTATTTAACTATATATGAGCTTAGAATGCACTAACAAGACAGGCACAAGTAATCTATGTGAACATTTGGGGTACACTCTCTAAATTGGAACATCTCATTGTTTCTTTGAAGCACTTCAATCCTACCATCTCCTTAAAACGCAGTCTCTTCTTTAATGTGGATGTGCTCTTGCCAGTGTCTCCCATGTCACAGAATCAATCCAGAGTTCTTTAGAAAGACCTTGAGAGTGTCCTTGTATTGCTTCTTCTGACTTCTATGTGAGTGCTTGCCTTGTGTGAATTCTCCATAAAACATTATTTTGGGCAATGTATATTTGACATTTGAACAGCATGGCCAGAACATCGGAATCGTGCTCTTTGCAGCAGAGTTGAAATACCTGGCAATTTAACTAAAGAAAATACTTCAATGTCTGTTACCTTATCCTGCTAAGTGATCTTCAGACTCTAAGACTCAAATGGAAAAGATTCAGTTTCCTAACATGGAACTGGTATACTGTCCAGGTTTCACAGGCATACAACAATAAGGCCAGTACAATAGCTTTGTAGACCTTCAGTTTGGAAGTCGTCAAAACTATTTTTTCCACATTTTCCTTTGGAGCTTCCCCAAAATTGAGCCAATTCTAACAACACATGTATAAATCTCATTATCAATGTGTATATCGCTAGAAAGTACACTGCCAAGGTAAGTGAACTTATCCATATTATTCTAAACTTCTCAATTTGCAGTAACCAATGGTTTTGTCTATAATTGGCATGAGTGCTGGCTGATGGAGTGCTTTCGTGATCTTTGTGTTAATTATTAAACTAAAATTTGCAAGCAGCATAGAATTAATCCATATTTTGTTGCATATCAGGATCAAAGGCTGAATTGACTGCACAATCAACTGCAAACAAAAAAGCATGCACCCACACTCCCTCTGTTTTAGTTTTGGCTTGTTGGCTTGTTGACTTTTCAAGTTGAAGAATTTACTATGTGTGCTATTGTTGATCTAAATGTTATGTACATCCTCATTCAAGATAGTTGATAACATGATTTAAAACATCTTGCTAAAAAAAAAAAAACCATGAAGGCAAGTGCACAGTCTTGTTTCACTTAACTGGTGACTAGAGAAGCACAAGAACAATGTCTATTAACCAGAAGCCAGGCCAGCATGCCAGCATGAAAACTGATATACAATGCTGATGAACTTCTGGGCAACCAAATCTTAACATAATTTTTATAAGCCCTCATAACATAATTAAAGACCTTGGTCAGATTGACAGATCTTGTGTATGGACTTCTTAGAATTTCTCCCGGAATTTCCAGGTAGAAAATGCAATACCTACCATTCCTCAGCTCTCCCTGAAGCCCCACTGTCTTCCAAGTAGATGACTATCTTGCAGGTGATAGATGACTATCTTCCAGATGAAGGACCAGCCTTTTAAAGAGGACTGTGGTAATAATTTTGCCAACAGTGAAGAAGAGAGAGACCTTTCTCTGTTTTGATTGACATAGGACAATCTATTTTTTTAACATTATAGACATGGACAATGAAGGTGTTTTTGAATTCCTGGGTGATAATCTCTTTTGCTGTATAATTTGGAAAATTTCAGTCAACTTTTATATAGACAATGGGCCTTGTAACTTGTAAATCCCAACTGAGAAAGAATCAGCACTTTCCCACAGGAGAAGAGCTTAATAGCATTCAGAATCTTTTCAGCTGGAAATTTGGCTAGAGAGGGATTAATTTCAACCTGATGTAAATGGATAATGGCTTTAGCACTGGATGAAGAGTGTCTGTTGAGAACACTATGGTCTTCAGGCAATAGCTACAAGGATTTTATTGGGTGATAGATATGTGAGTGAATCTCAAAGCAGGAGAGGTTACTGAGTTATGGAGGTAGGGAGAGAACCTGAAAGTGGCAATGAGGTAGTGTAAGGGTCCTTTAAATGGGTGGGCACAGAACAACAGGAGATTTGAGTGGCCCAGAAGTATTCTCTATGGATATAGGACTTCCCTGTGGGTGGGATCTTGGCCATATTGAGATAGTTTTGTAATGGGTGACGGCTCTCTCACTGGTTGGCTGTGTATGTGACCTCACAGGCCCTTTATAAGCCCACTGCAGACAGCAGTCACTCTCTTTAACCTGGTGCTCTTTAACCTGGCTCCCTAGCCTGGGGTAGCCAAGCCAAGCCAAGCTGATAGATAGCCAAGAGAGGTAAGAAGTTTGGCAGTGAACACGTAGGTCTTCAGACCAGTAGGTATAATAAAGGCTTTTGAGATTACATGTGGCTGTTCTTGAGTGTGCTACCAATTATTAAACTACTATTCAAGAAATTGTGGTCAGAGACCTTTGAAGGCCTCAGAGAAGGTGAGCCGGGTAGAGTTGACACTGCAAAGGTCAGTGGTCAAAGGTACTCTGTAGGGCCTAGGACATACTGGTAATATTTACTGCCAGGAGGGCATGTTACAAGATAGGGAGTATTCCAACACACATACATTAACCAGGGAGCCTAGAGGAATAAGTGAAGGTACACAGTACTGGTAGTCAGGGAGAGTTGTGTTTCAGTGATAGCTAGTAGATGGACAGAATGGGAGAGGGAATTTTTAATTTGAAAGGAAGTGTTGCCTATGGAACAGGTAATACAGAGGGCATGGTGAAAGAATAAAGTAGTAGTAAGAATTTAGGGTGACATGGCTGAGGGGAGTATTTTATATTAGGAAGAATATTGTGAAGGGGGGACAAGATCATAATATTATTTCCTTTACATTGACACTGAGGTAGAATGGCTGACAGTGCTCATGTTAATGATTGAGGAGTCCAGGTGTGATTTAGGATAAAATCACCACAAAAGCCACCAAGAGTGTGTTCTGCTCCAGCTCTTTCCTTTCTTCTGTGAACAAGTGGGATTTAATTACTCTGACTCTTTATTGACCCATCAATAAAAATAATTTTAGGGTACTCCACCTTCTAATATCTCAGCCAGAATTTGTTCTAGTCTATTTTAAGGGTATTGAGTTCCTCATCCATAAAAGGAAGAAATTGAACTAAATTATATACAAGGTTCTTGTCAGCCACAGATTCATTATTTTTTCTACTATAAATAATATGTCTACAATTTCCTTACCTATAGCAACCTACATTCTCAAGTAATGTAATAGGTTCATAGAATAATAACTCTAGAGTTAGAAGAGATATCAAATACTGAGAAGTCCAACCTTTTCATTTTACAAATGAGTAAACTGAGGAGCAGGAAGTTTAAGTGACTCACCACTTATACAGATAGTGAAAGGAAGAAAAATATTTGTAATCAAGTCTGAGATTTGAACTCCCCATCCTATTTGTATTACTTTTATTGGTAGGACAGAGAGTCTGAGATCCTCCCAAAGCCATTGTATTAAATATGCTTGTTCTCAAATTTATCTGTTAACCAGTTTACTCTACTTTACTGTGTGCTCATTGGTAATCACCTATCCTGAATCCTGTAGTCTGTGGTGACTTTCTGTGTTTAAGGATACGAGTGATCTAATATCTCATTAGGTTGACTAATGGAAGTTCCAAAGCCAAGTGTTGTTTTGTTTTGTTTTTTCTGTATTAACTAAGTAGCCTTCCATCTCTCCCTTCTCATTGACCTCATGTGTCTTTCATAAGCTGATGACTCTTTTAGAATACCTTCTTCTTATTGACATTGAAATATATTAAGCTTCTTCCTTTACATTAAAAGACCCAGACAATTCATCTCCAATTCTGCTTCACCTTCTGCATCAGAATGTCAGGCAAATGAAAGAGTAATCACCAACCACTTGTGATTTGCAGAAGTTTGACACAACCAGGTGTTACACTAAAATCAGATTAGCTTTCATTCTAACTGTCATGTTACTTTTTAAAGAAACATATTGATCTTTCAATCTACTAAAAACTTTGGCCTTTTTTCATAAAAATGTTGTCTAGCCATACTTCTGTAGATGTACACATATTCATAAGTATACATACAAATAGGTACATATACATACAAAAATATGATTCATATATATTTATATATCCAAATGCAAATGAATAATTTTTTATTTATTTCAATATATTTCATCTTTTTATATTTAGTTTGCTAGCCTAGACAGTAAAGATTTTATTGAATTCTGTCTCTCTCATCTAGGGTATTAGCTGTCCTTTTCAGCTTCATGCCATCAGCAGATTTGATAAGCATGACAATTTTGCCTTCACCCCAGTCACTGATAAAAATGTCAAACCAAGCCAAACTCTTTATAAAGAAACACCATTCTCTAGATCTATCATTATAGCATAGATAATTAACAATGTCTGTAGAATTCAAATGTATTGGTTAATTTGATAACAAAGACTAAATTTTAAAAATGAATTTTAAAAATTTGCATATCTTTGAATCTCTCTCTTTACATATAGGGACATGGAATCCTTCCTATATCTCAGGCAGTATGATTAATTACATCTTAAAATATAAAGCATTGACTTGAATGTAATAAGATGAAATTCAATAGGAATAAATGTAAAATCTCACATTTGAGCACAAAAAAATCAATTTTAAATTTATAAGATGCTTAGATTAGCAATTCTTAAAAAATGGAAGTTTGAGTCAGAAGTGTGGTTGTTGTTGTTAATGTTGAGTTGTTTTTCAATCATGTTTGACTCTTTGTGATACCATTTGGTGTATTTTTAGCAAAGACACTGGAAAGGCTTGCCATTTTCTTCTACAGCTCATTTTACATGTGAAGAAACTGAGGCAAACAGGGTGAAGTGACTTGTTCAGAGTCTCACAGCTATTAAGTGTCAGAGACCAGATTTGAACTCAGGAATATGAGTCTTTCCTGCATTATATCCAATGCATCATCTTGCTGTTCCTAGAAATATGATATGACAACCAAATAATACTATCTTGGGCTGCATTAGAAGGGGCAAAGCTCCCAAGAATAAGGAGTGCATTGTGCTCTCCTCTGACTTAATTTGGAATATTGTTTAGTTCTGGGCAGCCATGGTTTAAGAAGAACATTGATAATTTGGAAAGTATCCAAGGGAAGAATATTGAATCCATATTATATGAGCATAAGATGAAGAAACTGGGTATGATTAATCTGAAGGAAGGAAGTTTTTGAAAGGCTATCACATAGAATATAATTAATAATAACTAATATATACCAGTGCTTACTATGTGTCAGGCACTGTGCTAAATACTTCACAACTTTTATCTCATTTGACTCATATTACTATTATTATTGTAATTATTGTACAGATGAGAAAGCTAAAACATACAGAGCTTAAGTGACTTGCCCAGGATCACACAGCAATTAAGTGTCTGAGATCACTTTTGAACTCCAGTTTTTTTGACTCTCAATTCATTATCTACCTTTGTGAATGGATGAATAAAAATTTTTCTGCTCGGGCAGACCTATGAATAATGCATTAACTTACAAAATGAGCCAGACAGTTTTGTAGTCAGGAAATCCAAATGTAATTTCTACAGACTTTCCTTAACCATATAGTTTGCAAAAACAAGCAAACAAACAAAAAACAGGTCTTTGAGACTGAAATAGGATACTTCAAGGAGTCATGAATTCCAAGGAGTCACTCCTCCTTGGACTTCTCTAAGAGAGAGTGCTTAATAATTCATCATATATGTTATAAGGGAATTTCTTACATAGATGGATTGGGCATATGGTCACTGAGGTGACTTCTACCTCTCCTGAATGTGATTCTATGATTTTGTGATCTTATAGCACTTTCCCCAGATCTCTTTTTTATTCTTCTTACATCATTATTGTACCTCCATTATCTATGCTTATTTTGCCTCTCAATCTCTCTTTATCAGATTACAGGTCCATGAAAATAAGGTCAGTGGGGAGCCAATATGGCAAAATAGTAGGAAGAAGTAAAGCTAATCTCACCCTGGCATGACACCTCAAAGCCTATTTAGGAAATGAACCAGAATGAATCCTTACTCAGAAATCCAAGAAAAAAATACTATTAAGTAACTTTTTTTCCTAGTTTAGGTCAGCATACTAACAAAAACAACAACAACAACAAACAAACAACAACAGCAACAACAACAAAAGCATTGAAATAGGTATCTACCTAGGAAAGGTCCTATACAACAGTCCAGTATAAAAGATGTTGTGTACCAGGCAAAAAACTTACAAATCCAGCAAATATGGGGGTAATCTTGTACAAGGTATAGCACAGATACCAATTACTTCCTACTCAGTTAAAGAGTACATATCTGATGCTGACTAGGGTGCCTATGATATTCCAGAGCAAGGAGCAGTCATAAGCTATCAGCTATGTATAAGCAAGGAACAAGTTCAGAAGAAAAAAGAAGATACATGATTCTGCTCTCAGGAGCTGAGCATGATCTCCATTAAAGCCGCTAGCCCAGGGTCAATCCTGCAGTAGAATAGTTAGAGCAAGGAATGATAAATAAAAGGTGAGCCTTCATGTCTGTTTCTCTGAACTTGGCTCCAACCCAACTCAGGTAAGTCACTTTTAACACTCAGGGAACAAAAATTAGAAATTTAATGTTTGAGGATCACTGAAAGTTTGAAATTTTCCAACCCAACCTATCCCTTAGATCCTAGAAAAATTAAAGACTTGATACCCTCAAAAAAGAAGTAGCAATGTCAACCCAGATATTCCTTCCAAAACTAGACAGTGCTAAGTCCCATGTATGCTATTTTCCTGATTCTGCTCACTTCCATTCATACAAGTCTGTGTAGATTTCTCTGAAAATTCCATATGTATAGAATGAAGTGAGCAGAAACAAGAGACAGTATATTTAATGACAACATGGCTATGTATTCATACACAAATATGTATGGAATCATATTTCTGAAATACCTAGAGTACATATAGAAATATCTATATCAATGCATATATGAATGCATATATATATACATATGTAGAAAGAGATAGAAACATCTATAAATCTATATACAGAGATCTACCAATATATATTAAAAACTTGAGGTAGAGGGAAAGACAGAGAAAGAAATAGAGAATAAAATATCCATTAGGACTATGACAGCTAGGGGGTGCAGGAGATAGAAAAACTGGCTTGGAGTCAGGAAGACGAGTTCAAATCCATTTTAAAATATCTACTGGACAAATATCTTTTCTGGATAAGTCACTTCAATATGTTTGTATCAGTTTCTTCATCTATAAAATGAACTGCTGAAGAAAATGTCAAACTAGTCCATTATCTTTACCAGGGAATATCCTAAATGGAATCAAGAAGATACGGCATGATTAAAATGACTGAATAACAACAATATTTCTAAGGAAATGTGAATGCTGCATGATTTTTAGGGGATAAGATGGATGGATTACTCAACTCAACATGCCTACTATAATTTATGTGCTATTTAATATAATTGAACATCTATGATGTATCAGACATTGTGCTGGTTGCTAAGATATGAAAACATAAATTAAATAGTCTCTGCCTTCAATGAGCTTATATATTATTTGACTATAACATGTGCATAGATGAGTTTTCTCAAAAACAATTATGAGCCTTCTCTTAAATATACAAGGTATTTATATTCTTCTTCTGAATTGGAAAATGAGTCATAAATCAGCTCACTGGTAAAGATATTTCTTATCTTAATGTGATCTCACTCTCTTTACCCTTTTCCAACTAGACTCACATGACACAGTAAGATTTACATGTTAACTTCTATTAAACAAAACTGTCCCTTTGAAATTAAGGGTAAAGAGCATAAGAAAATTGCCACCACAACAGAAACAAACATTGGGTCAAGAATGTTTTTTATGTTAAAGTATATGTTAAATACAATATATGTATACACGTTTATACAGTTATCTCACTGATCAAAACAGGTCAGATCTAGAAAAAGGGTAAAAAAAAACAGAGAAGGAAAACAAAAATAGAAGCAAACAATAACAGAAAGAGTGGAAATGCTATGTTTTGGTCCACACTCATTTCCCATAGTTCTCTCTCTTGATGTAGCTGAGTCTCTTCATTACTGAACAATTGGAACTAGTTTGGATCATCTCATTGTTGAAGAGAGCTACGTCCATCAGAATTTATCATCATATAGTGTTGTGGTTGAAGTATATAATGATTTCCTGGTTCTGCTCATTTCACTCAGAATCAGTTCATGTAAGTCTCTCCAGGCCTTTTTGAAATCACCCTGCTGGTTATTTCTTACAGAGCACATTATTCAGCCATTCTTCATTTGATGGGCATTCATTTAATTTCCAATTTTTAGCCATTACATAAAGAGCTGCCACAAACATTGTTGCATATACAGGTCCCTTTCCCTTGTTTAAGATCTCTTTGGAATATAAGCCCAGTAGTAACACTGCTGGATCAAAGGGTATGCACAGTTTGATAACTTTTTGAGCATAGTTCCAAATTGCTCTCCAGAATGACCGGATTCTTTCACAACTCCACCAACAATGTATCAGTGTACCAGTTTTCCTACATCCCCTTCAACATTTGTCATATCTTTTCCTGTCATCTTAACAAATCTGAGAAGTCTGTAGTATCTCGGAGTTGTTTTAATTTGCATTTCTCTGATCAATGATTTGGAACACCTTAACATATGACTAGAAATAATTTCAATTTCTTCACTTGAAAATTGTCTGTTCATACCTTTTGACCATTTATCATTTGAAGAATGGCTTGATTTATTATAAATTTGAGTCAATTCTCTATATATTTTGGAAATGAGACCTTTATCAGAACCCTTGACTATAAAAATGGTTTCCCAGTTTATTTCTTCTCTTCTGATCTTGTCTGCATTAGGGTCCCAAATTCCTTCCTCCTACACAGTTCTAAGAGGTGAAATATCCTATGTTGTTCTAATTTATTTATAATCTCATTCTTTATGCCTACATCAGCAACCCATTTTGACCTTATCTTGGTGTACAGTGTTGATAATTTTTTTTTTAAATCAGCTCTATCTGATACTGAAATGTCTCATTATGGGTAATTTCAAATCAGGTAATAATATGATTAAAATTCAACTACTTTTTCTATTTTGAAGAGCCAAGTAGCTTTAAGAACATAAAGTTCAAATGTAAGGATCAGGAAAGTAAAGTGTCCAGGCTAAATCATGATCTTTGAGGAATTCTTGGGTATCCTGATACTTTTAGACAATTTCAAAAGCCCTTGGATTAGATCCCAGTAAATGTTGTTTATGCCCTGGTTGCAGTCAATCTGAGACATTCATTATCATGTTCAATCATGGGCTGAGGCAATTAGCCCATGCTGATATTTCTGTCACTCTCTGCCTTTGTTCATAATCTATCTGAGTTCTCTTCTTACAATCTGGCTTTGAAGAAGTAAAAATTTTTATTAAAAAAATAACCTGATTAGAAACCAAGATGGAATATTAGAGGCAACTAAGTTGAACTCTCTCAACATTACCCACCAAATAATTTTAAAATAAGACTTCAAATAAAATGCTGAATTATCACAGCCAATAAAGTGTCAACAGAAGACATTTTTTCTTAGCCTAATAAAAATTAGAGGGTTAATAAAAGTTTGTGATACCACAGTGAAGGCCTGTCAAGAGTCCACACACATAGAAGTAACAAGGGCCTAAGCATCAGCAGAAGCTCAGAGTTCTCACCTTAAAAATAGTGAGGAAAATAATCAGAAACATTATATAGAGTCCTCTTCTGGTACTGCGTATTGTTGGCACTGATTGACAGCTCTATTTCCCATACATAGTTCTTTATCACAATTTCAGGGCAGAAAGGAGCACTGAGGGATCAGTCACAATGGAGCAGGGACTCTGCTCTTAGTGCCAAGGGAAGAGAATACTACCACTTGTGGCTATAGGAGACCAGGGCTCTTCCTGGACAAAGATAGAGGTATGATACAGGGGATCAGTGATGATAATAATTTTCCCAGGGTCACAACTCTTTAGAAGCCCACAACATTTGTGGACTCCCAGGATTAACTGAAAGTAATAGCACAAAAAGTTTAAAACTTGGAACAGTGCCTCCCCACCCAAATGTGAGCAGAGACTAACTTTAGCATAAAATTCTAAGTAAAAAAAAAAAAATAAGCTTGAAAAATGAGCAAACAACAACAACAAAAAAGATTTGATCATGAAAAGCTACTTGTCTACAGAGAAGATCAAGAAATAAACTCAGAAGACAACGATGTAAAAACAGATACAAAGTCTGAAATAAAAATTCCAATTGGGCCCAAGTTAAAATGTTAAAGTGTTAAAAGTGTTTTTAAAAAAAGAGGTCAGAGGGGTAGAGAAAAAATTAGGGAAAGAAATGAAAATGATGCAAAAATATTAAAAGAGAATAGTTTGGCAAAAGCACAAAAATATTGAATTACATAACACCTCAAAAACAGAATTAGACTAGTAATAAAAGAGGAGCATAAATTTGCTAAAGAGAATCTCCAACAAAAATAGAATTGGCCAAATGGGAAAAGAAGTGAATAAAATAATTCCTTAAAATTTAAAATTGGGCATAAGGAACCTAATGATTCCATAACACATAAAGAAACTATTTAAAAAGTCAGAAGAATGAAAAAATAAAAGAAAAAAATGTGAAATATCTCATTTGAACAACAACCTGGGAACTAGATCAAAGAGAGAGAACTTAAGAATGAAGGTACCACCTGAATTCCATAATCAAAAAAATAACTTAGACATAATATTACAAGAAATTAGTAAAGCAAACTGCCCAAAGATAATTCAGATCTAGAAAGTAAAATGGAAGTTAAAAAACCCACCAATCACCTCCTAGAAGGGATTTTTTTTGGAAGACATTTCTAAATGAAAACTTCCAGAAGTATTATAGCCAAATTTCAGAACTCTCAGGCCAAAGAGAAAATATTTCAAGCAGCCAGAAAAACATGACTCAAATACCATTAAACCACAGACAGGTTTACATAAGATTTAGTGGTCCAAGTTAAAAGAAAAAAAGGTTTGGGATATTATATTCCAAAAGGCAAAAGAGCTAGATTGAAAACCAAGTATAACATATTTAGTAAAACTGACTATAATCTTTCTTAAGGGAGGGGATAGATATTTGTAAAGTTCTTGAATTATGAGGTACCGGTCGTCTGCTCAATTATAATCCTACTCTGGAGGAGATCTGTAAAATCTTTTCCTCTGTGCACAGGTTTCTTGGGAGTTCTGAATCTCCTCCAACTCTTGTCCTTCCTCAAATCAGACTGGTTTCCTTTCAGCCTGCCTGGCGTCAAAACTCTATCCCAGAGTTGATTCTCTTAGACCCAATGCTGCCCTTCTTTTATCCACCCAGAGAATAGGCATGTGAGAACTCAATGGGATGTGGGGAAATACTTCCACCAATGAACGTACTCCTCTTAGAATTCTTAAGGTATAAACTCCCTTTAAAGGCTAGAACCAAAGGTCTGAGCCAGAGAACTGTCAAGTCAACCTGAGTTCTCACCTTGTAATTGTCCAGACAACCTGAGTTCTCACCTTGTAATCCTAAAAGATATTTAATGAAATAAAGAAATTTCAAACATTCCTGATGAAAAGACCAGAGGTGAATTTTTAAAAATTGACATTGAAATATAAGAAACAAGAGAGGCATAATAAAGTAAACATGATTTATTTCAAAAATCATAACCATCATAAGTATTTCAATAAAATTAAACTCATTGCTTCTGTTGTATGTCCTTTGTTTTAGAGGAGGACCATGACATCAGGGAGAAGATGCCATGACATGAAAGTCAGTTGGATTTGATTGAGGGAGGGCTGTGCAAGGTTGCCTACCTTACTTTCCTCTCCAAAGCTATTTGGGCCCAGTGGCCAGATATAGATCAGGATAATTGGAGATGGCCTTGGATGAAATGGATTTTTTCAATTTAAGATCTTCAACAGCTATCAGTTTCACTGAGGCCACATCCATTCAGTGATTAAAACTACGTAGCAAATGAGGGAAAGACTTTCCTTTTTCACCTAGTTCAAAAAACAAATTTAAATAAATCTGGGAGGAAAAGATCCTCAGTATTTCTGGCCAAACTTATTTAATAACTAATAATTGCTATTTATATTCAATCTGAGGCAGTCAGGAAACAATGAAAAAATGGGGCTTGGTTTAGGATGTATTGGTGGCCAATGAGAAGATGGTACATGTAACTTTTAAGAATTTTAACATTATTAGAGTAATTAAAAGTAATTTACATCAACAGAAAGCATGGGTGGGAATTTATTGTTTTGAAATTATCTCCAAAAAGATTGAAGAAAGAAGAAAAAAGGAATGCATTTGGAGAAAGAGGAAGGAAGAGATAGAATATGGAAAATGTTTTTTTCTTATATAATAGGTAACAGTGATGATGAGTCAGTGAACTACATCCTTGTAAAAGTTCAATTTGAGACTGAATGACTGTCAAGAATAAAGCATATTGAGCTCCAAGAAGCTTTCTCTCTCCATGAATCCTTCCTTGATTGCTCCTCTCACCCTTGTTAGTGAAGTCTCCTTTCTTAAAGAAATAAGGAAGTCATAGAAGAAAGAACTTTTACAGTGGAGGGGAAAAGAGGACTGTTGACAGGCAATGTTTGAACTTCACTCATCACAGCTCATTCAAAGAATATACAGAGTCAGTTGCTCATAGAACTGTAATATTATACATCCAATATTCAGAAAGGAATAGCAAATATGTAGCTTCCCTGATTATCAAATTTTGCTCCAGCCCATCTTAAACAGAAAGGCACACAGAGAGTCAAAATCTGGGGCAGCTAAATGAACAAAAAAAAAATCATATAGCAATTATGACCTCAAATTTTAAAAATCTAATTAAAAGGGATATTCAGGAAAACTACATTTTACTAAAAAGGTATCAAAGGAAATGAAGTAATATAAAAAAAAAAATTTATAGCAAGTTTCTCCTGTAAAGGCCTCTTTTCTCCTATATATACTGAGTCTAACAATCACATTTATAAAATGAAGAACTATTTCCCAATTGAGAAATGGTCAAAGGAAAGAAATAAGTAGTTTCTATAAGAAATCAATTATTTATATAGTCACTTGAAAAAATACTCAAAATCATAAATAACTAGAGAAAAGCAAATTAAAACACTGAGGTATCACCTCACACTTCAGAAATGAGAACTACTAGAAAAACTAAGGAAAAATAGGTACTCATATGAATTATTGATGGAATAGTAAAATGGTCTAACTATTGTGAAGAACAATTTGGAATTAGGTTGAAAGGACTGTGAAACTATGCATACCTTTGACCCAGCAATATGTTTCCCAGATTTTTGTCATTAACTGAGGAATGATTAAACAAGTCAGCATAGATTGCGATGAAACAATATTGTGAAAGGGAGCTTTAAGGAAAAAAAAAAAAAAAAAAAAAAAAAAAAAAAAAAAAAAACAACATAGCAAGACCATGACACAAAATGAAATGAGAAAAGGAAGATTCTTGTACACAATAACAGCAATATTGTAATGATGACCAATAGTGAAACATTTGTCTACCTGATCAACAGAATGACCCCAGATAATTCCAAATGACTCATGAAGGAAAAAAAAATTCCACCTCCAGAACTGATGGATTCTGAAGGCAAATTGAAATATGATTTTCTCACTTTCTTTACTTTTCTTGTTTTGTTGAGACATGGCTAATATGGAAATGTTTTCTATATTTTCACATACATAAGTGATATCAAATTGTGTGCCTTCTCAGTGGGTAAGAGAGATGGTAAAAGAGAGAGTGAGAATTTGGGATTTAAAATTTAAAAATAAAAGAATTTCTCAAATGAATAAAACAAAAAAGTTTTTAATTTAAAAAAAATCACATTCATAAACCAGAATTCATTCAGCTGTTCCCCAATTGATAAGAAAAAAAGTGATGGAATCTATATGCAGACTGAGATATACATATTTTTGGACATGGGTAATAGGGAAATGTATTTTGCCTGACAATGCATATTAGTGTAAGGTTATTGTTTTTAAGGGGAGGAAGTGAGAGAGAAATAAACAGGTATTTGTTATTTTTAAACATTAAAATAATTTCAATTCAAACTTTTAAACATTTGTTGGCATCTTTTGATTTTAATTTCTGACATATTCATTTTTTCTAACTCCCCAAAATATATATCTTGTGACAAAGAACATAAAGGAAGTAGGAAAAATTCTATTCAGCAAAACTAACAAATTGATTGAGACTGGAGAGTATTTGAAATATTTCACACTCAAGAAAAAGGAAGAAGCAGAAAAGGAGAGAAGAAGTGAAAAGGAAAAGGTAGGAAGGAAAAGAAAACTCTTGTAATAAACATTAACAGTCAAGAAAAATGAATTCTCAAATTGCCCATGTCCAAAAATGTGTCTCATGTTGCTTATCATGTCAAATGGGATAACTTGGACCTAAGAAATTGCAAATGCTACAAAACAAGATTTGATTCATTATTTGTGGTTTTCTGGATTTAATAAGGTAATGAAAATGTTAATAATGCAAATTAATTTTTAAAATATTTATTTGTTTCAATGAGGCAAAAATCTACCTTTTCACCCTCATCCTATCCCCAAATTTAGAATATAAGAAAAACAAAGCCCATTATAAATGTGTTCTGCATATTTTCTTTAAATCTGATTGTTAAACATTTACCAGCATATCCCTAATTTGCCTACAATGCCATGACTTCAAATCAGGGGCAATACCAATTTTCTATTTCAGATCCCACCCACTCCTCAAAAATAATATGTTCCTAAGGGAAGAGACAAGGAAGATCCCCAGTTCTGTTCTTTAAGTTTCAGTCACTGGAAATTTGTTTTCTTTTTTAAGTTAAGAGAAAAGGATGAATATTTTAAAAGCATCATATAAAAACTCGACTGATTCTCTTGCTAATCCTATTTGCTAATCCGACACTGTCTAGTCACCATGAGAGAAAACACAAAGAAAAAAGGAGTCAGTAATTACTTTAGTCTGTTACAAGATACAGTACTGAATGTTGTATTATACATTTCATAAATCCAGTCGGGTTACATCAGCCATAAGTCACACCTTTTGTTCTCTTACTGAAACAAATTCAGCTAATACTTAATAAGAATGGATGTATGCTTCTAACAGGTAGCAGCTGTTCCAGGAGCACTGGTGTTTAGAAAATAAGCAAAGGGATTTGAGCTGAATTATTAATTGACATCAAATTTCCTTTTCACACCTTTATTGGGATTTCAGGTCTATATCGTTTAGGATGAGAATCATGGGGGATATAAGGATTCCCTATGAGATCAGGAATTTTTTATTACCTCCTTTTCAGAATCTGATGAAATGGAAAATACACACACACACACACACACACACACACACACAATTTTCAAAATATACTTTTAAATCAACTACATGGACCCCAAATTAAGAACATCTTCTCTGATTTATTTCAAAGGCGTGGATTTCTCATGTATTATACACATACATACACACTTACATACATACATATACACATACATGACAATCCCAAAGAGCATAGTGCTTAAGGTGATATTTTGCACATATTAGATTTACAACCACTACTTATTGACTGACTCTCTATCTCAGATCAGGTACCAGAAGTATTGAGGTTGGGAAAGGGATCCTAAGAGTTTGGGGGTCACAGATTGGTATCTTGAGATGTCTCAAAAGAATTTGCAGTCTTTGTAACCCATCTCCTAATCAAGGGGCAAAATTTATTGTAATTTTAACACCAATCAAAGAGGCAAAGTTCCAAAAGAATTTAGCAAACTGGTAAAAGAGAGGAAACCCCTTTATCCAGGTTTCTATCATTGATGTGTTACTTCTATGGCTCAGAGGTAGAAATAGTTGTCTCCAGAATTTGGTTCTCACTGACCAACAGATTATCACTTTTTTCTCAGGAATATCCTGAGGCTAGAAGCTATCTGACAGTCAGCAATGATTTGAGGAGTGTTCTATTCAGAATCAGACTGCTTAGATTGGGTGTGGAACTTTCCTGAAGCAGACTCCAATCCAGAATATTTAGGATTATTGCCTTTTATTGTTAGAACAAAAGCCTATAAGGTCAAGGGACCTCAAAATTATTGCTGTCTCTTTTAGAAGCTGTATTACATCAGAAGTGCTAACTCTTTAGATTTGTAAAGCATATGTCTGATCATGTTTTTTCCATTCCCAAAAAGCTTCAGTGAATGTTTATTATATCCAGATTAAAATGAAAACTGATTATAAGAGTATTTACAGAGTACTTTTAGGTTTGCAAATTTTACAAATGTTGAAGCTAGGTCCTTGCTAGTGTTAACCATGCTTCCTCTGAATGTACATGTTCAAATTGACATTATTCAAAATTATAACTGCGGAAAATATGGCAATTGGTTACAGGCCAGTGGAAATATGCAATGTGAATTTAAATTGCAGAGTAAGCTAATGGAACAGTATTTAGAGCAGTAGGTCTAAAGTTAAGAAGAACTGAGTTCAAATTCAGCCTTAGACGTTTACTAACTGTGTGACCCCAATTTCTGTTTCTAGTTTTCTCAATTATACAAAAAAAAAAAAAAAAAGATAAGGATTATATATAGAACCTATTTCACAGGGTTGTTATGTTGTTATGAGGATTAAATGAGCTAGTATTGGGTGATATATAGATATATATTCCTTTCCCTTCCCCAATAATTGGGATAGCTGGATCTTGTTTTGTATTCATAACAACTCCAGAAAGCAAATGTTATGGCCTTTATAAAGACAATGATTAACTTGCCCCAAATCAGACTAAGGCTGGATTTGAATTCAGATATTCCTGACTATAGGTACTATCAATTGAGCTACCTATCTGCCTCTACTATTTAAAAATCTTCATAATCTGTCAGCAACTAATCCTTAGAAATTCATTTCATATTGCTCCCTCTCCATACATTTGCATTCCAGTAAAAATCATATGCATACCATTCTACCTGTAAAATATTTAATTTCTCACCTTCATTCCTTCCCTTTAACTGGATCCTCATTTGTTCTATTTCATTGCCTCTACTTCTGGGGGTTCTTTGTTTCTTTCAAGGTCCAATGAGATATTTCACGATTGCTCTAATTATTAATATACTAACTAATCACTTGCATTTATTTTGTTTGTATTTTTCTTTTTTTTAATTAATTTTTATAATTATAACATTTCTTGACAGTACATATGCATAGGTATTTTTTTAAACATTATCCCTTGCACTCTCATCTGTTCTGAATTTTTTCCCTCCTTCCCTCAATCCCCTCCCCTAGATGGAAGGCATTCCCATACATATTAAATATCTTATAGTATATCCTAGGTACAATATATCTGTGCAGAACCGAATTTTGTTGTTGTAGTTGTTGTTGTTGCAAAGGAAGAATTGTATTCAGAAGGTACAAATAATCCAAGAAGAAAAACAAAAACAAAAAAAAAAATGCTCACAGTTTACACTCATGTCCCAGTATTCCTTTTCTGGATGTAGCTGATTCTGTCCATCATTGATCAAGTGGAATTGGATTAGTTCTTCTCTATGTTGAAGATATCCACTTCCATCAGAATACATCCTCATACAGTATCAGTATCATTGTTGAAGTGTATAATGATCTCCTAGTTCTGCTCGTTTCACTCAGCATCAGTTGATGTAAGTCTCTCCAAGCCTCTCTGTATTCCTCCTTTTGGTCATTACTTACAGAACAATAATATTCCATAACATTCATATACCATAATTTACCCAACCATTCTCCCCATTCACCAATTGATGGATATCCATTAATTTTACAGTTTCTAGCCGCTACAAAAAGGGCTGCCACAAACATTTTGGCACATACAGGTCCCTTTCCCTTCTTTAGTATTTCCTTGGGATATAAGCCCAGGAGTAGCACTTCTGGGTCAAAGGATATGCATATTTTGATAACTTCCAGATTGCTCTCCAGAATGGTTGGATTCTTTCACAACTCCACCAACAATGCATCAGTGTCCCAGTTTTCCCATAGCCCCTCCAACATTCATTGTTATTAGTTCCTGTCATCTTAGCCAATCTGACAGGTGTGTAATGATATCTCAGAGTTGTCTTAATTTGCATTTCTCTGATCAATAGTGATTTGGAACACTCTTTCATATGAGTGGAAATAGTTTTAATTTCATCATCTGAAAATTGTCTGTTCATATCCTCTGACCATTTATCAATTGGAGAATGGCTTGATTTCTCATAAATTAAAGTCAATTCTCTGTATATTTTGGAGATGAGGCCTTTATCAGAACCTTTAACTATAAAAATGTTTTCCCAATTTGTTACTTCCCTTCTAATCTTGTTTGCATTAGTTTTGTTTGTGCAGAAACTTTTTAATTTGGTGTAATCAAAATGTTCTATTTTGTGATCAATAATGGTCTCTAGTTCTCCTTTGGACACAAATTCCTTCCTCCTCCACAAGTCTGAGAGGTAAACTATCTTATGTTCTGGTAATTTATTTATGATTTCATTCTTTATGCCTAAATCTTGGAACCATTTTGATCTTATCTTAGTATGTGGTGTTAAATGTGGGTCCATGCCTAGTTTGTGCCAAACTAATTTCCAGTTTTCCCAGCAGTTTTTGTCAAATAATGAATTCTTAACCCAAAAGTTGGGATCTTTGGGTTTGTCAAACACTAGATTGCTATTTTTATTCACTATCTTGCCCTGTGAACCTAATCTATTTCAATGATAAACTAGTCTAATTTCTTAGCCAATACCAAATGGCTTTGGTGACTGTTGCTTTATAATATAGTTCTAGATCAGGTACAACCAGACCACCTTCATTTATTTTTTTTTTTCATTACTTCCCTTGAAATTCTTGACCTTTTGTTGTTCCATATGAATTCTGTTGTTATTTTTTCTAGATCATTAAAATAGTTTCTTGGGAGTCTGATTGGTATAGCACTAAATAAATGGATTAGTTTAGGGAGTACTGTCATCTTAATTATATCCGCTCGGCCTATCCAAGAGCACTCAATGTCTTTCCAATTATTTAAATCTGGCTTTATTTTTGTGGCAAGTGTTTCATAATTTTGCTTATATAATTCCTGACTTTCCTTTAGTGGATATATTCCCAAATATTTTATGCTATCGACAGTTATTTTGAATGGAATTTATCTTTGTATCTCTTGCTGTTGGATTGTGTTGGTAATGTATAAAAATGCTGAGGATTTATGTGGATTTATTTTGTATCCTGCAACTTTGCTAAAGTTCTGAATTATTTCTAATAGCTTTTTAGCAGAGTCTTTGGGGTTCTCTAAGTATACCATCATGTCATCTGCAAAGAGTGATAATTTGATTTCCTCTTTTCCTACTCTAATTCCTTGAATCTCTCCTCTCTTATTGCTGAGGCTAGCATTTCTAGTACTATATTGAATAGTAATGGTGATAGTGGGCAACCTTGTTTCATTCCTGATCTTACAGGGAAAGGTTCCAGTTTATCGCTATTATATATGATGTTTACTGACAGTTTTAAATATATGCTCGTTATTATTTTAAGGAATAGACCATTTATTCCTATACTCTCAAGAGTTTTTAGTAGGAATGGATGTTGGATTTTATCAAATGCTTTTTCTGCATCTATTGAGATGATCATATGGTTAATAATATGGTCAATTATACTAATAGTTTTCTTAATATTGAACCAGCCCTGCATTCCTGGTATAAATCCTACTTGTTCATAGTGTATTATCCTGGGGATGATTTTCTGAAGTCTGAAGTCTTTTTGCTAATATCTTATTTAAGATTTTGGCATCAATATTCATTAAGGAGATTGGTCTATAGTTTTCTTTCTCAGTTTTCAATCAACCTGGTTTAGGTATCAGTAAGATGTCTGTGTCATAAAAGGAATTTGGTAAGACTCCTTCAATCCCTATTTTTTCAAATAGTTTATATAGCATTGGAGTTAGTTGTTCTTTAAATGTTTGGTAGAATTCACATGTTAATCCATCTGGTCCTGGGGATTTTTTCTTAGGGAGTTGGTTAGTAGCTTGTTCTATTTCTTTTTCTGAGATGGGACTATTTAGATTACTTACTTCTTCCTCTGTTAATCTGGGCAAGCTATATTTTTGAAGGTATTTTTCCATTTCATTTAAGTCATCGAATTTATTGGCATAAAGTTGAGCAAAGTAGCTCCTAACTATTGTTCTAATTTCATCTTCATTAGTGGTGAGTTCTCCCTTTTCATTTTCAAGACTAACAATTTGCTTTTTCTCTTTCCTTTTTTTAATCAGGTTTACTAAGGGTTTGTCTATTGTGTTGGTTTTTTCATAGAACCAACTCTTAGTGTTATTAATTAATTCTATATATTTTTTTTACTTTCAATTTTATTAATCTCACCTTTTGTTTTTAGAATTTCAAGTTTCATGTTTGTGTGGGGGTTTTTAATTTGTTCTTTTTCTAGCAATTTTAGTTGTAAGCCCAATTCGTTGGCCCTCTCTTTCTCTATTTTATGCAAGTAGGGTTCTAGAGATGTAAAACTTCCTCTTATTACTGCTTTGGCTGTATCCCACACATTTTGGTATTATGTCTCATTATTGTCATTTTCTTGGGTGAAGTTATTAATTATGTCTATGATTTGTTGTTTTACCCAATCATTCTTTAGTATAAGATTATTTAGTTTCCAATTATTTTTTGGTCTATTTTCCCCTGGCTTTTTATTAAATGTAATTTTAATTGTATTGTGGTCTGAAAAGGATGTATTTACTATTTCTGCCTTACTGCATTTGATTTTGAGGTTTTTATGCCCTAGTATATGATCAATTTTTGTATAGGTTCCATGAACTGCTGACAAGAAAGTATACTCCTTTCTGTCTCCATTTAGCTTTCGCCAAAGATCTATCATATCAAACTTTTCTAGTATTCTATTTACCTCTTTGACTTCTTTCTTATTTATTTTGTGGTTTGATTTATCTAATTCTGAGAGTGCAAGGTTGAGATCTCCCACTATTATAGTTTTGCTGTCTATTTCTTCTTGCAGCTCTCTTAATTTCTCTTTTAAGAATTTAGATGCTGCACCACTGGTGTGTATATGTTTAATATTGATACTATTTCATTATTGATGCTGCCCTTTAGCAGGATATAATGCCCTTCCTTATCTCTTTTAATTAGATCAATTTTTGTTTTTGCTTGATCTGAGATGAGGATGGTTACCCCTGCTTTTTTGGCTTTACCTGAAGCATAGTAGATTCTGCTCCACCCTTTTACTTTTAGTTTGAATGTATCACCCTGTTTCAGGTGTGTTTCCTGTAAACAACATATAGTAGGATTCTGACTTTTAATCCAGTCTGCTAACTGCTTCCTCTTTATTAGGCAGTTTGCCCCCTTCACATTTATGGTTAGAATGACTAATTCTATATTGCTTGCCATCCTGTTAACCCCTGCTTATGCTTACCCCCCTACCCAGTATTAAACTTGTGAACACCACTTGCTTTTCACAGCCCTCCCTTTTTAATATCCCTCCCCCACCTTAAAGTTCCTCTTCCTATTTTACCCCCTTTTCTCACAATTTCTGTATTGCCTTCCCCTTAGCTTATTCCTTCCCTCTCACTTTTCAATGAAGTAGAAGAAGTTTCACCATAAATCGAATATGTCTATTGATACACACTATGTTCATCTCCCTCCTTTCTTTCTCTCAGATATAATAGGTTATCTTTATCTCTTCATGAGATGTAGTACCACCACTTTACTCTTTTTTATGATATAATTTCCTTTCCACCTCTAGTTTCTAGGACAAATTATACATGTGTTCTTTACATATTTTTATGGCAGAAATATAGTTCTCAAGATTTCTTTTTACCTTTTTAGAAATCTCTTGAGTTCTGTATTTGAAGATCAAACATTTTGTGTAGGACTGGTTTTTTCATCAAGAATAGATGGAATTCATTTATTTCATTAAATATCCATCTTCTTCCCTGGAAAACGATGCTCATTTTTGCTGGGTAAGTTATGCTTGGCTGCATACCAAGGTCCTTAGCCTTTCGGAATATCATGTTCCAGGCCCTTCATTCTTTTAATGTGGATGCTGCTAGATCCTGTGTTATCCTTATTGTGGCTCCTCCATATCTGAGTTGCTTTTTTCCAGCAGCTTCCAGTATTTTTCCTTTGTCTGATGGTTCTTGAACTTGGCCACTATATTTCTTGGTGTTTTGGTTTTAGGGTCCTTTTTAGTAGGTGATTGATGAATTTTTTCAATGTATATTTTACCCTCTGTTTCCAAAACCTCTGGGAAGTTCTCTTTGATAATTTCCTGGAAAATAGTGGCCAAGCTCTTTTTTTTTCCCTCGCATTTTTCAGGGAGTCCTATTACTCTCAAATTGTCTCTCCTGGATCTGTTTTCCAGGTCTGTTGTCTTTCTAATAAGGTACTTGACATTCGTTTCAATTGTTTCATTTCTCTAGTTTTGCTTGACTACTTCTTGGTTTCTCCTTGATTCATTCATTTCTATTTGTTCGAGTCTAATTTTCAATGATGTATTTTCTTCACTCACTTGTTTATATCTTTTTGTAATTGTTCAATTGTGTTTTTAAGTGAATTTTTTTTCTTCTATGGAATTTTTTTCCATTTTATCCATTTTATTTTTTAGAGACCTGTTTTCTTTTTCCAGCTCACTAATCCTAATTATAATTCTATGCCCCTCTACATATTATTTGTCTTGAGGAAATAATTTCCTTTGTAGGTTCAAGTATTTTCCTGGTTCTTATCCTTTAAAGTGAAAACAGTATCCCAAGCTTATGTCTAAAAGGCTTGACTCCCTTCTTACCAAATATTACTCATGTAAATGATGATCACAAATAGTGATTAGAAAATAAAACTATCTTCTGAAACAGATGGCACACAAGCAAGAGAAGGTATACAGATCTGAACATGCCAGAAATACACAGAATGAATGACCTCTCCCATTGGGAGTGAAATATCTTATTTTAACTAAAAGAAAGAGTCCCAGATCTCATCCAGGGGGAAAAAATTGCCTTGCTACAAAATCTCCAGGGAGGCAAGCTGGAAATCACAGACAAGTAGTGGCTTTAGATCCTTAGAACTAATTCCCCAATGCCTTTTCTCTCTTTTCAAGAGTCTATCCCTGAAAAGAAAATCTGGAATCACATGTGTTCTCCTGCAAAGTCAAAAATTAGATATTTTTTCCTCTTCCAAGATCTCATTTACTGACCCTCATTCAAGCATATAGTAGTATAGGGGTAATCATTGTCTCTGAATAGATCTTTATGAAACAGATCTTAATCCCGAGCTACATGTTAAAGTATAATTATCAAAATATGTGGATCTCAAATTAGGATCCCCTGCCCTAGAAAAATGTAAATTCCTTGAGAAAAGGACATTTTACATTTGGCTTTTTTTTGTCCCTAGCAGATGATCTCCGACACTCAGTACTCATTACAATGTTTGTTGAATACAACTGAATCTCAGAACAAAAGTTTGGAGATTTTCTATCCCTCCTAATTTCCCACTTCCCAAATGGCACTAGAGCTGCCATGCCAGCCCACTGAAATATATGAATCCACCATTTTCTATGCCAGAACTAAATTCATTTTTAAAAGTAAGTACCTTCTAGAGAGAATACAGAATCATAGTTGTTAGAGATACAAAGACAAAATAAAAATCAACACCTATAATCAAGGAGTTTCCATTTTATTGGAAAATATATTTAAATCTTTTTCATCATTCTTCCTTGTGCACTTTGGCATCTCATCTCAGAATACAAAAAGAACTGAAGTTCTGATGTACAATACTTGGCTGATGTTAACTTTTCTAAATGTATTCTTTCAAAGGTCTTTTCAATGTCACTATGAACCTCTCTCAACTGTTTCTTCTGAGAGTAGTACAGCTGAAAGGCTCCAGAACAAAATCCATCTTCAACTTTGAGAGGATCTCCTCTTAGAATATTTCATATGTACGGAGAAGCTCCTGCTTCTTCTTTGGCATTTATTCCCTGACTTTTCTGCATGGCTAGTGCATCATTCATCACAAGTGAAGTCAGGGGCTGCTGTGCTATTACCTCCTCAGTGGCCCCCAATGATGATTTGCAAGGAAGTGACAATATAAAAAAGAAAAATTCCTTTCCGTTCTGGTACTTTGCCTTCCTAAAATCAAGAAGGTGATTTGCATGGATTTCAGCAAAGATCCAAAGCCCCAAATGCATCTGAGCTGATAGGAACATAGATTTAAAACTAGAAATGACCTCAGGGATCATCTAATTTAACCGTCTTCCATTTTAATAAAGAAGAAACTGAGACCCCCAAAAATAGATATGGTATCTCATATATGTTATTGACGTTTCTCAAAGCTAATGAGAATAGTTCCCTTCCAACTTTTAGTTTGTTCAGCAATATGCCAAAGTATTCTGAGACTGAAGATGGGAAGAATAACATTGGGGAGTACAGAACAGGCTATATTTTTCTATATTCTGACACAATGCCATCCAATCAGGGAAAGTGACACTCTTTAGTTTACTTCTGCCTCAAGTTTAAACACAATTCAAAGGAACCCTGCACTATAACTCAAAGCTGAACTTGAATTTGTGTTCAGAGCAATTATTTATTAACTTCAGCACCAATGGTCTTCTTGTCTATTGAGAGTACGGCATCCTGAGTTGCTTTGGCCGCTCATCGACACAGGGATGACATGTGTGTGCCACTGGGCAAGAAAAATGGCTCCAACACTGAATGTCTCTGGGTTTGTTTTTCTCCCGCTGGAAAAATTTCTGTCATCGTCATAGTACTGAAGTGTGGGAGGAATCCTCCCACGACCATTCATGTCTGGAAGACACATTCATATACTCCGGAATGAATGATTAATCTTGCATGGCAGAGACTGCAGTGAGTTACACAAAATCAAGAAACAAAGATCCTATCATTGGGCAGGATTTATTCTGTTAATTGGGATGATGCATATTCAAAACCTCTCTTCCGTTTTCTAAGTTTAATGTCAGTGATAATCAGGGAGGTCATTATTGTGAATACAAATCAGTAAAGAAAATGAAGCTATACCCATGAGGGCATAGTCTTTGTTATTACCAAGATTTACAGGAAATGTAACTGAAACAAGTTGGGAGTAAGAAAGGAGGGAGAAGTACTGCAGTGTTATTCCATATTAGAGATGAACAACAATCAGCAAACTTCTCCTCTCTTGCCTATATTTTGTTTGAGAAATGTCCTAAATTCTCAGAATTGTAGGATCACAGAGCTAGAAGAAAAGTTCTGACAATATTTAGTTCAAATTGAACCTGAACATGAAACAACAAGAAGTTTATAATGGCTAATAATTTTATAACTTTAATATTTGTGAAGAACTTTTATAAACTATTGCAACTGATCTCTATAAATAAAATGGTGGTTTAGGGATCTAGATGCTATTATACTGATTTTTTAAAAAATTTTCTATTTTACTAATGAAGAAACTAAAAGAACTCAAGTCTCTGATGATTTCACCTATCTTATTAAATTAAGTGGATGGCTATTTTGAGATAGCTCAAGGAAGGGGACTGCCTTTTTTCTGTATGATGAACCAAAATCTTCTGTTTAAACCCAAGTCATTCTGGCCTTCAATTAATGGACAACAATAACCCCAGCCCCTTTGGTTCATTATTTAAGTTTGGATAGCTTAGAATGAGTGTAAATAGCAATTGTTTTCTTTTCTGGCCAGTAATTTTAGAGTGTTTTCTCCCAGATTTATATTTTTGTTATGGTAAATTTAGCCAATTATTATTTAGCCTTTTTTCACTGAATTTCTGTTGTTTCAGACTAAGAGAGACCTGGGAAAGGCTTTAATTAAGAAGGGCCAAGGTCACCTACTGCATCCTGAGCCATCACATCTTGACTTTTGCCTTGCCACTGGACTCCAATAACTGGAGGAGAGAGTGAGGGTGATGATGACTTTGAGCTGTTCTGCCTCATCTAAGTCAAATTCACATGTTAAGTCAAAACATAATTCTCATAATATCATTAATTTTCAATAACAACTTGTTGCTTCTAGTTCTATATTTTGGGACCAAACAGAGTAAGTCTAATTCATCTTCCACTAGACAGTTCTTCAAATACATGAAGACTGTTTTCTTGGTTCCTTAGGTCATCTTCTTTAAACTAAACTTTCCCAGTTTTTAAAACTCTATTCCCCTCACCATGATGAGATGCATACCCTCTTTTGGACTTCCTACAACTTGCCCAAGTTTTTCTTAAAACGTGGTGCATCAAACAGCCTACTATATGTGGTCTGACAGGGCAGAATACACTAAGAGTATGTTTGTTTTTGATTCAAGATACTTTTCTTTCTCAATATTTCTAAGAAAATGCCAAGTACACAGGAGACCTTTTTGCTGAGAGGGCTAGGGGGAAAGAGAGGATACCTGGAACTATGGTTTTACTGGTCCTGGGAAGTAAACAGATTCCTTCAACTAATTCACATCAACATCTCCTCTTCCAGAAAGAGTCTGAAAGTTGTTTAAGGCATTGGAAGATTAAGTGACTTGCCCTAAATAATATAGCAAGTGTATTTGAGACAAGGTATGAATGTAGGTATTTATGGCTTTGAGCCTGGTTTTCTTTAATACTTTTCTTACTATTGTTTGTATGGATATTTTCCTATTCCATATTAGAATACATGTCTTTTTTTCAAATGACAAAACAAATTTTATTTCAACTTAGATTAACCTGACTTTACAATAGCCCCCAAATATTAAGTGAAGAATCAAAATTTCAAAGCATAATAGTTTATAATTTGCCTTTATGTAAGTAGAGTATGTTATAATAAGCAGCTTAATCATTAAACTCACCTGAATCTCTCTAACTAGCATCTAGGCAACATGTAAAGTGTATTTAGAAAAATATACATTGAGATTTAATATTCTTAAAAGGAGTAATTCAATGGATGTGAGTGTCTGTGCTTCATGTTTTTATTAGATAAAAGTATTATTCTTGTATCCATTCTGTGTGTAAGTAATTCTTAGACTTGCAGTTAATGTCCCCTAAAGGTGTACCTATTTAAATTTTCAATCTTACAAGAGAAGCAGATATACACTAGATACATTAAAAAATCTCTTTCCTGAGCCTAAATGTGCTCTCTACTATGGCATACTTAGGTTAATATGCTAAATCTATTGTAAAAAGAACAGATGACATATATTTAATGGAAGCAGAAAAACAATGTATTTAGAGTCTTCAAAGCACCAAAATGCAAACGTTTAAGCTTTTATAGTAAAGTAATATTTTCCTAAAGCAACATTTTCCACTCCTAGAAATACAAGTCTGTAAGACTGACTAGGATCTTGTAAGAAAATGTTGTATATAATACACATTCACACATACCTGTACACAGAGAAAATAATATGTGTGGACATACACACACACACATATATATATATATATAATCATATGTATGTGTTTGTATGGATGCATAGGCATTTTATGTATATATGTACATATACAGCTATATTTATATGATTTTCATAAATATCACATATATATGTACATATACAGTTATGCATATATTTATATACACAATGTAGATATACATGAATATTTATGTATATATTTATACACACATACATGTTATATATGCACCAATTTAGGTATGTATAGTTTTAAAACAAAAAATTATTTTCAGCACTAGAGATTCTGATTCCTCAGCTTTTCCCAGAGAAAATGAAATTTCAGAATGAGGCAGTTTGGAATAACAATTATAGTGCTCAATAGGGAGCCCCAATGCCCTAGGTTCATACTTTGCCTCAAGCACTTAATAAAAGTGTGATAATGTCTTAATCTTTTAATCTTGTTGAGTCTCAGTTTCCCATCTGCGAAATTTGAATAGTATCTGCAATATCTACCTGTTTTCTAGGATTGTTGTGAAACTCTGATGAGAGTACATATGCAAAGCACTTTTTCAACCTTCAAGTTCCAAAGAAGTACCAGTTATTATTAGCAGTCCAGGTGCAGCCTGGAACTACTTCTATTAGGTTGTAGGTAAATAAAGGATAGTCCTAGTTTTCTTTTTTCATATTCTCAGAATGGGGCAAGTAGAAGAATGCCTAAATGTTTTGTTTTCATAGCATGATTTAGCATAGAATTAATTATCTCTCATTTCACTGGGTTAATAATAATTGATTCCTCCTGAGAAAAAAATAATGAGAAAACTGTTGGTATAGGAGTCCTACCCAGGAGATCTCCTCCATCCTTCCACTCATCCTTTAATCAAGCTACAAGCATTTCTTATGGAACTCCTATATGCCAATTACTGTGTTAAGTGATAGGGATAAAAATTATATGTACACAAATGTATACATTATATATGTATGTATTATATATTAAATAAATTAACATGTACATATAATTAAAATCTCTATTTCCATAATTATCATGGGTTATAAACTTGATTTTCCTTCCATCTAAAATAAAAGCTTCATGAGGAAAGAGACTCTCACATCTGTGATTTTGTTGCAGAGCACTAACAGCTAAGGGAAGGAGGAAAGGCATCTCAAGACAAGTGATCCATGACATGAGCCTTGAAATGAACTAAGGTTTTCAAAAGGCAGATGAATAATACAAGTGTGGGAGACATCCCAAGAAAAGTAATAGGAGCATGACATCCAAGCTACAAATAGCTTGCTTTGCCTAGAGAGATGGATTTCATCAAGCTAGAAATTATTGGAGTCATGTTGAGTTTTTTTTTAATGCTTTAATATAATTGTTTGCATAATGTCTCTCCCTCAATAGAGTATAAACCCTTTATGGGCCAGAAACTCTTCTGATTTTTTTGTGTCTCTAGTGCTTAGCAAAATGCGTGGGCATTAAGTGGGCATTTAATATATGTTTTTTTGGTTGATATATTAGGTAAACCTGAGAATTCATGCGTTATCCTGAAAATCTTAGAGAACTTAAATAGTGACTCAGTTTTCATGAGCAAATTAATGACTTTGAACAAACTGGTTTTTGAAATATAAGGGTATGAGTTCTTTGGAGGATGATTTGAAAAGTAGAGAGTTTAGAAATAGAAAGACACATTTGTTGGTTGTTGCAATTGTCCAAATGAGTAATAATGACATCATGGACTAAGGAAATTATGGTATGAATATTTGAAAAAATGGAATAGATTGAAAAATGTTTTGTAGTTTGAAGTATCAAGCCTTAGCAATTGCTTGATATAAAGGGGGATGTGAAATTAAAGCTATGAGGAAATAAATGGAGAGAAGAGGAAAGAAAAGAATAAGAGGAGAGGGGAGGAGGCAAAAAGAGAGGAGATACTTTAAATCTTTTAATTCCATATTTTTAATGTTGCCTAACACTAATTACTATTATGTGTCTCTTCATTGCCCTTTGGGCAATCATAGCCTGTTTTTATTTAGAGCCTACAGAATTTCATGACTTGTGACTATAGTCTCACTTAGAGGGGTTGTTTTCTGTTTTGTTTTAATTAGTCTTTGTTTCAGAGAAAATGGGGAGGCATTAAAAGAGCTATGAAAGTTCCCAAAGGCAATCCAGTCTAAAGTCCTCTCTGTATTTAGATCTAGGGCAATTCATTGTCACTTTGCAATGTCTGATATTTCTCTATCTAAATATGCAGACATGTGCATGCATACATATATGTGTATATATATGTGTGTGTGTATAGATAAATAGATAGATAAATATTTGAATGGATAGATTGAAGATTCATAAAGAGTTCTCTATTCAACTCCCATAATAATCTGGATCTGTCTCTATTATTATTGCCCAGGTTCTAATTCAGTACTCATTCCTGAGATTGACTTACCTGTTTATTGGCATTGAAGCTTTGTTCTGTTTCATTTTTTTACTTGTGTTGTTTTGTCTCACAAGCACACACACACACACTATTACTACTACTACCACCATCACCACCATTTTAGGTAGCCTTTCCCATCCCCCTCTAGTAAAGGAACTCATTATATTGGTGTCAGAATCTCATTCTATTTTACCCCACTCTGAAGTTCTCTGTTACTCTTCTCAGCCTCCTCTGTTAGTCTTTCTCCTGGAAAGGGTTAGAACAAATAAATAATATTGGGCAACCCGATTTTCTTGAAACATATAATTGGTCACTTCATTTTGAGTGGACTCCAAATTAATGCTTCCAATCAGAACTTTCCCTCAGGGGTATGAACTGACTGAGAAGTGGCAGAGTTCATTGAGCAGAGTCTGTATGACCACAGGTCAGGGATATTTCTGAGAGGACGTGGTTATAGAATTAGATTATCCTTGAGCTCCCTTCAGACTGCAATTCCTGAAACAGTTGTAAGGTATTTGATGAGATATCATGTGGAAGAAGGAATTTTTTGTGTGTGCTTATCTCCCAGGGGCAATATTGTAAGAATTGGGTGAAAGTCACAAAGAAGCAAATTAAAACATGAAATCAGAGTGGGGGGGGGGGAGGGAAATCACTTCCTTACAAGCAAAGCTATTCAAAATAGAATTGCCTTCCTTGAAAATAAGTATGTTCTCAAGCAAAGACCAGAGAATTATTTATCATGAAAGTTATAGAAAGAATTTTTGCTCAGATGTGGATGGATTGGGATATATTGCTTTTGAAAGCTCTTCTAACTCTGTGATTCAGTTGTATGATTTTGTAACTCAGTGACCTAGGTTAAAATATTTATCAAGAGTCTCTTCAAATTCTCTCCTAATCTAGGAAATTAGTTAATGCTGAAGTTGGGGGGAACATAGCAAAAGGGGGACTGGTTACCTTGTCACTAGAGACTGTCTAATATCTAAATGGATTTAATTTTTGCTTCTATTAACACTTATTTTCCTATGAAATAAAGCTGTATGGAATCTTGAAAAGAGAGCTAATTATACTGTTCAATAATCTGGATTCAAATCTCGATTCTTTCATTCAGTACTTGTATAATTTGAGACAAGTCACTTTTATTCTAGATCTCATTTTATTTGTAAAATGGGAAGTTTGGGCTAAAGGACTTCTAATTTCCCTTCCAGATCTAAATCCAATTCATGAAAGAATGTGTGCAATGATTTTCTTTAAATAATGAAATCCAGATAATTACTAACCACCAATAACTCTTATTTATAAGTTTGATTATTTATAAGCTAGCCTATAAATGGCTTCTAATAGCATTGAGTTATTTTCACATAAAAATTAGATAATTTGGAAATTGTAATGTGTGGATGTCTCCATGAAATACAGACCTTTGTTTTCTAATAACATACACATATGTAGTGAAGGAGATAATATTTAATCACCCAAATCCCAATTTGCCATTACCTGTAGTATTATTCATTGAGAATCAAATGGAGACAACCAAAATGCCTTCTCCTCCTCTAGAAAATGAGAATTCAAAGGTTGTCCTTTGAAGCATTCAACCAAAGAAGGCAAAATCTCATCTCTCAATTGTCACCACCTTTCGGTACCTAGGGAATGATTCCTCTATCTGTATCCTTTCATTTGCAGAAATAAAATCCCCTCACTAATCCATTTAATTGCATTCTGTTAGAAATCGGAATCTGGTAGTATTGAATGGACATTTCAGCACTCCATAACACCATGTATATCAGAAACTAATAAGGTCCTTATGATCCTACCCATATTTTAGGGTCTAGGCATGAATGTATTCACCATGAACAAAATCATTAAAATTGAAACAACAATACCCTACAACCTGAATGATTGAATCAGCTGGTGTGGACAGAAAGGGGAAATAATATTCACTTTTGTGTTATGTTTAATATTAGTGTTCAAATAAGTAGTCTATGAGATTCTAATTGGCTTTACAGATGACTTTGACTATAAATGACAGATCTGTTAATCATCATTGGAATTTTGACTGTTTCTTGTAAGAATATGAGAATTTCAAAAAACCTTGTAGTAGCTAGAAATAAATTCAGATGCCTCAGATGTCTGATACCCCCCCTACCAACATCTTTATTTCTAAAATAACTGGTTAAGGGAAAGAACATAGGGATGAATAAGGGTGTCCCTTTCCACTCCATCATTAATTGCAACAGGATATATTAAGTATTATTTTATACCAAGAATCATATTACATTCAAGGAATGCAAAAACAAAAATATCCAATTTCTTCAAGGAATTTCCATGACTATAAAATATTATCCTTACCAAGTGTAAAAATATTATTGTTTTGAGTGTAAAAATGTGTAACTAGAAAATAGGTATTTTAAGGAATTGCTTATGATATGACCCAATTTAATTTAAATCAGTTCAATAAATGTCATTGTATGTGGTTCTGGGGGGGAAAGAATTAAAATAGTCTTAGTTCTGAAGGACCCTCTTTTCATTTAATAGAATTTAGGTCTCTTGAAGGCAAATACTGTTTCATTTTTCTCTATATTCCCATAAATTAGCAGAGTAATAATGTCAAGCACACAGTAGGTCCTTAATAAACATTTGTTGGTTTATTGATTTGTGTCTTCCCTATTTCTTTCCCTCCTCACATTCTCCACAATTTGAGATCATGCCCCATATAATACTCACAATAAGATGTAAAGTATTTTGACCCCACATTACTTTTTCTTTATTTTTGAAGTGAATAAAAATTTTAAAAATAAATTATTTGAAGGATGCTCAGAACATTTTTATTTAAATTTGGTGGGCATTTTGTTTTGTTTTCTTTTGTTTAAGTTTAGGTCTCCCCATCTCTTCAAGGTTGGCAATACAAGGGCTATACATAGAATCATTCACACTTCTGTTAATTACAAAAACTTTTACTTACTCCATTTCTTACCTAAGCTAGTCCATCCCTTCTTAAGCAAATTATTGCTCCACATCAGAAAATCACCATATTGATGCTAAACTTAGTGGGATTCTCTGATTGATTTTAGCCTTGATGATAGTTAAGAACTACTGAGCTAAACAGATCCACCAAACTTCAATTCTCTCATTACAGGGACTATAGGTATGTACTTTCATACTTAATTTAAAACATTTTAAATAACCAATAAATCAATCTCTTTTTGTCTGCATATTATCATACAAATAAGTTTGCTTTAGAAAAAAAAAGACCTTGAAGACATACTTTTTATACTTTCAACTTTATCCATAATGCTTCTAGCATAGCTGTATATGCATCTGTCCCATTAAAATAATAAAGAGGCATTTGTGTAGATTTTTAAATTTTCAGAATACAATAAATGTTTTTTCTTATTTCAGTCTCACAACAATCCTGTACCAGTTGTGTACTATGGATATAATTACCTCATATTACAGATGAGGAAATTGAAGCTCAAAAGGTTAGGCCTTTTCCAAATGATCACATAGTCATTAAGCAATAGAGATGAAATTTGAACCCAGCTATTCCTGACTCCAGATCCACCATGATGCCGAGTTGAATCAAGAACAAAGATAAGACATTGGGCTTAGATCTGGAGGCACAAAGAAAGGCAAAAAAATCCATGCTCTTAAGAAGGTCAGGGTCTAATGAGAAAGACAGTATGTAAACAACAACAAGCAAACTAGATATATTTAGGAAACACTAGAATCTTCTCAGGGAGAAGGTACTAGTATTTAAAGGACTTTAGGAAAGGCCTCAATGTGAAATAAATTTTGATGGAAGGCAGGAAAGGTAAAAGGTAGGCAGGATAGTTAGCATATGGAAAATATTGTGTGAAGAAAAGCAATGAGCCCACTGTCACTGACTAGAAGAAAAAATACAAAAAGTAATAAAGTAAGTAAAAAATGGTGCTTCAATCTGCATTCAGAATCCATCAGTTCCTTTTCTGGGTGTAGATAGCATTTTCCCCTCTCGATTCCTTTGTTCTTTTCTTGGATCATTGTGTTGCTAAGAAGAATTGAGTAATTTGTAGTTGATTATCACACAGTGTTGCTAAACTGTGTGCAATGTTTTCCTGGTTTTGCTCATTTAACTTTTGATCAGCTCATACAAGTCTTTCCATTTTTTTTTTTAATTTCTGAAATCTGCCTGCTCATCATTCTTACTATACTATAGTAATCCATTGTGTGCATAAACCACATCTTGTTTAGTCATTTCTACTTGATGGACATCTACTCAATTTCCAACATTTTGAAATCATAAAAAGTATTGTTAAAACTATGTTTGTACATACAGGTCCTTTTCCTTTTTTATGATTTATTTGGGATGTAGGCCTTGTAGTGATATTGTTGGATCAAAGGGCACATACAGTTTGGTATACCTAAAGTAGGAAGAGCCAAAACAGAGAAAGAAAATTACAAACCAACCTCCTTAATCAATATTGATGAAAAAATTTCATATAAAATATTAGCAAAGAGATTATAGTAATTAATCAGCAGGATAATACACTATGACCAAGTGGGATTTATACCAGGAATGCAGGACTGGTTCAATATTACAAAAAACTATTACCAGAATTGATAATATCAATAACAAACCTAACAGAAATAATATGATAATCTCAATAGATAAAAAAAAATTCTGACAAAATACAGCAGCCATTCCTTTTAAAAAACACTAGAGAGTATAAGGAGCTTTCCTTAAAATAATTTCTAAAACCAATGGCCAACATTATTTGTAATAGAGAGAAGCTGGACCCATTTGCAGTAAGATCAGGAATGAAACAAGGATGCTTATTATTGCAAGTATTTTTCAACATTGTACCAGAAACGTTGCCTTTGGCAATAACAAAAGAAAAATAAATTAAAGGAATTAGAATAGGCAATGGGAAAATAAAACTATTATTCTTAGCAAATTATATGATGACATACTTAAAGAGTCCTAGAAAATCATCTGAAAATCTACTCAAAACAAGTCAAAACTTTAGCAAATTTGCAGGATTTAAAATAAATCCACAAAATCATAAGCATGTCTATATATTACTGAAAAATCCCATCATCAAGAGACAGAAAGAGAAATTCCATTTAAAATAATTGTAGACAAAATAAAATACTTGGGTGTCTACCTGCCAAGAAAAATCCAAGAAATATATGAATATAATTTCAAAACATTTCTCACACAAATAGTCTGATCTAACTAATTGGAAAAATATCAATTGGTTGGCCAAGCTAATATAATAAAAATGACAATTCTGCCTATTCAGTGTTATATATATCAAACTACCCAATTTTTTTTAAAGAACTAGAAAAAATTATAGCCAAATTCATCTGGAAGAACAAAAGATAAAGAATATCAAAGGAATTGATGAAATAAAATACATAGGATGATAGTTTAGCAATAATTGGTGTGTGAATGCCCATCAATTGAGGAATGGCTGAACAAGTTGTAATATATGAATATAATGGAATATTATTGTTCTATAAAAATGATTAGCAAGCTGATTTGAGAAGGCCTGGAAAGATTTACATGAACTTATGGTGAGCAAAACAAGCAGAACCAGAAATACATTGTACACAATAACAATAATTGATAATCAACTATGAAAGACTTAGCTCTTCTCAGCAGTTCAGTGATTCAAAGAAATCCCAATAGACTTTGGAAAGAAAATGCTATCTACATACAGCAAAAGAACTAAGGAGACTCAATGTAAATTAACATCTGCAAAGTACACTTCTTTTTTTTTCTGTTTTTACTTTCCCATGGTTTTTCCTTTTGTTTTGATTTTTCTATGCAAGCATGATTCATAAAGCAATGTATTAAAAATAAATAAATTTACTAGAAAAAAAAATGCTGTTTCACTCCCATCTCCTTGTCATTCCAGGATCTATCTTGGGGTACTATTTTCTGGTTTCTTAGAAATGAACATAGAAGAGTTACAGTGACTCATTGTTTACTGTGCCCTCTTGACTTCCAGAAGTTCCCGGATACTTATTTATGTGTTTTGCAAATCTATATTATTCTACAAAAGCTAAAGTTGGTTCAAACAATGTCTCAGGGCTGGCAATGGCTCCTTGGATCTTTCCACAGTTTGGAACTCTGTTCTCTCTTTAGCATGGATAAGCTCCTTAGCAATGCCTATGCAATTTTTTTTTTCTTTTATCCATAGAACAAATATAACATAAATGTCCAAGTGATGCACTAAATGTGAAGGTCAAAATCTCAGGCCACATGTGTAGCCACTTGTAAGGATGTGGTTCCCACAAAACAAGAAAAGGGAATTGTAAGGGCCCTTTAAATGAGCAGGCACAATGCAACAGAAGATTGAGTATCCTGGAAGTAATCTCTGGATATTAAGACTGGCCTGTGGGTGGGATCTTGGCCATACTGAGATAGCTTCTTAATGGGTGACGACTCTCTTGCTGATTGGCCGTGTGTGACCTCACAGGCCCTTTATAAGCCCACTGCAGACAGCAGTTGATCTCTTTAACCTGGCACTCTTTAACCTGGCTCTCTAACTTGGGGTAGTTGAGCCAAGCAGATGGATAGCCCAGAGAGGTAAGGAGTTTGGTAGTGAACACGTGGGTCTTCTGACCAGGTGTTCACTAGGGAATCAACAAGTCAGGGCATCAAGTCAGGGCAGTATGTGAGTAGGTATAATAAAGGCTTTTAAGATTACACGTGGCTGTTTTTTAGTGTGCTACTGGTTATTAAACTATAGATTCAAGAAATTATGGCCAGAGACCTTTGAAGGCCTCAGAGGAGGCGAGCCGGGTAGTTGACACTGCAAAGGGTCAGTGGTCAAAGGTACTCTGTTAGGCCTAGGACAGACTAGTAATTGTAACTGCCAGGAGGGCACTATTCCTTTTTAAATGTAGCTTAACATTGAATTAGCTTTGTTGCCACATCTTACTGCTCCCTCACACTGAATTTACAGTTCATGAAAACCCCTAAATATGATTTTGGAGAATGCCTCTATCTTGTCAATATCCTTCCCCAATCTTGTGATTGTGGTACTGGATTTGAGATCTAAGTGACCGATATGAAATTTATCCCTATTAATTTTTTTTTTCTTATTGGATTCAGTCTGACATTCTAACCTATGGAGATCCTTTGGAGTCTTGACTGTATCACACATGAGTGAACCATTCCTTCAGCTTTCTATCATCTGTAAATTTAATAAACATGACATCTATGTCTGTATCTATTTTGTCCATCAGTGATAAAATTTGTAAACACCACAGATTCATAGGATATTCAATTGGAGACATACTTCCAAGTTGACCTTAAATTCATTTTGACCAATCCTTGGGTCCAAGTCATTCAAATAATGCCAAATTCACTTAATTATATTATTAATTACTCCTTGTTTCTTTCCATGAGAATATACTATGTGGAGTGTCAAGTAATTTGCTTCTACCAGTGACTCCAACTTCTGTTTGCTGGGATCAAACAAAAAAAAAAATATCTTTCTTACACATGTTAATCCAAAGGCAGGTATGATGTTTCTTTTCCAGGTTGAATATCCTGGGTATTTTTAAACTAATTATGATATGAAATGTTTCTAACTTTCTTACTCCTCTCTGCTCTCCTCTATACGTATTCTTTCTTGTTTATGCATTTGCTCTAATTTGACAAATGCTTTTAGAGAAAAGAAATTGTTTAACTCTAAGACATCACTATTTATTACCATGGCTTCTCTGAGTTGCAATGGGACAATAAAGCATTCTACCTCCTACCTCCATCAACAAAAAATACAACAAAAAAGTGATTTTCAGTTCATTTCAAGGAGGAATTTCTCTCTCTCTCTCTCTCTCTCTCTCTCTCTCTCTCTCTCTCTCTCTCTCTCTCTCTCTCTCTCTGTGTGTGTGTGTGTGTGTCTCTCTCTCTCTGTCTCTCTCTCTCTGTCTCTGTCTCTGTCTCTCTCTCTCTCTCTCTCTCTCTCTCTCTCTCTCTCTCTCTCTCTCTCTCTCTGTGTGTGTGTGTGTGTGTGTGTGTGTGTGATTAAAATTGATGGAAATTTGAGAAGGTGAGAAATCATGAAGCTTCAAATAAAAGTTGTTACCCAGAACTTGTAGAGAACTTGGCATTTTTCTAACAAGCTAGATAGAAATTATAGCTATCCTCTGGTCAATGAGGAAACTGATTTATAGAACAGTCAAAAGATTAAACAAATCACAACATACATTAATGGCAAGGACAAAATTAGATTCCTTGTGGGTGAAAAATCTGCCATTTTCTTCTTTATTCCCTAAATTCTTAGGCCTTTCAAGCCTACTTGAAGCTAACTCCTTAAGGCTTTTACCAATAACCCCTCTCTCTTACATCTATTCCTGACTCCTAAGTGAGAAACAACATTATCTCTTTATTGCCCTGGACTTTATGAAGCACTTTTGTAGTTCTCTAAAGAATCTATAGCTTGCTTTTATTGTTCTTTATGACTTCAGTTAATGTTTCCGTGGCAATGTTACTAGAGTAGTTTGACATTTCCTTCTCCAGCTCATTTTATAGATGAGGAAACTGAGGCAAATAGGATAAGTGATTTGTCCAGAGTCACATAACTAATAAGTCTCTGAAAGCAGATTTATAATCACAATGATGACTCTTCCTGTCCCCACACCCAGAACTCTAGTCACACTGTTACCTAGTTGGCCCTGGTTGCAGTTTTATATTAATTGTCTGTACTTGTATTTTTTTTTTCTCTGTACTACACTGTAGAGAAATGCCTAGGTCCTGTGTCATATTGGATATGAAATTGAGATTTCTGTTTGCTTTTTAGCATCATAACCCAAATGTAATGATCCCCTTCTAGGTTTCTTTCTACCACACAAGAACAAATTCTTAGTTTCAGGAATGAGGGAGGAGAATAAAGGATGAGTATTCTTTGAGTAAGCAATGTCCCTCAAGACTAAGTGGGAAGCAACAGCCTAAAAGCCATTTCTGTTATTGCAATGGAGTTAGTGAGGGTAGGAGAAAAAGCTAGGAGAACCAAAAAAACAAACAAACAAAAAAAAAAAAAACAAGAAAATATAAGAAGATAGTAGCAGAATTATATATCTATGTACATGCATATATGTATGTCTGTGTGCATATAAGTATATATCATGTTATATACAGTCACGTGCACAATACCTATGTCTATGAATGTGTATATATCTGTTGTTGTCATTCAGCCATTTCAGTCATATCTGAATTTCCATCGCCCCATTTGGGATTATCTTGGCAGAGATACTGGAGTGGTTTGTCATTTCTTTCTGTAATTCATTTTACATATGAGGGAACTGAGGAAAATAATGTTACTTATGTATGTACATATATATATATATATATATGAATATATACACAAATATACATATGTATGTGGAAGATGGAGGTGTAGGTTCTTTTAGGTTTGTTAGTAGAGTACCTACGATCCAATAGAGCACATTTATGTAGAAAAATAAAGAAATCTAAAGAATGGCTGATGTAGAAAGAGTATAAGATATGACAAAGATGGATTTGAAGGTCACCTCAAGTATCAGCAAAATGGTATGAGAGATTCTTGGAGTCAGGAAGATGGGTAAGAATCTGTCTGATACTAACTGTATAAATATGCTCAAGTCATTTAATCTCTCTAACCTCAGTTTCCTCATTTGTAAAATAGGCATAACAGTGTTTATAATATGTCTCTCACAGAATTGCTATGAGATTCATATGAAAGTCACATTTGAGACCTTCCCATCCTGGAAACCCCTCCACTTTGTGGCTTACTGTGCTGATTAAAAAGTTCCTAATTCAGAGTACTACCATTTCATGAGTGGCCTAGCTATTGTCACTTTAAATCCTAACAACTCTATCTACAGATTTCCTGACAAGTTACTTCAATAGTTCCCCCCCACACACACACACACACATACATACCATTTTTCCAGTTATTCTTTAGAGTCTATATTACCTTACTAAAATATAAGTTCCTTGATGTCAAGGATAGTCTTCTTTGCTTGTATTTATATCCCCAGTGTCCAGGATATGCTTTATTTCAATCTGTCTAAAGGACTATATGTGTCAGCTATTTTTATTCATTTTCCTCATATAGCCTGCAATAAATCCTTTGATCCCTCTGAATATCACTTTCTTCATCATGGAATCTTAGATTGGAAGATATCAATCGATATCTGACCAAGAATCTTCTTTCTTCTGCTCCCCAACAAATGGTTATTCTGACTTTGCTTAAAGACCATCAGTACAAGAGGAGTTACTAATTTTCAGAGAGACAGTGTGACAAGTAGCTAGAGCACTTGGACTCAGAAGACCTGGCTCACATCTAATGTCAGATGGTAATTACATCTATAGGGAAGTCACTTCATACTTTTAATCCTCAATTACCTCATCTATAAAATTATATTAATAATGTTTAATTCACAAGCCTTTTGTGGGGCTCAGATTGGATAAGGAATATGAAATAGTTTGCAAAGCCTAGAGCACTATGAAAACATTGGAAATAATTATTACCTCCTCAGGAAGTCCATTAGTCATTGAAATTTATATAATTAAGAGAAAACTTCTGGTTACATATAAACCTGGTTTCTATGCAGCTTCTATCCCTGATATCTAGTTCTGCCCTTCACAGCTAATGGAATAAATGTGATCTCTAATTATAATCCCTATTTTGCTTCCTTCTTAGCTTTGATGTATGGGTCAAGTTAAATAATACATGTTGAAATATTTTGAAAACTATAAAAAAGTAAAAATAATAAATCTTATCTGGGTGTAAGGCAGTGTGTTATTCCTATTTACAAAGACTCCAAATTAAACTGAGAATGAAGAGTGAATGAATTTTTATGAAAGTACAGCCTGTCTTCTCTCTCCTATCTCCCTCTTACTTTCAAATGCTTGCCCATTCTCCTATCCAAGTGGAGTGTTAACAAGAGTCAGGTGTGGTAGGCAAGGCGCCCAGCAGATGGCATAGCCTACTATGAGGACCCCCGCCAAGAGCATCCTCCACCCCTTATGCTGAATGAGGAGTCAGCCAGAGCACACACAGTGAAAGCAACACTGTCAGCCTTCCTTTGCCAGAGCTGCCAAGAAAGTAGGGGGAGTTTGCAGCTGCAAAGCTTCTTATCCCTAGTGGACCACACAAATTCCCCAGACTGATGTAATTGTATTACTTTTGTGTTTGCTTCTAATATTCAGGCTTTAAGAAAGAGGGAAACACACACAAACACACAAAGATATACACCCTACCATCAGCAGGACAAAGGGAAAAAAGGAACATTTTGCATACACCAAGAAGATGGAGCAGAGGCAGCTCAGTGATTCTGCAGGGTGAAAAGGTAGAAACTGTCTCCAATGACCTTAAAGAGGAAATAAGCCTAAAGGAGGCACTTCCTAGTGTAGGAAAAATATAGAAGTAGTTCAGAAAAGCAGAGATCAGTTTTAGATTATAGAATAACGGATCTGAGAATTGGAGGGGAACTCAGATTGTACAGCCCTATCCATATGGGGAAGAATCCCCTCTGAAACCAACTAACCAATCCATCAGAAACCATTTATTAAGCTCTTCCTAAGTGCCAGGCACTGAGCTAGACCCTGAGGAGACAAAGATAGACCCTTCTCTCAAGGATTTTAAACTACAATGTGTGAAGCAATTTATAAACATACACACATATATAAAATATATAAAAAGAAATATAAAGAGATTTGGAGGTGATCACTGAGCCCTAATTGAATTCAAATGAGAGGAATCCATGTGTCCTGTGAAAGCACCTGCCATTTTGGTACAGTTTTAACACTTAATTAACAAGATTAGAAAATTTATACTAAATTTGAGGCCTAATTCAGCCCAACTGCAACTGATACCCATTGTTCCTAATTTGTCTCTCTGTCTGTTTCTATCTCTGTCTGTTTCTTTTTCTTGTCTAGTCATTCTCTATTGCTGTCCTTATATCTTTCTCTGTTTCTATGTCTCCTCTTTCCTCTCTTCATTCTCTCTTCTATGTCTCTTTTGTGTCTCCCCCCCTCTGTGTTTATCTTCTCTCTCTTTTCTTTCTATCTCTCTGTTTCTCTTTCATATGTTCATACACACACACACACACACACACACACACACACAGACAGAGAGAGACAGAGAGAGACAGAGAGAGAGCTTTTTATCTAAAAATTTTGAACTAGAAGAAGCTTAAATACCAAGTGGTCTACTACCCTCCTCAATTCAACAGTGAGCAAACTGAATCCCAGAAAAGATACATACCTTCTAGTTAATCTCAGATCCAAGACAAGAATCTAGGTTAAATGATCTTCAAACCAATGATCCTTTCAATAAACCACAATGCTTTTCAAATACCTTGTGACAGTGTGATGTTAATGAAAGAGAGCTGGATTTAGAATTAGAAGAAAGGGGTTTGTGCCCTGTCCCTATTTCTTTTTACCTGTGTGAGCCTGGGCAAAACACTTAGCATCTCTAAATCTCAGGTTTAGATTATCATTGTTGTTCTTTTGTTTGACAGCAGCTAGTTGAAATATCTCCAAGTTCTTGTCCAACTCTGAATTCATGACCTAATGATACTCTAGTGATTCTTCCTTGACTGCATGAATTTGTGTAAACCACTTAATTTCTTCAAGTCCCAATTTCTTCATCAATAAATGAGATTTTTGTACTAAATCATCTCTGAGGTCTTCTATCTCTGATTTCTTCAAAAATGGAGGATCTTGAAGGAAGAAGGGGTCCAGGGAGAGGACCTGAAGAAGCCGATCTAGACAAGTGTTAGGAGAAACATCATTGTAATGAACAGGGGATGAGAAAAACGAATCACTGTAGTAGAAAAGCAGCAACCAAAATAGAGGTGCCCCTGAGGAGGAGCACATGTACAATGAAAGAAATTTAAGGTGGGAGAAAGGGAAGACAGACACAGAAAGACTGGCAGAGAAAAAAAAAAACAGAGACTTAAGAGACAGAGGGAAAAACATGACAAAGACAGAGAAACAGACACGAAAATAGTTTTCAAACAGACAGACAGAGAAACAAAGACAGACATGGAGACAGAGATGCAGATACAGAGACAGAGAAAGACAAAGAGAGGAGAAACTGAGAGACAGAGAGTGGCAAATGGAGTTGAGACAGAGACAGAAATAGAGGTAGAGTAAGAGATTAATAGAGGGACTTCTCCTGATAGGCACTCAGGATTCCAAAATTGCCCAGCTTGGCTGAGAAAGGGTCAATAATGGAACAACATTGAAATAAGACCAGCATGTCAGCAAATCTCATATATTTAAACAAAGGACAAGCATTACAATCTAGGCCTGATTTAATGTAAGGGAAAGTCATGACATACAGAGAACTAGACTGCAAAATGGTCTTGTTATAAACCCACAGCTTTCAATGTTGCCTTCAGGGAGACATTTGCTATTGTAACACAGGTATCTGGCAGGATGGTGGCCAGGTCTCTTAGCTCTGTTTGCTCTTGTTTTTCTTCATTCAATAGCTGCAATAACCTTTAGTAAATGATTTGGATGGGAGCATTTTCCAATGAAAACACCTTCTCTCTGATAAACAGTGATTTTACCATCTGTGAAGGTATTTAAGAGGACTGCAGGACACAAACCACTTCTATCAACTTCCAGGAGCTGAAAAAAGAAAGTTCTGTTTTGGAGGCCAGTGCTCAGTTCTGAATTCTGAGCATGGCTTTGAAATTCAGTTCAATTCAATAAGGATATATTAAATGCCTACTATGTGCCAAACATATAAAGTTCCAGTGATAGGAAGACAACAAAGGAAAAAAAAACGCCTTCAAGGAGATTGCCTTCAATTGGGTTAAATACAACATAAAATTACAATAAGTTAAGAGGTAAAATGGATCTTTAGAGATCTACTCAAACCCCCCTCATTTTACAGATGAGGAAACTGAGATGAAGTAAGGTGGAGGAACTTGTCCAGAGTCAAATGGGTAGTAATGAAGATGGGATTTGAACGGACAAACCTGATGCTCCCTCCACCATAACGCAATGTTTACTTCATACAGAGATATTTCAAGTCAAGGAGTTAATAAACATGTTTAAGCACCTACTAGATGCCAGACACAGGGTCAAATGTTGGAGATGCAAAAGAAGACAGAGTAGCCCCTAATTTCCAGGAGCTCACACTCAAATGGAGAATGAAACATGCAACTAATTATATGAATATATTATAGGCAGTATAAATTATAACTAATTTGAGAAGAGATTAATTAAGGGATCCAGGAAAGGCTTCTTGTAAAAGGTAGAATTTCAGCTGAGGCTTGAAGGAAACCTGAAGGTAGAGATTAGGAGAGAGCATTATGGATATTGGATACCGGTGGTGAAAATTCATGGAATCTGGAAATGAAGCATGGAATATTCAGCAAGAAGAACAGTATTTACCTAGAGAAGAAAAAGATATTAGAATAGAAAAGAAAAATAGGACTAGTTTATGATTATCAAGGTCTTTAAAATCCAGAAGATAGATGAATACATACATACATACATACATACACTGATAAATAAATAGATGGAATGCAAGTTTTATAAAGTAGATATGAAGTAACTTAAGAAGAATAGTATACTACCAATGGAATGGAAACTGAAAATGAGCATTTAAAGGAACTAAGAATCCCAAGAATTAGAGGTGAGGGAGAATATTCCACGCATTGGGCAACCACTTATACAAAGTCATGGAGGCAGGAGAAAGACTGTTGCACATTAGAAGCATCACATATATAAATTGATTGAGGGTTAGCAATGCAAATTGTGACCATAAAAATACATTAAATTCAAGTTGTGAAATGCTTTAAACTCCAAAAAAAAGAGGAATTTATGTTTTAAGTTAGAGGTAATAGAGAACCACTGAATATTCAGTAAGAAAAGAAGCAATCACTTATTAAATAACTACTATATATCAGAAACTGTTCTATAACCTTTATAACTATCTAACCCTGTTAGAATTCTTACAAGGTGCTAAGTCACTGGAATGAATAGAGACAATAATTATCTAATTCAGTATGAATGATATGATCCTATAAGATGTCGTGGGCCAGAACTAGAAACAAGGTACTTATGTACTTATGTACTTAGTTCAAACCTTTAAAGAAGTTTGCTCATTGGTTCACACATTAGACTTCACACCTTTAGAGAGCATATAAAATGACAAGCTCACTGGGGAGAGATTCAGAGCCAGGATTCAGTGGGGAGATTTCCAAGTCCAGGAGATTCACAAGTTTAAAGGAAAAACCTACTCATGGACTTCCAGGAGATTCAGAACTAGGATTGACTTCCAGGAGATTCACTAGGCAGAAACCCACAATCCCACACTCTTTGAGGCAGAGTCTCATTCATTCCCATTTCCACGTTTGTGCTGCCTGGAGACATTCGGACAAGAGCTCTCAGGAATCAAGGAGAGAGATAGGCCTCTAAGAAAGCTAACCAAGCTCAGAAAAAGATTCAGGATTTTGAAGGACACAATAAAGGATCTGGACTTTAATTCTTGGCTGCATTTAGTGATTATTGGAACTGAACTGCAACTAAGTCTGCCTCCAGAAGCACCTCAAGAAACCTGCTCTCAAGTAAACACCTACATTTTAGAGAAACAGGACATTACATAAACCTCATAACAAGCTGGAAGATAGTCATTATCCTTCTCTTGCTCCTCCTCATGATCTTTCGCCTCCTTCTTATAATCATCATCATCATCATCATCATCATCATCATCATCATCATCATCATCATCTTCATCTCCATTCATAATAAGGATATTGAGACAGACAAAAATTAACTACCTTGCCTAGTCACTGAACTAGTAAATGGGTTAAGTTAAATTTAAACACACATGGGGTTTTGACTCAAGGCTGCCTGTTGTATGCACTGAGCTGCCTGTAATAATATTAGAAAGGAACATGAAATGGTCTTACAAGCCAGGGGAAAAATGGAGTCTTATTGACCTCTTTAAAGGACTGGTGGCATGAATGGGATATTCATGGAGTACTGATACCTCTGTTGAGAAAGACTTCTGAGTCCTTTTCAGGACTACTTATCCTCTGTTAATACCCCTACACACACACACACACACACACACACACACACACACACACACACACACACCAGCTCTCACTTGTAACTCCAAGAAGGTGTGCGTTACTAGTAATGGCATCCAGGTACCACATATAGGCAGATGGGCTAAAGCAGATTGAGGGTAATTGACAGGCCTCAAACACATCAGTGAGTTGTGGAAGTGTCTACCCCAAGAAGGTGAAGACTTCCCCTGCCAAAATAGGCAGATGAGAACATTTTGCTCCAATGACCAGAAAGACAGCTGAAACAGGCACTATGGAAGATTTAAAGCTTGGTCAAACATTAAAGTCACCAGGATTATCCACTGCATCCCACACCATCCAGGTCTAAAATGAAATATAAACAACAATACAAATTAGTAAATCTATTTGCCCTATTTCCTCCTTTCCTGGTTTGGTATTTAACAATGAGGTGAAGATTCACGTGAATGAATATTATGGTCAAAGTGACATGTTTTCTAGTCTTGTATAGACTCAAATGTCATGGTAGAATGAAGATCTTGTACTTTTCTGAACACCTGAAGTCGCCAATTTGCAAATGAGTGTGTTTATTTGCAGATTGTAGAATAGGAGCTGCCCAACTAAGGAAAACAGATTGATTCAGGGATTAAAAGGGTATAATTAATGATAAAATACTTTTGAGTAATTTAAAATACAATATGTAAGCAGCAAGTTAATAAAACAAGCTTTAAAATATATTGAAAAGATTCAGAAATAACCTTCATTCTGCTGAACATACCATCTGCCAATTTAATAATGGTAGTCTTTTGATTCAATGGGATAATTTTATTTTAATTTTCCCAATTATGTGTAAAAACAGTTTTTAACCTTCATTTTTTACAATTTTGAATTCCAAATTCTCTCCCACGATTCCTCATTTCCCTCATCATTTAGAAAACAATCAATTTTCTAAAGGCAAAACATGTACAATAATGTAACATGTATTTCCATATTATTCACACTGTGAAGGAAAACACAGAGAAAGAAAAGGTGAAGAGAGAGGAGGGAAGGGAGGAAAGGAAGGAAGGGAGGAAAGACAGGAAGGAAACAAAGGAAGGAAGGGGGGAGGAAGGGAGGAAAGGAAGGAGAAAGGAAGAGAGAAAGGGAAGGAAGGAGATAGGAAGTTAAAAAAAATTAGTATGCTTCTATCTGCATTCAGATTACAGCAGTTCATTTTCGTTGGGTAGGTAACATTTTTCATCATTGGCTCTTCAGAATTATCTTGGATCTTTGTATTGCTGGGAATAGTTAGGTCATTCACAGCTGATCATTATACAATATTACTATTACTGTATGCAATATTTTTCCTGGTACTCCTCACTGCTTTCACACTTTGACTTTTGTGTCAATTGGATTTGAGTGAGGCAGAGTTGGATAAAGTCTTTGGCTTCTCTCTCCCTTCCAGAGTTATCAAAGTCCAATGACAAGACTAAAGTCAAAATAACCCAGTCAACCAAATAACCCACTGCTCAAGATGCAGTGGATGGCCTTGTCATCTTGATGTTTGATCAAGCTCTAAGTATTCTATAATGCCTGCTTCAGTTGCCTTCAAGGATGTTAGAACAAATTGCTCTCATCCACCCTTTTTACCAAGAGAAGTTTTCACATTCTTGAGGCAGACACCTATCCCCATTCACCAGCAGGTTTGAGGCTTGTCAATCACCCTCAACCTTATTTATCCCATCTGTTGTACTGGTGGCAGTAGCAAACATACTCCAGATGACAAGTGATTCAATGCTTTTGGGGGGACATGGGATTTTATGCCTCAAAGAAGCCTGTGTGGAAACTACCAGGAATGACTGCGTAACATCTCCTGAGATAGTCTGATGTAGGATATCTCAAGTGAATCTAGGAGAAATTTAGCAATAGAAGTCTGCAACTTATTTTGTGCCAGAAGAAGATTCTCACTCAATTCCATCATACAGCAGCCTTTTAATCAAGGGAAACAACTGTCAGAGAGACAGATGAAGAATTCAGAACAATTGAAATATGTGTTGGTGGGAATAATTACACCATTAATTGCAGCTTTGACTGTGAATATGCATGGAATAAAATAATCATCTTTGTTTCCTTCTAAAAAAGAAGTACATGAACTGGATTTTTCTATGTAAAATGATTTTGTCAGTATAATCTTTCTTGAAAATCTTGTAAATAAATAATTTCCCCAATCTACCCTGTTTAGTAATTAAATTCTTTCCAGTCTGCCCAGTATGATTCTACCTATGTATTCTCATCTTTTAGACTTTTTAATTGGTCTTGGAAAATCCTACCCATTACCATCAGAAGAATTGCTGTACAGATTGCACACAATTAACTTGAATATTTTACCCTCAGTGGTATTTTTTAAATGGTTTGAGCGAGAAGATATTGTCAGGGATAATTGAATCTTCTTTCAGTTTGACTTCCTTGATAATGAAAAACTTCTCAAGTGCTTCCAATTGGCAATATTTTAATTAAAATTATTTTGATGACTTGTTTGCATATATATGTGTTGGGGCAGGGGGACCACAATCTAATTGCAGCAGTTCCTTACAATCAAGGGGTGAATTAAGAGGTTAATAAGAAGACAAACTAAATAAAGATAAATATATAGAAACAATAAGAAAAAAATATTGGATAGGCCTTTTTACTGAAAATTAAAACAAATCCCATACTCTATGGCTAGAGAGCAAGCCAGCAGAGACAGAGACCTAATTTCCACTGGAAATTTGGGTATCAGTCTTTCCCACAGAGAGTCCAGATAGTCTTGCTAAGGCTTTTCTGCAGAGAGAAGACCGATCACTTCAGTGTGTGTAAAACAGATGATGATAAATTGAATTCTCTCTAGTTTCTGGAATATGCAGTCTGGTTCTGAAGGTTCTATTGAAATGTAAATCTGAGGAGGGAAACAATGGAGTTCTACATGTCCTTTACCCATCAATTTGGAGTCATTTCCCTATAGGTGGTTGCTAGGGGCCAATCCAAGGCTAAGCAGACTGGATTAAATCTATTACTGTAGGAAAAATCTCTAATTCTGATCTCTCTTACCTAGAATTTGTGGTATTAGAACTTATTTGAACTGGGCAAAGAATAGCCTTGGTATTATGTAAAAAAGGTTCATCCAAGAAAATAAGTATAGAAAATTAGATCAGTATAGAAAATTAAATGTTTAATTTAATGGATTTCAGTCAGCAAATAGTCCTTAATCTCTTTACAAACCATCCACATGCTAAGGACACAATGCTATTTTATTCAAAAGCTCTCTGGAATACTTCAAATCATAGATCTGAGAAATGAAAAATAACTTAGAGATCTAAAAACTAATTTTGCAGAGTAAGAAACTGAGGCTAAGAGAGGCTGTTATATAAAACTTCTAATGATAGTTGGTATTTGTGATTCCTTTTTTAGTCATCTGAAATTACAATTTGTAATTTCATTGATACTTCCATCTTTCTTAATAGGAGGCATTTGATATTATTGCTGAATATAAGAACAATAACTCCTCTAAACCTAGGGCAATTAGATATACAATATTAACATGATGCGTCATTAGGGGCAAAAACTATAAAAACAAGAAAACATATTGATGGAAGAGCAACAATGGTGTTCCAAAAATGTCCCAAGTTATAAAAAACAAGTCATTATAAATTTAGTGATTATAAAAATGTCATAAATTTATACTGTTTTTAAACATTATCTCTTAAGCTTTTTGTTCAATTATTATCATATCTTTGTTGTGCTTTGATATGTACACATATATAGATGTTTGTATAAATGCATATATATACATACACATGTTGTATTGATTATATCTAAATAAAATAAGAATGTTAGAACATTTATTATTCACATAGGAAATAATTTTCTATTTTAAAAATTAAATATATTTAATATTCATGTCAGGAACAATGTTTATAAAAAATGGTATATTCTAGAAGATAAATGTTAAGTTAATTACAGTTCTCCCCAGTCATAAATTTCTTATTATCACCCCTGAATAGAACTGAGCATGGCTTCTAAGTCCAAGATGGATTCCAACTAAAATTTATTATTAATCACTTGATATAAAAAATTGCATCACATTATACGGTTTCATAGATAAATATTTTAATAAGCTAGTTCATATTGTGGAAACTTTCCCAAATGCTAAGAAATGTAATTTAGACTTAATAATTATAAAATTCTAAATATATGCCTTAGAAGGCTTTGAGCATGATTCTGGAGGTCAAAATGAACCAATAGATGAAGATATATCAATTACAATTCCTCAAATCTAATGCAACCTTTCAATTTTATTTAAGTTCTGTAAGCACTGACCAAGATATATGACAGCTAAGTTAAGTAGTGAGTGGAGTGCTAAACCTGGAGTGAGGAGTACTCATCTTCCTAAGTTCACATATGGCCTTAGATACTTACTAGGTATGTGACCCTGGGCAAGTCACTTAATCCCATTTACTTTTCTCATCTATAAAATGAACTAGAGAAAGAAATGAAAAACAACTCCAGTATCTCTCCCCCCCCCCCAAAAAAAAAAAAAGATCCCAAATGCGATCACAAATAGTCAGACATGACTGAAAAAATGACTGTTTTGACCAAGATACATGCAATGTTGGGCTGCCTAACCCAATGACATAATATGGAAAATAGACATCATTCATCCATTTGATTTTCCCTATTTTTTAGGTCAATTATTTTCCAGTAGTGAAGAATTTCATTTACACAGTCTCTAAAGATTTAGGGTTTTAATACAATTAACATGACTTCCAGAAAAAAAAAAAAAAAAAAAAAAAAAGAATTATCTTGAGCACCTCTTATCTATATCATGATTTCCTCTTTATTTTGGCTCTTTTGCAGGATATCCTCCAGGAGAGTAGCAAATGCACTTGGTAAAAAAATGTTCCCCTTATCTTATACTCTTCTTAATATTGCTAATCTCATCATCTTCATTATCATTAGCATATTTATGTAATGCATTACCATATGCACATTGCAAAGGACAATCCATGATGCAATGGAAAGGGCACTGTCTTTAGAATCAGAAGACGTGGGTTCAAATCTTGCCTCTGCCATTTCCTACCCATGTGACATTGGGCAACCAGTCCATCAGTAAGTATTTATTAAGTGCTTACTATGTGTTGGTCATTCTGCTAAACCTTGAGCTTAAAAAGAATTAAAATATTTTCTGACCTCAAAGAATTGACATTGCAGGAGACAACATTGCTCAGAAACTTGCTACGGTGTGATTCTGGGCACTTTTTAACCTCTCTGGGACTCAGTTTCCTAATCTTTAAAATTAGAAAATCTGACTAGATAGCCTCCTAAATTTCTTTTGCTCTAAATTTGTGATCCTTTAATCTCACTTGATCACCACAATAATTCCATGATGAGGGTGTCATTATTACTTTCACTTGAAATTGTGAAATTTGGGACTTTGAGGAATTGACTTATGTAAGGCAGCTAATAAGTGCCTGAGATTTAGAACTTTTAGATTCCAAAGCCCAGGCCCTTTAAGATACATCATGGTAAAGCATGAACATTATTGATGTTCTTTGTGGTTGTATTATACTAAGGAAACTTCCATGATTTTAACAAAAGCATGTAAGACATCTTGTGAGAAAAATCTATAAGAATGAATTTTCTTTTACTAAATACTTTTTTAGAAAACAAATAAATAAAAAAACTAATAATCTTTTATTCTCTCTTCTATCATTCAATTACATAACTGTAAAAATGAAGTCTATTGGGAAAAAATGTAAAAGCCTGCTTGTTCTTCTGATTATATCAACATCTATTTTGATATTCACTGACTTCAATATAATGATGAGAATAGGTAAGAATTGTGAGAAATATATTGGAAAGCATATATCAGGAGTAAAGAATGAGAGAGTCCAAAAGCCTGTAATCTTCTGAGAAGACTCATGCCTATATATCATGAATATTTTCTTTGGCAAAAGAATCAGTAGGTGCTGAATATAGTGAGCACTGAATAATATCACAAAATTGAATTTATTATATTTTAACAGATAGGAAATGGTTCTTTCCTGATGTTGGAGTCATTCCTGAACCAGCTGTCTATGTACAGTGAGAATTTTGGCTTGTTAGAGAAAGAATTAAAGTCAGTCTATTGTGAAGAAAGAAGAAAAATGAGAATAAAGATTTTGCATGCAATTAAAGTTCAAACTTTTAAAAAATGAATGCTGATACATCACCTTTTTTTTTGTTTTTACATCACCTTTCCTTTTGAATATTTCTTTCCAATTTCTTTACTCAGAGAACCATTCTTTATTGGAAGAAATGTCAAAGAAGGGGAGAGACAGAGAGATAGCTACAGGGAGACAGAGACAGAGAAAAGGATTCTGTAAAACTATATATCAAACTGACTTTGAATACATGTAATATTTCACATTCATAATATACCTTTTCCCCACCTCACCACCCCTGCCATTCTCTGCAAGGAAGGTACAGAAGTGAATCTGAATAAATTTAGATGAGACAAATGAAAAATGAGATATAGACAAAAGGAAATATACCAGTATGTAATTATTATATTAGATGCTTAATTAATGTAAATCAAATTCACTAACAAAAAGAAAGAAAAAGGCTAAAAAGTACCTTAGTAAGCAAACATCTGAATTTGCTAAGTTAAAAAAAATCTGACAATCAAAGGCAAGACCAATTTGGTACATAAACTCATGGGTGTACTTATTTGAGAGGGGAAAAGAATAAATATTTATATACAGTCTACTATATTCTAAGCACTGTATTTTTTTTAAATGTGATCTCTTCTACTTCTCTCAATAGCCCTGGGAGGTAAATGCTGATGAACTTAAGGCAAACATAACTTAAGAAACTTGCCCAAATTCACACAGTAAGTATCTGAAGTTATAATTGAAGTGAAGACTTCCTAACTCCTAAGACAGGGCTCTTTGCACTTAAACTCCAGGGACTTTATATAGAAAAGGATGATGGAAGAGTTTTAGCAATATCACTTCATAAAAAAGAGAGTTGAAATTAAGGGTGATGTAAGAGGACTTGCCAACCCACAGGACACGGCTCAGGTAAACTGAGGATAGCCTTGTAAGGATGAACAAGATGGCATTGGTAGAAAGGGGTTCCACCTGAGGAGCAATGTGGCATTTCCCAAGAGAGGCATGCCAGACCTTGGTGGGGGGAGAACACTGACCATATATATTATTAGGAAAGGGATGTTCACTTTGTATGTAGGTGTAGCTTCTTCTAGGGAATCATGTATCTGCTGTAGGTTAGGATGTACTTATGTTAAGCTATAGAGGCATGTACTTAATAGATAAAAGGACTTGCAGTGTTTGTAATAAATGGAGTCCCACATCATCCTGGCTCTTGCCTCTCATTGTTCACAGTCTTCCCTACTCAGGTGTGTTAGCTTCTTACTAAGTGCTAATGAGATAATGAGATATTAGGTTCTTACTAAGTGCTAAGTTGGTACTTAATTCTGTAGTTCCTGCCTTTACTGGGAGTTTTACTTGTGAACTCCTGGGGAGGAGCTTGTATGCTTAGGAGGAGCAAGTTCATTGGTTGAAGTAATTTTTTTCCCAGAAGCCCTTGCATTATCCCATACCGAGAGAGAGAGAGAGAGAGAGAGAGAGAGAGAGAGAGAGAGAGAGAGAGAGAGAGAGAGAGAGAGAGAGAGACAAAGAGAGAGACAAAGAGAGAGACAAAGAGAGAGAGAGAGAGAGAGAGAGAGAGACAGAGACAGAGACAGAGACAGAGACAGAGACAGAGACAGAGACTGGCTCTATGGAGGAAAGAAGAGTCTCTGCTCTAGGCCAGAGTTGAGTCAGCTCTCTAGAGGAAGAAGTCTCTCCTCTAGACCAGAGAGCGATCTGCAGTTTCTGCAGACAACAGCACAGTACACAGGTGAATGGGCATTGCTGCTCATATAAGGCCCGCTTTACTCCGGAGTTGGGGCCAAACCCCAACAGGGTGATGATTATTAGAAGTAGGCAAAATAGAAAACCCAAAAGATTCAACTAAAAAGCTATTAGAAATAATCCACACCTTTACCAAAGTTGTAGGATACAAAATAAATCCACATAAATCATCAGTTTATATGTCACTAACAAAGCCCAACAGTTAGAGTTACAGAGAGAAATTCCATTTAAAGTAACTACTGATAGTATAAAATATTTAGGAATCTATCTGCCAAGGGAAAATCAGAAACTATATGAGCAAAACTACAAAACACTTTCCACACAAATTAAGTCCGATCTAACCAATTGGAAAAATATTAAATGCTCTTGGATAGGAAGAGCAAATATAATAAAGATGACAATACTACCTAAACTAATCTATTTATTTAGCACTATACCAATCAGACTCCCAAAAAACTATTTTAATGACCTAGAAAAAATAACAACAAAGTTTATATGGAAAAACAAAAGGTCAAGAATTTCAAGGGAATTAATGAAAAAAAAAAATCAAATGAAGGTGGCCTAGGTGTACCAGATCTAAAATTATATTATAAAGTGGTGGTTACCAAAACCATTTGGTATTGGCTAAGAAATAGATTAGTTGATCATGGAATAGGTTAGGTCCAAAGAACAAAATAATTAATAACTCTAACAACCTAGTGTTTGACAAACCCAAGGACCCCAGCTTTTGGGATAAGAACTCAATGTTTGACAAAAATTGCTGGGAAAATTGGAAATCAATATGGCAGAAACTAGCCATTGGTCCACACTTAACACCATACACCAAGGTCAGGTTAAAATGGGTCCATGACCTAGGAATAAAGAATGAGATTATAAATAAATTAGAGGAACATAGGATAGTTTACCTCTCAGACCTGTGGAAGAGGAATGAATTCATGACCAAAGAAGAACTAGAGATCATTATTGATCACAAAATAGAAAGTTTTGATTATATCAAATTGAAAAGTTTTTGTACAAACAAAATCTATGCAGATAAGATTAGAAGGGAAACAATAAACTGGGAAAACATTTTTACAGTCAAAGGTTAAGATAAAGGCCTTATTTCCAAAATAGATACAGAATTGACTCTAATATATAAGAAATTAAGCCAAGGGGCAGCTAGGTGGTGCAGTGGATAGAGCACCAGCCCTGAATTCAGGAGGACTTGAGTTCAAATCTGGTCTCAGACACTTAACACTTCCTAGCTGTGTGACCCTGGGCAAGTCACTTAACCCCAGCCTCAGGGGGAGGGGGGAGGGAATCAAGCCAATCTCCTATTGCTAAATGGTCGAAGGATATGAACAGACAATTCTTGGATAAAGAAATTGAAATTATTTCTAGTCATATGAAAAGATGCTCCAAATCATTAATAATTAGAGAAATGCAAATTAAGACAACTCTGAGATACCACTACACACCTGTCAGATTGGCTAGAATGACAGGGAAAAGTAATACAGAATGTTGGAGGGGATGTGGGAAAACTGGGACACTGATACATTGTTGGTGGAACTGCGAATACATCCAGCCATTCTGGAGAGCAATTTGGAACTATGCTCAAAAAGTTATCAAACTGTGCATACCCTTTGATCCAACAGTGTTGTTACTGGGTTTGTATCCCAAAGAGATCTTAAAGAAGGGAAAGTGACCTGTATGTGCAAAAATGTTTGTGGCAGCCCTCTTTTTGGTGGCCAGAAACTGGAAACTACTTGAATGCCCATCAATTGGAGATTGGCTGATAAATTATGGTATATAAATATTATGGAATATTATTGTTCTGTAAGAAATGACCAACAGGATGATTTCAGAAAGGCCTGGAGAGACTTACACAAACTGATGCTGAGTGAAACGTGCAGGACCCGGAGATCATTATATACTTCAACTACAATACTGTATTATGACCAATTCTGATAGACATGGTCCTCTCCAACAATGAGATGAACCAAACCAGTTCCAAAAGAGCAGTAATGAACTGAACTAGCTACACTTAGCGAAAGAACTCTGGGAAATGACTATGAACCACTACATAGAATTTCCAATCCCTCTAATTTTGTCTGCCTACATTTTGGATTTCCTTCAGAAGCTAAATGTACACTATTTCAAAGTCCGATTCTTTTTGGTCAGCAAAACATCTGTTTGGTCATGTATACATATATTGTATTTAATTTATTCTCTAACATATTTAACATGTATTGGTCGACCTGCCATCTTGGGGGAGGGGGAAAAGAGGGGAAAAATTGGAAAAAATGGTTTGGCAATTGTCAATGTTGTAAAATTACCCATGCCAATATTTGGTAAATAAAAACTATTTAAAAAAATAAATTTAACATTTCTAGTAGAATATTAAAAAAAAAAGTAGGCAAAAGATTCAACTGAATGATGTCATTCCTAGAGTGAATATTCCTAGTGAAAATAAAGTCACACCAAACAAAAGAAATAGGGGAAAGATATATAAAGACTTCTATGGGTGGCTTTTTTTGCTATCAAATACTGGAGGAGAATCACATTTCAGACAGTACCAGTTATGTTTAGAGAGATATAGAAATGATGGTAGTATAAGTAGCAGCAGCAATAGCAGCAGCAATAGAAGTAGTAGCAGCAGCAGCAGCTGAAATAGTAGGAATAGGAGTAGGAGTAGTGTTATTGTAGTAATGTTATTGTAATACAGCAATAATTACCATTTCTCTAACTCTTTAAAGTTTTCAAGCAACTTTAAAAATATTATCTTATTTTATCCTCACAATAATCCTGATAGATAGGAAGTGTTATTACCTGTACTTTATAAAATTAGTAAACAAAAAATAATACTAACTTGCTTGGGATCACATAGCTAAATTAAAGAGAATAGATGGAAAAAGTAGCTGGATTCTACAATTAGCAGAGAAGATCCCTTTGTAAGAGCTAACACATTTGGGAGGGTATTGATGGATAAATTCATAAAGTATCTAAAGGAAGGGAGAAATACTAAAGCTGTGAGAAAACCTTGAATGTTATTAATAGCAAAAAAAAAAAAAAATTAGCCAAAAACTATTGAAGTACAACTAACTTCTTACTTCTCATTCATATAAAAATCTACATCTATACAGAAATGTAAGGCATCCTTAATAAAGATAATAATAAGCAATAACCAAGATTTTGGAAATGACATTTCACAACAAAACAATTCTCTACTGTGCAAAAGTTAATTGAAAGATGGAGAAAATCAAACCCTCCATTTTGAATATTGTGTTGATTTTTTTTTTAAAAAAGACATACAATTGATTTGATAATACAAAAAGCTAACCAAAACAGCCTTCTTCCCCACACAATGGTTTTTCACTCATATTCTAAAATTATTCAAAAGTTTTCTAATGATGTAATAATAGAGATATAATAATTTCACATAAAGGCCTTCTGATCATAAAATAGGAAAATGTATGCCAAAATGCTTATCATTGCCATGGAGGAAATCAATTAAAGACTCATAGTTGAAGAGAGATTTCCAATGAATTATGAGATACAACAAATACTTCTGGATTTATATGACATCAGGTACCAATCTCCAGAACATTACAGAATCTCCAGGAAGAGATATATAATTAATTATTTAGGAAGGAGAAAGGATAAACATTAAATAAAGCTTAACATCATCTAGGCACTTTATTTTTTTTTACTAATATGTTCCCATTTGATTCTCCCAACAACTCTGGGTGGTAGGTAATAATATTATATCCATTTTATAGTTTGACCTACATGCTCATACTGAGAAAAATGAAGAATATGCATTGTTCAAACTATGGCATGCAGTTTTTATAGATAACTTGTAGAATTTATTCATTAGCGTGATGAATCAGAATCCAAAAGAGAGTTTCTGGATAATTTATACTAAATTTATTAATTAGGCTAGTCTGTAAGCAATAATTAATGGTCAGTGATTTCTCTTAGTTATAAGACACATCAAGGGAGAAAGTGAAACATCTTAAATCCCTTCTGAATGGAAACTCCCTCAACAACTGAAGCTCCATCCTGATTGGTAAACATTTTATGAGAAGGTGGGCTAAAAGTCTTCAGCTGAGCTCCTGCTGAGAATCTGGTTTGTTCATGATATTCAGTAGTACAAAGCATCTGGACAGGGGAAGCCATTCCATCCTGATCTCTCTGGTTAGTTTTCTCCTTCAAAAACTCTACTACTACTACCACTACTACTACTACTACTACTACTACTACTACTACTACTCCTCCTCTAAACTCTAAATAAGTGGATCAAGGACAAGTGATTCTTCTCCTAGCAAAAACTCACCCAGATTCTGACTGGAAGTTGGGGGAAGAGACATCCAGTTTAGTTGAGAAGCATGTGTCTTGGCAGCTAGGAGCAATTCTATCACTCAGTCAAGAGCTTCAAGGTTTATTGACTTTCTTCAGGAGTTGGGTCTTAACAGAAATTAAAGAAAAAAGGTAGATACAAAATTAATAATTAATAATAAATATGAGAGTATAATACTAATTACTCTCATCATATGGCACCTTCTATGGGTTAATCCCTCAATTTGTATTCACAGGTTAAGTTTCCTCATGTGGTGACTATCCTCGATCCAAGACCTTCATTAGTCTATAGTTACATTCACACTTACTATCAAAATATATGTTGTTTATTTAAACTAATTTGTCAAATCTGTAGTAGAATTTTTTTATTTCATTCTCCACAATAAATGTTGTCACATAAGTCAAAAATATAGTCATTGTAGTTTTCTCTTACTCACCACGAACCCTGTAAAATGAAAATCAGCAAATATCCTGTGAAATGATGCTTCTTTAATGATTTCATGATTCCTCTAGATGCACAATAAAACTGTGTTTCAACTCTCTATTAGTTCCATTTTCAGGGAGAACCAAAAGCACCATCTTTCCCTCTAGTTAAAACTTTGTTGTATCTTCAATGATATCACTTATGGCTAGTATATCAATGTTAATGTGATTCAGTTTCTTAATGAAAAGATCTAGTTATTGGTCATTGAAGAAGCATCTAATATTGGAGTATCAACAGGGTAATCCTTAGTGCTCTCTGGCACTATTTCCAAACTCTACTGATATTATTATAGCAGCAGGATCATAAGACTAAGAGTCATCTGAGATTTTTGACCTAAAGGCATTCCCCAAAGGATATGTAATCAAGACTATGGGGAAAAACATGAACAAATGATTCTCCAAATGCTTGCATTCTATTAAAAATACGATGAAATAATATTCATCAGTAAGAGCACAAACAATTCCGATGTTTCACTTTGCATATAAAAATTGGTAAATATGACAAAGATGGAAATACTTAATTTTTACAGTAATGTACAATGGCAAACATAAGAAATGTACTGTTAATAGAATTTAACTTTGTCCAACAATTCTAGAAAGTAATTTTAAATTAGGCAAAGAATTTGATCAAAATGCACACAGGCTTTGCTAGTAACTAACATTGCTACTACTCTATATTAATGATAAAAAGGAAAGCAGGCAGAAGGGTGTAAGGAAGAAGCCAAAATGGAGTAATACCTCCTTGAGCCTGTGTTACTTAACAGTAATACTAGTAATATCTGACATTTATATTGTACTCTGAAGTTTAGAAATCACTTTATGTTATCTCATTGGATTTTCATGTAACAAGGAGTTAAATATTTACACTCACCTAGAGATCATAGCTCTTTGAGGATTGGCATTCGCCTTAAAGGCAAAAAGCCAAAGAAAGCTAAGCAGGCATAGGAAAGAGAAGTGTGATCTCCCTTTTGACCATTAGACATGTGAATTGTGTGCTTTTCAAGGTCAGCAACTGTCTTTTGTCATTCTTTGAATCTCCAGAGCTTAGCAAAATGCCTGGTACTAAGTAGGGAATTAATAAATGCTTTTTGACTGACTCTGAAAGTCAGAGACTAAAAATAACAGAGGGATAACACAGACAAGATGATGGTTTGATTATAAAGTTTCTTGCCAAATCTGTACCATCTTTGCTCAGACTCCACCTGTATAGTAGCAATGAGATCGAAGTCGTGAAAAATGAGTTAAGGATCTCTACCAGAATTTTAAAGGAAAAACAATGGGAGGTAGAAGTTTCAATCTGCAATAGTTTCTAAGTTCAGATGATACATCATGAACAAGAGCCAAGACAGTTACAGAGCTCCTTAGTCATTCATGTAGTCACTGAATGAATAGTTTTATTCTAAATATAAGTCAAATAGCCAATTAGATATCTGTTGTATTGTTATAATCCATAATCAGAAGGAAGACTAGAGCATGAAGATAATGATTTGGGGAATGTAACTAATCAAACACATTCTATTTCTTCCCTAGAATCTTAGTTTCAAGTGATCTAAGTTCTGATTATGGATGACTTGGGTCTAGAATTATTAGCAAGGATCTAAGTACATATTATGTGTTTTATTAGGTAAAATGTATTTGTGTTATTAATTCCTATCCATGACTATCTATTCTTGTAGAGATGGGATGTGAACCCAACTGATTAAGTTTGACTAAGTCCACTCTCCTCTCTACTATGCCTACTTGACTTTTGATCAAAGGCTTGCATAAAGGCAAATCATCTTTTTTTTTTTTTTTTAATTATCACTATGCCATAAAACTGTATTACACAAAGGGACTTAAAAAGAGTATTTGAAAGTTATATGGAGATAAAATAATAATCTTTAAGAACTTGTCAGTCAAATAACAAATCATAGAAATGAAAGGTAATTTCATAAAAAGTAATAACAACAATGTGACTGGAAACCAATATTTGGGGGGATTCAGTGAAACACCCAGTAGTTAGAGATTAAAACATTTCAGCAGATCTAAATATTCCAAGTGACAAAATGAGAAAGAATGTACTAATAAGTTGGAAATGCAATTTAAAAAAATAAAAAAGTACAAATTGTTAAAATTCCAATTAAATACCAGATAGAAATCTGAAAATCAAAGCAGATATTAAGAAATTGAAAACAATAAAATTGAATAAACAAAAGTAAGAAGGGTTTGGTTTTGGAGAGGAATGAGTTGTTTAGTTCTGTCTGAGTCTTTGTGACCCCATTTGGGGTTTTCTTTTTTTTTTTTTTCCTGAAGCAACTGGGGCTGTTATTTGCTCAGGGTCACACAGCTAGGAAAAGTTAAGTATCTGAGACCAGATTTGAATTCAGGTCCTATTGACTTCAGGGCTCTATCTACTGCACCAATTAGCTACCCCTGTATTTGAGATTTTCTTGGCAAAGATACTAGACTTGTTTGAGTTCTATAAGGCTGTTTCACTTTGTTGCCTCAGAGAAGCCATTAGTAAGTTTGATGAAAAAGAAAATCAAATTGCCAATATTATATGTGAAAAAGGGAAATTCACAACAAATGAAGAAATAAGGAATATTATTAGAAATTATTCCATACAACTACATACCTGCTAATTAAACAAAAATGAAATAAATAGCTACAAAATATAATAATGCCCATATTAAAAGTACAAATACATATAATTTAAACAACCCAATTTGAGAGGAAGAAATTGTATAAAGTAGATATTAAGCTCCAAAGGTAAAAACTGTGAGAACCAATGGATTCAAGTGAATTCTATGAAAAATTCAAAGAAAAAGTCAATTCTAATTTTATAGAAACAATTTGCAAAAATGGGGAAAAAAGAGATGATTCTATGTCACATATATTCATATAAATAAACATAATAATTAAATGTAATACAAGAAATATATATATATATAAAATTTTGCATGTACATATAAATTTATATATATAAATGTAATATAATTAATGTAATAATTCATAATGTAATAATATTTATAAAACCAGATAGAATCAAAGCAGAAAAAGAAGTGTATAAACACATGGAGAAATATAGGTAATGTACAAAAATATTAGCAAAGAAGATAAAATTATATTTTAAAATTATGAATTATAATCATGATAGATTTGTAACAAATTCATGGTAAATTTGGTATTTAGAAAACTGAACAACTGAACATCAATAACAAAAATAACAATCATATCATTATATCAATAGATGCAGAAAACACTTTGACAAAATTTGACATCTATTTCTGGTAAAAAGAAAAATTAGAAAACATAGGAATAAATGGGCTTTTTTTTTAGGAATCATAAATAGTACTTATCAAAAACCAAGAACTACCATTAAATATAACAGAAATAAACTAGAATAGTTCCCCATAAAATCAGGGGTGAAATAAAGATGTCTACTGTCAGCACTTATATTTTATACAATACTAGAAATATTGACTTTATCATTTTAAGCAAGAAAAATAAATTGAGGGAATAAGCATAGGTAAAGAAGAAATACAATGTTCTTTTTTTTTGCAAATGTTATTATAATATACTTAAAGAACCTAGAAAATTAACTAAAATTTAATTGAAGCAATACTTTTAAGAAAACTGCAGGATACAAATTATACTCACATAAACCAGAAGCATTTATGCATAAAGCCTTTAAAGACCATTCCATTTAATTGCTATAGAAGGTTTAAAACTCAAGAGTCTGCCTTTCAAGATATAAACATTATATATATATATATATATATATATATATATATATATATATATATATATATATATGTATATATATATATATTTATGATATGCATATAAATTAAAATACAAATCACTATTTATAGAAAACCAGACAATTGTAAAAAAAATAAATAATTGGTCATGGGTGGGATAAAATTGACAATAATACCTAAATTTATTTAATATAAATCAATCAAAACAACAGATTACTATATAAAAATAGAAAAAAAATTAATTCACTTGGATGCCAAAAGGGACAAGAATCTCAAGGGAAGTAATAAAAATAAGTGGGACCAAAAGTAGAGGGAGAGAGCTGTACCAGATATTAAATTATACTACAAAGCAGTAATTCTCAAAATAATTTGATTCTAATTTTTAAAAAATAGTATTCAATCTATAGTAACTTAATACATTTTAGAAGCTATGTAGAAATAAACATAATCAATAATCTAATATTCTGTATACACAAAGATCTCATCTACTGAGCGAAAAAAAAACTGCATGACAAAATCTTTGGGCAAATTGGGCTTCAATCTGGAAAAGAGTTAGATTTGATCAATGCCTTACTTGCTCCTTCTACAAAGATAGGCTCCAAATGGATATGTGACCTAAATATAAAATATTACATTATACATAAATTAGAGAAACTTGGGAGGGGAAAGAGGGAGAAAAACTATCATTACTACCATTTAACAGATTGTGAAGTCAAATCATAAAGAAACCAAATACCTGACTACATATCAAATAGTGAAAAAGTGACAGAATTAGGATTCAAATTCATATATATTTCATAATTTCCCTATAGAATGTATATTCTTTAAGGACAGAGATTATTTCATTTTGTTTTGTTTTGTTTTTGCATATGTGTGTGTGCTCGTCTCTCAATGGTCCCTAGCACTGTGCATTTATAATAAGTGCTTAATAAAGGATTGTTCACTGGTCATTTCTAAATCCATTATACCAAGGCTAAACCAACTATACCCAAGCATCAAATCCATCTAGTAATTTGTTTCTGTTAGACCTTTCAGCTAAGAATGTTTTTTTTTTTTTTTTAATTTTTGTATTCATTTTTCCAAATTACCCCCCCTCCCTCTATTCCCTCCCCCCGATGACAGGCAATCCCATACATTTTACATGTGTTACAATATAGTCTAGGTACAATACATGTGTGTGAATATCATTTTCTTGTTGCACAATAAACATTAGAATCCGAAGGTACATGCAACCTGGGCAGACAGATATTAGTGCTAACAATTTACATTCACTTCCCAGTGTTTCTTCTCTGGATGTAGCTACCTCTGTCCATCATTGATCAACTGGAAGTGAGTTGGATCTTCTTTCTGTTGAAGATTTCCACTTCCATCAGAATACATCCTCATACAGTATTGTTGTTGAAGTGTACAGTGATCTTCTGGTTCTGCTCATTTCACTCAGCATCAGTTGATTTAAGTCTCTCCAGGCCTCTCTGTATTCCTCCTGCTGGTCATTTCTTACAGAACAATAATATTCCATAACCTTCATATACCACAATTTACCCAACCATTCTCCAACTGATGGACATCCATTCATCTTCCAGTTTCTAGCTACAACAAAAAGAGCTGCCACAAACATTTTGACACATATATGACTCTTTCCGCTCTTTAGTATTTCTTTGGGATATAATCCCAGTAGTAGCGCTGCTGGGTCAAAGGGTATGCACAGTTTGATAACTTTTTGGGCATAATTCCAGATTGCTCTCCAGAATGGCTGGATTCTTTCGCAACTCCACCAGCAATGTATTAGTGTCCCGATTTCCCCACATCCCCTCCAACATTTATCATTATTTGTTCCTGTCATCTTAGCCAATCTGACAGGTGTGTAGTGGTATCTCAGAGTTGTCTTAATTTGCATTTCTCTGATCAGTAGTGATTTGGAACACTCTTTCATGTGAGTGGATATAGTTTCAATTTCTCCCTCTGAGAATTGTCTGTTCATATCCCTTGACCATTTATCAATTGGAGAATGGTTCGGTTTCTTATAAATTATGGTCAGTTCTCTATATATTTTGGATATGAGATAAGAATGTTTTTAATTTGCATTTTAAATACAATTAGAGGTTTTATTTATAAGAATTTATTTTAAAATATTTTTTAAATTCTCAAGGACAATACCATAAAATGGGAGGAAATGCTAGATTTAGATTTAGTTCCAATTTAGTTGTGTCTGATTCTTTGTGACCCTGTTTAGCGTTTCCTTGACAAAGATACTGTAATGGTTTGCCATTTCTTTTTCCAGTGGATTAAGACAAAAATTGAGCAGGATCCAGGATCACACAATTAGTGAATGTCTAAGGCTGGAATTGAACTCAAATTTTCCTGGCTGGCTGAAGTCTGCTTATCTGTTGTAATGTTCAGACTAGCTTTCTGCTTTCTGTAGGTACTCGGGATCAGCCCATGTCTTTGGTCTTAGTGGAGAAGTGATGAAGGCAGGGCAGCTACCATGAGGCTGGTCAAAGATAGAATGTCTCTCTTTTCCAGTCCCTTTCAGCCCTTATATACTTTAGTACAATTACATCATTACAGCATACCAATTATGTGTTAACTAGAGAACCATCATCTCATCAATTCCACTGAGTTAACTGTTTTAAGTATATTTCCCCAGAGTTCAGGACCTCTGCAATCTGTTCATTATTCTATGGCTCCCTTGATACATTAAAGCAAAACAATTTAGCTATAATGAAGCCCAGCATTATCTTTGGGGTCCATGATTAATAGAGTTATCTTACTCATAGGAATGGATTGTTAAAAAAAAAAGGGGGGAGGGAGAAGAGAACAGACATTTATGCAACATCGACTGTTCTCCAAGTACAGTACTAAGTGCTTCTTACACAATTTAATTCATTTAATCTTCACAGCATCGCTGTGAGATACATGTTATTATTATCCTCATTTTATAGTTCAGGAAACTGAGGGAAAGTTCCAGAAGTTTTCAAAAAGCTTAAAAGTATCTAAATCCAGATTTGAAGTCTTCCTAAACCCAATCTCAGCTTTCTATCCACTGAACTTTACTGCCTTTAAAACGAAGTCCTATTGATATTTCACCCATGATATGCAATTAGGCAGAGCTCAACAAACCATATTATAGTCCAGTTTAGTGGAAATATTTGTAAATTTGTACTAAAGTTATAGAACCTGGAGTCAAAGTCTAGCTTGACAGCTTACCATCTACATGATTCTATTTTAGACACTTGAACTTTTGTGACCTATACTTATTCCTCCATTGAGGTGTATGGATTATAAAACCCATAAATTACTTTTGAATTCTAATTTTATGTTTATATGATACCCCAGTATAGGTAGTATACCATTCATTAATGTGACTGGTCCTGAAAAGTTGAATTAGTCTCACATGACTCTTCTTTGAATCCATTTCCACCAGTAAATGCTAATGTTGGACTATTGAGGGAATCCATGCCTCATCCCTTAATAGTGTGAAATGAAGGCATTTACAGGTTTTTTATATCATAAGATTTAGATGGGTAGTCTATATGTTTCTTTGGTATGCATGTTATGTTAAAAGATTTAGAGAAGGGTTCATTACTATAGAATAGAATTCATCTAGAGGATTTGTGGTGTGTGGACAAGAATTACACAGTCAAAAAGATTCATCTTTTTGAGTTCAAATGACTTGAACTCAAACATTTACAAGGTGTGTGATCCTGGAGAAGTCATTTGACCCTATTTGAATCAATTCTTCATCAGTGAAATGAGCTGAAGAAGAAAATGACAAAACACTCCAATACCTGTCAAGAAAATCCCAAATGGGGTCATGAAGACATGGCCATAACTGAAATTACTGAATAACAACTAAATATTTCATTATGTTCTGCATCATAACTTCTTTATCCATTTCTCAGTTGGCAGGTACCTTACTTTGTTTCCAGTTATTTGCCAATATAAAAAGTGCTGCTGTGAATATTTGACCATATGTGGGCCTTCTTTTTTTTGTCATTGATTGTCATTGATAGACGTATAGCAGTGAAATATCTCAGTCAAAGAGTATGGATATTTCAGGTTTTTTTTTCCTTTTCTTTTTTTACATGATTCCAAATTGCTGTTCAGAATGATTGAGCCAATTCCCCACTCTACTAAAATGCATTAGCATGCCTGTCTTCCCATGATCCCACCAATTTAAGCAATTCTCATCTTTTGTCATTTTTTTGCCAGTTTGTATGATATGAAGTGAAGTGTCATAAGTTTTGAATTCTCATTCTTCTCATATATTTTGTGGTTCTTAAGAATTTTTTCATCAAATTAACTACACAGCATAGTGGTTTGAGCACTAGTCTTGAAATCAGAAGGACCTAAGTTCAAATCCAGCCTCAGACACTTAAACAGTGTCCTAAGTGAACAACAACTCCAATTTCATCATTCATACATGCAAAAAAGTTATAATTTTCTTATGTGGAAAAGTCTTCCTATTATTTGAACATGTATCTTTAGGCCAGTCCACTCATTTGTATTTTTTGTTTGTTTGAAGCTTTTTATTTTCAAAACATATGCACTGATAATTTGACAACATTGACCCTTGCATAGCCTTGTGTTTCAGATTTTCTCCTCCTTCCCCCCTTCCCTCCCCTACATGGGAAGCAATCTAATGTATGTTAAACATGTTAAAATATATGTTAAATCCAATATGTATAAACATAGTTATAAAATTTTCTTCCTGCACAAGAAAAATATTTTTAAAAAGAAAGCAAATGAGTAAGAAAATAAAATGCAAGTGAATAACAACAAAAAGAGTGAGAATGCTAAATTGTGATCCACATTAAATTCCTACAATCCTCTCTCTGGGTGTAGATGGCTCTCTTTGTCACAAGATCATTGGAACTGGCCTCAATCATGTCACTGTTGGAAAGAGTCATGTTCTTCAGAATTGATCATTGTATAATGTTGATTTTGTGTACAATGATTTCCTGGTTCTGATCATTTTACTTAGCATTAGTTCATGTAAGTCTCTCCAAGCCTTTTTAAAATCATCCTCCTGATCATTTCAATGATCATCCATAACTTATTCAGCCATTCTCCAACTGATAGACATTCACTCAGTTTCCAGTTTCTTGCCATTACAAAAAGGGCTGCCATAAACATTTTTGCACATGTGGGTCCCTTTCCTTTTTTTTACGATTTCTTTAGGATATAAGCCATTAAAAATACTGCTGGGTCAAAGGGTATGCATAGTTTGATATAGTCCCAAATTGCTTTCCAGAATGGCCAGATCTGTTCACAGTTCCACCAACAATGTATTAGTGTCCCAGTTTTTCCACATCCCCTCTAACAATCATCCTTGTCTTTTTCTATCATCTTAGCCAATCTGAGAGTTGTGTAGTGGAATCTCAGAGTTGTCTTAATTTGCATTTCTCTGATCAATAGTGATTTAAAGCACCTTCTCATATGATTAGAAATAGTTTTCATTTCTTCATCTTAAAAGTGTCTTTTCATATTCTTTTACCATTTATCAAAAGCAAAATGGCTTGAATTCTTACAAATTTGAATCAATTTTCTATATATTTTAGAAATCAGGCCATTATAATAACCCTTGAATTAAAAAATGATTTCCCAATTTATTGCTTCCCTTCAGATCTTGTCTGCACTAGCTTTGTTGTACAAAATTTTTTAACTTAATATAATCAAAATTTTCTACCTTGAATTCAATTATGAGTTCCTTCCTTCTCCAAAGATCTGAGAGGTAAACTGTCCTCTGTTCTTCTAATTTACTTATAATATTACTCTTTATGCTTAATGATGAATCCATTTAGATCTTATCTTGGTATGTGATATTGGGTGTAGATTGAGTCCTAATTTCTTCCATACTAATTTCCAATTTTCCCAGCAGCTTTTGTCAAATAGTGAATTCTTATCCACAAAGTTGGGGTCTTTGGGTTTGTCAAACACTAGATTGCTATTGTTATTTATTATTTTGTCATGTGATATTAATTTACTCTACTGATTGACTATCTGCTTTCATTTTATGGGAGAGTTCATCCCATTCACATTCACAGTTAAAAACTAATTCTGTATTTCCTGCCATCTAAATTATGCTTTTCTCTTTCCTTTCCCCCTTCCCTCCTCCCCAGTATTTTACTTTTGATGACCAGCTCCCTCAATCAGCCCTTCCCTGTTAACCCCCCCTCCCTTAATACCTCTGTTTCCCCTTCTATTAGTCTTTTCCTTTCTTTTCCCCTTTTCCCTCCTACTTCTTTATAAGATGAGACAAGTTTCTCTGTGAAACCAAATATGTCTGATATTCTCTCTTTAAGCCAAATCTGATGAGTTAAGATTCACACAATGCTCATTTCCCTCCCTTCTTTCCTTAAATTATAATAGGTCTTCTTTGCCTCTTTGTGAGATATAATTTCCCTTATTTTACATTATTTTTCCTTTTTTGTCCAGTACAATTCCCTTTTCACCTCTGGTTTCTTTTTTCTATTATCATAAAAAAATCAAATTATACCTGCACTCTCTAAGTATACCCATAACAGAATTATAATTCTCAAGTGTACTTTCCTTTTTACCTTTTTATGTTTCTCTTGTGTTCCATGTTTGGAGATCAAATTTTTTGTTCAGTTCTGGTCTTTTTATTAGAAATTAATAAAATGTATTTATATCATTGAATGTTCATCTTGTTCCATGAAATATAATGCTCAATTTAGCAGCATAGCTTATTGTCAGCTGTAATCCAAGTTCCTTTGCCTTTTGGAATATCAGATTCCAGACCCTTTAAACATTTAAGGTGGAAGCTCCTAGGTCCCAGGTAATCTAATTGTGGTTCCTCAAGATTTAAATTGTTTTTGTTTGTTTGTTTGTTTGTTTAATGGCTGCTTGCAATATCTTTTTCTTGATGTGATAGTTCTGAAATTTAGTCATGATATTCCTTGGGGGTTTAATTTTGGGGTCTCTTTCAGTAGATGAATGGTGAATTCTTTCAATGGCTATTTTACCTTCTGATTCTAAGATATCAGGGTAGTTTTCCTTGATGATTTCCTGTAAGATAATGTCTATGTTCTTTTTTTCATCATGACTTTCAGAAAGTCCAATCATTCTGAGATTGCCTTTTCTAGATCTATTTTCTAGGTCAGTTGATTTCCTAGGCGGTATTTCATATTTTCTTCTATTTTTTTTTTCTTTTTTTTTGGTTTTAGTTTGATTGATTCTTGAAGTATTATTGTCATTCACTTCCATTTGTTCAATTCTAATTTTTAATGTATTATCTTCTTCAGTTGCCTTTTTAAATTCCTTTTGCATTCGGCCAATTGAATCATTTTGTTCATTGCATTTTTTTCCATTTCACAAATTTTGTTTTTCAGTGAATTGGTATCTTTTTCATATCCATTTTTTAGGGCATTATATGCTTTTTCCATTCCTTCTTTCAATGATCTCATTTCCTTTCCCCATTTTTACTCTAACTCTCTTTTTAGATCTTTTATGAAACCTTCCAAGAAAGCCTTGTAAATAGGGACCAGCTCATATCTCCCTTTGGAACTTCATCAGAAGTTGCTTTGCCTTTAGGAACCTCAAGATTTGAGGTCTGTTCTTCCCTCTCTATAAAAACTGTCTATAGTGAGAGTTGTTTTTGATTTTTTTTTACTCATTTTTTTAAAAGCTTAACGCCACTCAATATAGGATCAACAGCTGCTTTAGTTTGCCCTGGGGCAGTTCTGCTGATTGATTTCTGGTGCTGGATAATTGTTGCTACATCCAGCATTGTTCTGGGCTCAGTGGTTTATACTTTGCCTTTTGTAGCACATCTGTCAAATCACCTGCTTGCAACCAGGACGGAGTGGCCTAAGAGGCTCACAGAAGATTCCCAGGCTACAATGCTCTGGCTTGCCACTCCAGTTTCTTGCCCAGGCTCCATGTGCTGATGTCTGGGCATGGCAGACCATCCCCCTGCTCATTTGAAACTCACCTGTTCTGAAGTTCTTCCAAGGTATCTTCTTCTGAGAATGTGTTGTACTCCAAATATTTTTGAGTTCTTTAACTCCAAAACCAGATTAGAGGCTTAATCTGCTGTTAGTTGAGAGAAGGTCAGAGGAGGTCATGGAAAGTTATGACTGCTCTCTGTCATTTTGTCCCACCCCTCTCATTTTTTTCCCATTGGTAAAACATTTATTAAGTGCCTACTATATGCCAGGTACTGTGCTAAGTATTTGCAATACAACAAAAGGGGAAAAAATAGTACTTATTCTCAAGGAACTTAGACTCAAATAGGAGATTTGACTGCAAATAAAAATGCACAAAACAAGATATAAACAAGATGAATAGAAAATAATTAACAGAGGAAAGACATGAGTCCTAAGAAGGTTGAAAAAGGATTTAGGTAAAAGATGTGATTTTAGTTGGAACTTAAAGGAAACCGGGAAATCAGTTGGAAACAGGGACCTACAGATATTGCCTGAATTCCCTGAGGTTACAAAGCTGCTAAGTAGCAAATTAATAATCTGAATCAAGGTTTTGTGAACACAAAGTGAGCACATCACACCAATGTATCCAAGGCAAAGACCAAACAGCTCCTGCCTCTAATCTTGGTACAAAATCAATTCCTTCACTCTATGACATCACTCAAAGCAAAATGTGAATGCAGTCAAAATTCCAAATCCTTTCTTTCCACCAACATCTGCTTGTTTCTGATTTCTATCCATATATTAATATGACTTATCCTGCCTCACAACAAAACAGGTCAGCTAGAACAATCAATACAAAGGCATCCAAAGGTTGGGACAAAAACTAAGCCAACATAGTTTACCATCCCTCATGAATACCAGACCAGATCCTGGTAATCAGAAGATTCACAAAAGGTGAGCTAGTCATGTCAATAAAAATTTGCTTCCAGAGCCCAGATTATGATGATTTCATATTTTGAGGTCATGGCTGTGGGACAAGTTATGCAACCCATGGACAATTTGGAAGAATAATCAAAACAGAGGTAGTTTTGTGTATGCTGATGAGATGTGACCTTTTGGCACTTGGCTGTAGAGCAGTCATATTTAATGAGTGCCTGAGATGATTTTCATTTCCAATCCCATCTTACTCTGAGGTGACATTTCTTCACTACCAACCCAATATTGCAAATCTGTTTTCAAAGGCTATTTAGTTTTGAGATGCTTTAAAGGTGTGTCCCATCACTAAATCTGTGACTGCCTAAGATATTTCTATGGGACTGAACAAAGGTGACCTCTGCTCCTGTTTGTTATCTTTCTCCATGCAAGTCTTTTTCAGTCCAATTAATTTAGCAAGTGTTTTTTTTTCTTCAATTCAAGCAGCAGCTTTCATAAATATTAATCAACCACAAATAAATGCCTGGGATCAGTGGGCCATGCCACACAAAGGGAAAACATGTATTGCACCACTTCATACCCCTCCCCAAATGTTGGTACATGCGCAGATGCCATTGAATCTCCCAGGCTACTGCTCTTCACATACCTACTTAATTAGGAGCCTAAGTAGGTAACATGAAACAAAAATAGAGAGAGGATCATAGGACTAGAGCATAGATCTGACCATGACCCACCCCCTCCATTCAATAATCTCCCATGACTCCCTATTACCTCTAATATGTATATAAATACCTTAACTTGATATGTAAAACCCTTTCAAAGCGTAGCTCTTACCTATCTTTTAAATATTATTTCTGATTGTTTTCCTTCACATTTTCTCTGTTGCAATCAAACTGGCTTGTTCAGTATTTGCTGAACTTGACATCCTATCTATTGTGTCTGTGCTCTTATGTAAATTGTCCCCTACATTTGGAGTATATTCCCTCTTCACTTGTGCTTCAAAGCAGAACTTAGCTTAAGCCTGCCACACAAATTGTTGGCATTATTTCCCACTTAAAATGGCTTTGTATGTCATTACACTTCATACTTGTTATTTAAAGTCAATTTTGAGGTATAGTGGACAGAATGTTAGACATATAGGTGGTATGATCCAAGTTTAAATCATGTCTTGGAGAATTGCTAACTGTGTGATCCCAGTCAAATTTCTTGACCTCTCCTTACTTCCATTTCCTCTGTAAAATGAAAATAATTGTAGCATTTACTTTCTAGGGGTGTTGTAAAGATTGCTATTGTTGTTCTTATCATTATCCAATCTCCATCCTATAGAATGTAAGCTTCAGGATGGAAGCTTTTTTCTTTTTTGTCTCTGCAAACTCAAAACCTACTCTGAACTTTTCTTGAAGAAATCTGTTGATGAGGAATCCACTCTCTTCATTCAGCTTTGGGATGACTTTAATTTGTAAAGTCTCCTACCCAATAGCATAAGAATTTTTTTTCTGCCTGTCATTTTCATTAATTATTCCTTATTCTTATCTCTGAGGATCAAGAACATATCTTTAATGCTTCAGAGATTTATGACTTCAACTCTATAGAGTTAAATTGAAAAAAAATTAAAAGACATCATTCTAATAAGTATTTAAATGCTGCAAATCAATAGGAACATACTGAAAGAATTATACTTTTAAGTTTATATGCTGTATTTTTACAATATGATCTTCATCACCCCAACATGCAAGCTAGAGTCTCCTCATTGATTCACTTCCTGCTTTGCTTATACTACCCTCAATCAGTCACAGAAGATGATTCAGACAATCAGAAGGGGAGGATGAGTAAAACAATCTAAAAAGAGTCAATTAGAAAGGATTTTGTGTTTCCCAAGAATCTTCTTCACCTTTCTTAATAATCAAGAGTTACTTTGATCTTAAGAAGGAGACAGAAAGATCTGGGGTTAGATGGAATTAATTAATTATTTTTTTAAAAAAGGATTTTTATTAATATTTTTTATTTATTTTCTTGTTTCCTCTTTTCTTTCAGAAAGGAATTCTTTACACAAATGTTTTTTTAAACAAAGAAAATAATTCAGCAAACCTGAACATGCATCTTACATTACATGTAATATGGAATCCTCACTACTGTAAAAGACAAAGGGAAAGTGTTTTCTCATATCTCTTATTTGGGACCCATCATTATAATTTTGCATCATTTAGTCAATAAGGCAATTTATTAACAGCCTGCTATTTTCTAGGCACAATGCAAAAAGTATTGTTTCAATTGTTTTATTGTTGCTGTTCGTTCCTTTCAGAATGTTTCAATCCCTATATCAGTCTATTTATGTCATTTTTATCCATTAATGGTAGTTTTCACTGCTTTTTTTCTGTCATGATCTTATAGCATAATAACATGTTTTCACCTTCATGACCATGGATTTATTAGAAATATCCCAATCAATAAACATCTACTTTATTTCTAGTTCTTTGCCCCCACAAATAACTGCTACTATAATTTTCTTATCGCATATAGAGCTTTTTCATTGACCTCCTAGGATCAACCATCACATTTTATAAATGTCGAATCTGAAAAAGAGGAAAAGGAAAATCATTTGACCAAGGTTACCCAGTAAACAGTACTAAATACTGGAAAATCTGAACCCAAATCTCACAATTCCAAATATAGCATTCTTTATTCTGCAATTCTTAGAGAAATAATTTTAAAGGAGATTATCTGAACTGTTTAGACTAAGATAACATTTTTGTGCTAAATTTGGATTCAGGAAGCCCTAGATACAAAGTCTTCTTCTAAAACCATAGGCAAGTCATGTAAACTTTCTGACCCTCAGTTTCAATAATAGCAAAATTAATAATAGTACTTAATAGGATATATTCAAGGCAATGTGCAAAGGTCTTTACAAATATATAGAAGATATATTGTAGCCTACCAAATGACTATATGATCATTCAATTATTCGGTACTTTTAAAATACCTACTGTGTAGTGGGTGGAGCCAAGATGGTGGATAGCAGACAGGTCTTTGAGCTCTTTCTGGCATCCCTCCAATCAACACCAGATTAAGCATCTGTAGTATTTATGGAGTGACAGAATCCACAAATAATTGGAGTGTAATAAATTTACAGTAGAAGATATTTTGGAAGAACTTTAAGAAAAGACTGTCTTAATCAGGTCAGGGGAGGAGATATGAACAGCCCAGGATAGATGCAGTACAGGGACCAGGAAAGAGTGACATCTGTGCACCAAGGAAATCTCCTGGGAGACTCAGCCAAAATACAACAATGTTCACTACTGTTTTAGAAGCTAGTGGATGAACAGATTACCTGTGGGACCTCCATGGCAACTACAGAAGTCAAATAGTGAGTTCCCAGCATGGGAAGAAAGTCAATAGTACTGATCTCAGGGCAGTGTGAAGCAACTTTTGCTTGGAGAAGAAGCTTGAGACAATCTCCCCTTTGCAACAAAGCAAAAAGAGCTCTGACCATAGATAGTTTTTATGGAGACAGTGAAAAACAAACCTCAAACCCTGTGAATTTTTTTGCCTAAAGGCAAAACAAATCCATATGAAGTCTCAAAGAGTGATACAAATTGCTCTCCATCTCATGATGCTATCTTGGAAGAACAAAAGATTTTAAAAGAGCATTAGAAGAAAAATGGGGGAAGGAAATGAGAGCTTTGCAGGAGAGTTTAAGAAATTATTTGAAAAAAACTCCTTAAAATAGAATTAGCAAATGGAAAAAGAATATAACTCCTTTAAAAATAGACTTGGTATGACAATACTCCCTAAACTAATCTATTTATTTAGTGCTATACCAATCAGACTCCCAATAAACTATTTTAATGACCTAGAAAAATAACAACAAAATTCATATTGAAGAACAAAAGGTCAAGAATTTCAAGGGAATTAATGAAAAAAAAATCAAATGAAGGTGGCCTAGCTGTACCTGATCTAGAACTATATTATAAAGTAGCAGTCACACATTTGGTATTGGCTAAGAAATAGTATAGTTGATCAGTGGAATAGGTTAGGTTCACAGGACAAGATAGTGAATAAAAATAGCAATCTAGTGTTTGACAAACCCAAAGATCCCAACTTTTGGAATAAGAATTCATTATTTGACAAAAACTGTTGGGAAAATTGGAAATTAGTATGACAGAAATTAGATATGGACCCACACTTAACACCATATACCAAGATAAGATCAAAATGGGTCCATGATTTGGGCATAAAGAATGAGATCATAAATAGATTAGAGGAACATAGGATAGTTTACCTCTGAGACTTGTGGAGGAGGAAGGAATTTGTGACCAAAGAAGAACTAGAGACCATTATTGATCACAAAATAGAAAATTTTGATTATATCAAATTAAAAAGCTTTTGTACAAACAAAACTAATGCAAACAAGATTAGAAGGGAAGTAACAAATTGGGAAAACATTTTTACAGTTAAAGGTTCTGATAAAGGCCTCATCCCCAAAATATATAGAGAACTGACCCTAATTTATAAGAAATCAAACCATTCTCCAATTGATAAATGGTCAAAGGATATGAACAGACAATTCTCAGAGGATGAAATTGAAACTATATCCACTCATATGAAAGAGTGTTCCAAATCACTATTGATCAGAGAAATGCAAATTAAGATAACTCTGAGATACCACTACACACCTGTCAGAATGGCTAAGATGACAGGAAAGAATAATGATGAATGTTGGAGGGGATGTGGGAAAACTGGGACACTGATGCATTGTTGGTGGAGTTGTGAAAGAATCCAACCATTCTGGAGAACAATCTGGAATTATGCCCAAAAAGTTATCAAACTGTGCATACCCTTTGACCCAGCAGCGCTACTACTGGGCTTATATCCCAAAGAAATACTAAAGAGCAGAAAGAGACATATATGTGCCAAAATGTTTGTGGCAGCTCTTTTTGTTGTAGCTAGAAACTGGAAGATGAATGGATGTCCATCAGTTGGAGAATGGTTGGGGTGAATTATGGTATATGAAGGTTATGGAATATTATTGGTCTGTAAGAAATGACCAGCAGGAGGAATACAGAGAGGCTTGGAGAGACTTACATCAACTGATGCTGAGTGAAATGAGCAGAACCAGAAGATCACTGTACACTTCAACAACAACACTGTATGAGGATGTATTCTGATGGAAGTGGAAATCTTCAACATAAAGAAGATCCAACTCACTTCCAGTTGATCAATGATGGACAGAGGTAGCTACACCCAGAGAAGAAACACTGGGAAGTGAATGTAAATTGTTAGCACTAATATCTGTCTGCCCAGGTTACATGTACCTTCAGAATCTAATGCTTATTGTGCAATAAGAAAATGATATTCACACACATGTATTGTATCTAAGTTATATTGTAACACATGTAAAATGTATGGAGGGGAGGGAATAGAAGGAAGGGGGGGATAATTTGGAAAAAATGAATACAAGGGATAATATTATAAATATATATATATATATATATATATATATATATATATATATATATATATATATATATATATATATATATATATACATATATAATAAAAAAATAAGAAAAAAAAAAAAAAAAAAAGAAATGACCAGCAGGATGAATGCAGAAAGGCCTGGAGAGATTTACATGAACTGATGGCTGAGTGAAATGAGCAGGACCAGGAGATCATTATATACTTCAACAATAATACTATATGATGATCAATTCTGATGAACGTGGCCCTCTCCAACAAAGAGATGAACCAAATCAGTTCCAACAGAGCAGTAATGAACTGAACCAGCTACACCCAGTGGAAGAACTGTGGGAGATGACTATGAACCACTACATAGAATTCCCAATCCCTCTGTTTTTGTCTGCCTGCATTTTTTATTTCCTTCACAGGCTAAATGTACACTATTTCAAAGTTCATTCTTTTTGTACAGCAAAAAACTGTTTGAATATGTATACATATATTGTATTTATACTTTAACTTATTTAACATGTATGAGATTATCTGCCATCTAGGGGAGGTGATAGGGGGAAGGAGGGGAAAATTTGAAATAAAAAGTTTTGCAATTATCAATGCTGGAAAATTACCTATGTGTAAACTTTTTGTAAAAATTAAATAAATAAATAAATAAAAAATAAATGAAGAAAATGGAAATGAATGACTCACGGAGACACCAAGAATCAGTCAAGCAAAACCAAAAAATTAATTAATTAATTAATTTAATTTAATTAAACAATGGAGAAAAATGTTAAGTACCTACTTGGGAAAACAACAGACCTGGAAATAGATCTAGGAAAGATAATCTGAGAATTATTGTACTTTCTGAAAATTATGATAAAAAAAAGAGCCTAGACACTATTTTCCAAGAAATCATTAAAGAGAACTGTCCAGATATTATAGAAACAGAGGGTAAAACAGACATTGAAAGAATTCATCAATCATCTACTGAGAGACCCTAAAATCAAAACTCCAAGAAATATCGTGGCTATGTTACAGAAGTATCAGAGCAAGGAAAAAATACTACAAGCAGCTAGGAAAAAAAATTTCAAATATAGAGGACCTACACTAAGGATTATTCAGGATCTAGCAGCATCTACATTAAAGGATCAAAAGGCCTGGAATCTGATATTCTGAAAGGCTAAAGAACTTGAATTGCAGCCAAGAATAACTAACCCAGTCAAAATGAGCATCTTTTTCCAGGGAAGAAAATGATATTCAATGAAATAGATGAATTTCATCTATTTCTGTTGAAAAAAAACAGAATTGAACAAAAAGTTTGATCTCCAAATATAGCACTCAAGAGAAACATAAGAATTAAAAGAAATCTTAAGAACTATATTCCTGTTATGAATATATATATAACCAAATGAATAATTTATTTTTACAGTTATAATATAAAAAAGAAACTAGAGGTGTAAAGGACCTTGTACCAGAAAAAAAGTAAGGTGGGGGTACTACATCTCATGAAAAGGCAAAGGAAACCTATTATATCTGAGGTAAAAAAGGGATAGGGATGAACACAGTGTATATCTTACTCTCATCAGAATTGGCTTAAAGAGAAAAAGATTATACACATTTGATTTACAGAAAAATTTCTCCCACCTCATTGAAAAGTGGGAGGGGAAAAGTGTAAAGTGAAGGAGTAAGCTAAGTGGAAATAAAAACAGAAATTGTGAGGAAAAGAGGTAAGAAAAGAGGAGGAACTCAAAGGTCGGGGGAGGAATCCTAAAAAGAGAGGTTTGTGAGAGTCAAATGGTGCTCACAAGTTTAATACTGGGGAGGGGGGTAAGGGAGAAGGAAAGGAGAAAAGCATAAGCAGAGGTTAAGAAGATAGCAAGAAATACAGAATTAGTAATTTTAACCATAAATGTGAATGGGGTAACCTCTCCCATAAAATTGAAGCAGACAGAAGACTGGATTAAAAGCCAGAATACTACAATATGTTGTTTACAGGAAACACACTAGAAGCAGAGTGATACACACAGACTAAAAATAAAAGGCTGGAGCAGAATGTACTATTCTTCAGGTGAAGTAAAAAAAGCAAGGGTAGCCTTTATGATCACAGATCAAGTAAAAACAAAAATTGATCTAATTAAAAGAGATAAGGAAGGGCACTATATCTTGCTAAAGGTTAGGATACATAATGAAGCAAAATCAAAATTGAACATATATGCATCAAGTAGTGTAGCATCTAAATTCTTAAAAGAGAAATTAATAGAGCTACAAGAAGAAATAGACAGCAAAACTATAATAGTGGGAGATCTCAACCTTGGACTCTCAAACCACAAAATAAATAAGAAAGAAGTCAAAGGAGTAAATCGAATACTAGAAAAGTTTGGTATGATAGATCTTTAGAGAAAACTAAATGAAAACTTTTTTCTAAGCAGTTCATGGAACCTATACAAAAGCTGACCATGCATTAGGACATAAAAACCTAAAATTCAAATGCAGAAAGGCAGAAATAGTAAATGCATCCTTTTCAGACCACAATGCAATGAAAATTATATTCCATAAAAACCCAGGGGAAAATAGACCAAAAAATAATTGGAAACTACCTAATCTCATACTAAAGAATGATTGGATAAAACAGCAAATCATAGACATAATTAATAATTTCACCCAAGTAAAATAATAATAATGAGAAGTCATACCAAAATGTGTAGGATGCACCCAAAGTAGTAAGAAGGGGAAATTTTATATCTACCTGCATAAAATAGAGAAAGACAAGGTCAATGAATTGGGCTTGCAATTAAAAAGCTAGAACAAATTAAAACCTCCCAGTCAAACACTAAATTTGAAATTCCAAAAATAAAAGGAGATATTAATAAAATTGAAAGTAAAAAAAAAAAAAACTATTGGATTAATAAATAAAACTAAGGGTTAGTTTTATGGAAAAAAAACAGCAAAATAGATAAACCCTTAGTAAATTTGCTTTAGAAAAAGGAAAGAGGAAAATCAAATTGTTACTCTTAAAAATGAAAAGGGAGAACTCACCATTATTGAAGAGGAAAATAGAGCAATAATTAGGAGTTACTTTGCCTAAATTTATGCCAATAAATTCGATAACTTAAATGGAATGGAAAAGTAATTTTAAAAATATAGCTTGCCCAGATTAACAGAAGAAGTAAATTGGTTAAACAGTCCCATTTTAGAAAAAGAAATAGAACAAGCTATTAACCAACTCCCTTAGAAAAAATCCCCAGGACCAGATGGATTTACATGTGAATTCTACCAAACATTTAAAGAACAATTAACTCCAATGCTATATGAACTATTTGAAAAAATAGGGATTGAAGGAGTCCTACCAAATTCCTTTTTATGACACAGACATAGTATTGATATCTAAATCAGGTAGTTTGAAAACCAAAAGAAAATTATAGACCAATTTCCCTAATGAATGGTGCAAAAATCTAAAATAAAATATGAGCAAAAAGATTACAGAAAATCATCCCCAAGATAATACACTATGACCAAGTGAGATTTCAATATTAGGAAAACTATTAGCATAATTAATTATATCAATAACCAAATTAACAAAAAACATATGATCATCTCAATAGATGCAGAAAAAGCATTTGATAAATTCCAACATCCATTCCTAATATAAACACTTGAGAGCATAGGAATAAATGGACTTTTCCTTAAAATAGTCAGTAGCATCTATTTAAAACTGTCAGTAAGCATCATATATAATGGGGATAAACTGGAACCATTCCCAATAAGATCAGGAGTGAAACAAGGTTGCCCACTATCACCACTTCTATTCAATATTGTATTAGAATGCTACCTTTGGCAATAAGAGTGGAGAAAGATATTGAAAGAATTAGAATAGGTAATGAGGAAACTAAATTATCACTCTTTGCTAATGATATGATGGTATATTTAGAGAACCCTAAAGATTCTACTAAAAAGCTATTAGAAATAATCCACACCTTTGGCAAAGTTGTAAAATACAAAATAAACCCACATAAATCATCAGCATTCTTATATGTCATTAACAAAATCCAACAGTTAGAGTTACAAAGAGAAATCCCATTTAAAGTAACTACCGAGAGCATAAAATATTTAGGAATCTATTTGCCAAGGGAAAATCAGAAACTATATGAGCAAAACTACAAACCACTTTCCACACAAATTAAGTCTAATCTAACCAATTGGAAAAATATTAATTGCTCTTGATTTGGCGAGCAAATATAATAAAGATGACAATACTACCTAAATTAATCTATTTATTTAGCACTATACCAATTAGACTCCCAAAAAACTATTTCAATGACCTAGAAAAAGTAACAACAAAGTTCAAATGGAAAAACAAAAGGTCAAGAATTTCAAGGGAATTAATGAAGAAAAAAAACAAATCAAATGAAGGTGATCTAGCTGTATCAGATCTAAAAATTGTATTATAAAGTGGTGGTTACCAAAACCATTTGGTATTGGCTAAGAAATAGATTAGTAGATCAGTGGAATAGGTTAAGTCCAAAGAACAAAATAATCAATAACTAATAATCTAGTGTTTGACAAACCTAAGGATGCCAGCTTTTGGGATAAGAATTCAATGTTTGACAAAAATTGCTGGGAAAATCGGAAATTAATGTGGCAGAAACTAGACATTGACACACACTTAACACTGTACACCAAAATCAGGTCAAAATGGGTTCATGACCTTGGCATAAAGAATGAGATTATAAATAAATTGGAGGAACATAGGATAGTTTACCTCTCAGACCTGTGGAAGAGGGATGAATTTATGTCCAAAGAAGAACTAGAGATCATTATTGGTCACAAAGTAGAAAACTTTGATTATATCAAATTGAAAAGTTTTTGTACAAATAAAATGAATGCAGATAAGATTAGAAGGGAAACAATAAACTGGGAAAACATATTTACAGTCAAAGATTCTGATAAGGGCCTCATTTCCAAAATATATATAGAATTGAGTCTAATCTATAAGAAATCAAGCCAATCTCCAATTGATAAATGGTCAAAGATATGAACAGACAAGTCTCAGATGAAGAAATGGAAACTATTTCTAGCCATATGAAAAGATGCTCCAAGTCATTATTAATCAGAGAAATGTAAATTAAGAGAACTCTGGAGATACCACTACACACCTGTCAGATTGACTAGAATGACAGGGAAAGATAATACACAATGTTGTAGGGGATGTGGGAAAACAGGGACACTGGTGGAATTGTGAATACATCCAGCCATTCTGGAGAGCAATTTGGAACTATGCTCAAAAAGTTATCCAACTGTGCATACCCTTTGACCTAGCAGTGTTACTATTGGACTTATATTCCAAAAAGAGATCTAAAAAAAGTGAAAGGGATCTGTATGTCCAAGAATGTTTGTGGCAGCCCTCTTTGAAGTGGCCAGAAACTGGAAATTATATGGATGCCCATCAATTGGAGAATGGCTGAATAAATTGTGGTATATGAATGTTATGGAATATTATTGCTCTGTAAGGAATAACAAACAGGATGATTTCAGAAAGGCCTGGAGAGACTTATATGAACTGATGCTAACTGAAATGAGCAGAAACAGGAGATCATTATACACTTCAACAACAATCCTGTATGAAGATGTATTCTGATGGAAGTGGGTATCTTTGACAAAGAGAAGATCCAATTCAGTTCCAATTGACAGATGATGAACAGAATCAGCTACACCCAGAGAAGGAATACTGGGAAATGAATGTGGACTACTTGCGTTTTTGTTTTTTTTCCCAGGTTATTTTTACCTTCTGAATCCAATTGTTCTTGTTCAACAAGAGAACTGTACGCATCTGCATACATATATTGTACCTAAGATATACTTTAACATGTTTAACATGTATGAGACTGCCTGCCATCTATGGGAGGGAAGGAAAAGTTGGAACAAAAGTAAGTGCAAGGGACAATGTTGTCAAAATTACCTATGCATATGTTCTGTCAAAAAAAAAAAGCTGTAATTTTTTTTAAAAAAGGATCAAATGGCCTGCAACATAATATTTTGAAAGGCTAAGGAGCTTGGTCTGCAGCTAAGAATCAACTATGAAGCAAAATTCAGGATTATTTTTCAAAGAAAAATATGGACATTCAATAACATATTTGCAAATCATTTTTTTTATCAAAAGACCAAGACTGAACAGAAAATTGTATTTTCAAATACAGAACTCAAGAGAAACATAAAAAGGTATAAAGAAAAGAGGGGAACTATGTTTTTTAAAAGGTTAAAAAGATTACATCCTCAAACTGGGACACTGATACATCGTTGGTGGAACTGTGAATACATCCAGCCATTCTGGAGAGTGATTTGGAACTATGCTCAAAAAGGTATCAAACTTTGCATGTCCTTTGATCCAACAGTGTTGCTCCTGGGCTTATATCCCAAAGAGATCTTAAAGAAGGGAAAGGGACCTATAAGTGCAATAATGTTTGTGACAACCCTCTTTGTAGTGGCCAGAAACTGGAAACTGAGTGGATGCCCATCAATTGGAGAATGGCTGAATAAATTGTAGTATATGAATGTTATGGAATAGTATTGTTCTGTAAGAAATGACCAGCAGGATGATTTCAGAAAAGCCTGGAAAGACTTACATGGACTGATGCTTAATGAAATTAGCAGGACCAGGAGATCATTATATACTTCAACAGCAATACAATATGATGATCACTTCTGATGGATGTGGCTCTGTTCAAAAATGAAATGAACCAAATCAGTTTCAATTATTCAGTAATGAATAGAGCCAGCTACACCCAGCATAAGAACTCTGGGAAATGAATGTGAACTACTACATAGAATTCCCAATCCCTCTATTTTTGTCCACCTGCATTTTTTATTTCCTTCACAAGTTAATTGTACATTATTTCAATGTCCAATTTTTCTTATGCAGCAAAATAACTGCATGTGCATATATATATATATATATATATATATATATATATATATATATATATATGTATGTATATATACTTTAACATATTTAACATGTATTGCTCTACCTGCCATCTTGGGGAAGGGGTGGGGAGAAGAAGGGAAAAAATGAAAAAATTGGTACAAAAGGTTTTGCAATTGTTAATGCTGAAAAATTACCCATGCATATATCTTGTAAATAAAAAGTTATAATAAAAGTTTACATCCTCATATGAGATGATAATGTGTAATTCTTTAGAACTGTATCTTTGTTCGGGGTATGCTAAGAGGGTATAAGTATAATTTAACTTTATTATAATAATATAAAAAGAGAAACTAGGGGTAGAAAGAAGATTTTTGTCTGGAGAAAAAGAAAGGAGAGATAAAATGGGGTAAATTGCATCACATGAAGAATCAAAAAAGGCCTATTACAATTGAGGGAAAGGAGGAGTTTGAGCATTTTGTAAACCTTAATCTCATCAGATTTGGCTCAGAGAAAATCAGACATTTTTTGTTTGATAAAGAAATTTGTCTCACCCTATATGAAAGAAGGATGGGAAAGGGGAAATGAAAGGGGGAGGTTAAGAGAAAGGATAACAGAAATAAAAGGGAAAAGGTTTAAAATGGGGAGACATGTTTGATGGAAGTGGTGGTCTGAAACAAATCACTGGGGAGGAGAGAAAGGAAGAAAGGGGAAAAAAAGTATAATGTGGGGGAAAATAAAATGGCGGGAAATACACAATTAATAATTTTAATTGTGAATGTGAATGGAATGCATTCTCCCATAAAACAGAAGTGGATAGCAGATTGGATTAAAAGCCAGAATTCTACAATATATTGTTTACAAGAAATATATTTAAGATAAAGTGATATATACAGATCAAAGGTAATAGTGAAACAAAATCTTTTATGCTTCAGATGAAGTAAAAACAAACAAACAAACAAACAAAAAAACTGGATTAGCAATTCTCATTTCAGATCAAGCAAAAGCAAAAATAGATCTCATTAAAAGAGATAAGGAAAGAAACCACATTTTGCTAAAGGATGGCGTAAATATTGAAGCAATATCAATACTAAACACATACGTTCCAAGTGGTATTTCATCCAAATTCCTAATAAAGTTAAGAGAGCTACAAGAAGTCATAGACAGCAAAACTATACTAGTAGAGGACCTCAACCTCACTTTATTAGAACTAGATAACTTGAACCACAAAATAAATAACAAGGAAGTTAAGGAGGTAAACAGAATTTTAGAAAAGTTAAGTATGATAGATCTTTGAAGACAAATGAATAGGGATATAAAGGAATATCTTTTTTTTCAAAAGTACATGGGAGCTACACAAAAATGGACCATGTATTAGTACATAAAAAACCTCAAAATCAAATGCAGAAATACAGAAATAGTAAGTTCATCTTTTTTAGTACATGATGAATAAAAATAAAGGGCTAGAGGAAAATAGAACAAAAATTCATTAAAACTAAATAATCTAATCCTAAAGAATGTGTATTACATTACTATGAGCTTGGAGCCAGGGACATTTAAGTTCAAATTCTACCTTTGATACTTACTTACTGTGTGACCCTCAGCATTTTGTTTAACCTCTGTTTATATCATTTCCTCAAGTGTTAAATGAATATAATAATAGTACCAACTTCTCTGAATTTTTGTGAAGATCAAATGACATAATAATTATACATAATAAGTGCCATGTAAATATTAAAATGTGGTTGTTATTATTAGCAAAGTGCCTGGCACATAATGAACACTTAATCAACATTTAAAAAAAAAGAATATTGGATACTCTACTTAAAAGAAAAGAAGAAAAGGAGATGGCATCCTAGGTTCCAGTGATCTGTAGTCAGTATTTCTTTTACTATATCCCAGGAAGGATAGGTGAATTATTATCCTAATTATACTTTAATTATATTTTTAAATTTATATTTATATCCTAATTATAAAATGCACAGAAGGGTTAGTCAGATTTTATACAATAAAACCTTGTTTCACGCTAAGAAAAGAGATGCCAACAACAAGAAACTGCCATTAATCATTGTGTTCTGTTCTGGAGATTTATTACTATAAAAATTTTATTTAAGTTTTTTTAATTAACAAAAATCCATTTTTCTTCCTTCGTAAAGAAAAAAACAAAACAAAACAAACCAAAAAAATCTTTGTTACATGGAGCACTAGGTAATGCATTGGGTAGAGCAATGGCCCAGGAGAATCTGAGTTCAAATCTGATCTAGGACACTAGAGAAGTCATTTAACCCCAATTGCTTCAAAAATATATGCATAATCAAAGAAAAAATTTTATATGAACATGTCCAAACACATATGTTTCAACTTGTGCCTATCTTTTAAGACAAATTCTCGATAAGCATAATTTTCATTGGATTAATCACGGTTCTCAAATCATTTATATAAATTATTCTCTTGGTTTTGCTGCTCACTGAATCCTTCTTCATGCAATTTCATGAAAGTCTTCCCAGGTTTCTCTGAAACCATCTATTTCACCTTTTTTTTTACTAAATAGAATATATTTCCTTAAATTAATATTTCAGATATATGTAACTTGGATAATACATTGTCCCTGTCATCAAGAAGTAAGTCAATCTGTATACCTAGTTTCCAAGCTTTTTAAAAAAGACATATCATAGCAAATTGAGCCAAGATGGAAAAACAAAGAACTCACATGAACTCTTTCAATTTTCCAATCTAAAGATTAAAATAACACCTCAAAACAAATTCTGTAATAGCAGAACCCAACAAAAAGATGTGGTAAAACAATCTTATAGCTCAAGACAATTTAGAACCTTGGCAGAAAAGGTCTGTCTCACTGTGGGGAGAGAGTAGGGTACAGTCCAACACAAGCTGTGCTGCTACAAATGAGTAGCAGGCCTTGGGAAGCAATTAAATCTGCAAATGCTTCTTCTGAAGCCCTCAGCCCACAAATAGGAAGAAGGTTGGACAACTAGTGATAAAGAGTTTACAAGATATGCTTTGCTGACACTGGAACAAGTCTGCCCAGATATGATTTCAAGTCAGTTCAAGGACAAGGTAGAATAGCAAAAACAGTCATCCAAATCACAACTGCAGAGCAGAAAAGCTTGCTTATGATTACTCATAAACTAAAGCACAGGCCAAGGGAACAGTGACAATATATCTCCTTAGATCAAAGTACCTTGGAATAATTAAAAGTTTATAGATCCCACCCCCAGAGCTAGTTCTGAAAACAGTTGCACACACACACACACACACACACACACACACACACACACACTCACACACACACACACACACACACACACACACACACACACACACACACAAACTGAAGCTTGATACAATGCTCACTCCAACCCAGGAGAAAACCCCACCTTTAATATCAACTTCAAAGTCAAGAAGTTGGCTGGAAAAATGAGCAAACACCAAAAAAATAACAAAGAGCCTGCTCATAGAAAGTTTCTAAGGTGACAGGGACTATACAAGCTCAAAGGACAATTCTATCAGAGCAGCTACATGCAAAGCTTCAAAAAAAAAAATGTGAATTGATCTCTGGACCAAAAAAGAATTGCTTGAAAAATTTTAAAAGGGGATAAAGAGTAGAGGAAAAAAGCGGGGAAAGAAATTAAGAAAGGTGCAAGAAAATTATGCATAGAAGGAAAGAGTTAACAATTTGAAAAAGGATACAAAATATTATAAATAAAACACCTTAAAAATCAGAATAGAAAAATAGTAAAAGGCCAAATAAAAATCATTTGAAAACAAAATTTGTCAAGTGAAAAAAGATGTACAAAAATTCAATGAAGAAAAAAACTCCTTAAAATTTAGAAACAGCCAAAAGGAAAAAGAAATATAAAAGTTCACTGAGAAAACTAATTCCTTGAAAATAAATATTGAACAAAGGAGCTGTCCATTGAACAAGTGATGAAGAGGCATCAAGACACAAAACAAAATCAGAAAAATGAAAAAAAGAACAAGAAAATGTAAAATCTCTCATTGGAAATTTTTAGAAAAAATTCAGGCTAAATAATTTAAGAATTATTGGACTACTTAAAAATTGTAATTTTTTTAAAAAGAGAGTCTAGACTTTATTTTTAAGAAACTACCAAGAAGGGGTACAATGGACAGACAACCAGTTCTGATGTCAGGAGCATTTGAGTTCAAATATGATCTCAGACACTTAATGCTTTCTAGCTGTGTGACCCTGGGCAAGTCACTTAACCTCAATTGCCTCAGCAAAAAAAAAAAAAAAAAAAAAAAAAAAAAAAAAATTACCAAAAACAACTGCCCTGATATGCACAAATAATAGAGTAAAATAGAAATGGGGAAAAAAATCCACCAATCACTTCCTGGAAGAGACCAAAAATGAAAACTCCCAAGAATATTATAACCAATCTATAACCCAGGTAAAGGAGAAAATTTTGTAAGTAGACAGTAAGAAACAATTCAAACTTCATGGAAACATAGTCAGGAAAATATGAGATATAGCAAACATTTGTTTTCTTATAAATTTGACATAATTCTTTACATATTTTAGAAATGAGACCTTTATCAGAAATACTGGATGTGAAGACTTTCCCCCCAGCTTTATATGTCTCTCTTAATTTTGTTTTTGTCAGTTTTCTTTGTGCAAAAACTTTTAATTTAAGGTAATCAGAGTTGTCCATTTTGCCTTTCAAAATGTTCTCTAGTTCTTTTGTGGTCATAAATTTTTCCCTTCTCCAAAGATCTGATAAGTAAATTATCCTTTGCTCTCCTAATTCATATATGGTAACATCCTTTATGCCCAAATCTTGTGTCCATTTTGACCTTATTTTGGTAAGGAGTGTGAGATGTAGGTACACACTGAGTTTCTGATATATTATTTTCCAGTTTTCCCAGCAATTTTTGGCAAATAGTGGTTTCTTATTCCAGAAGCTGGAATTTGGGGGGTTATAAAATACTAAATGACTATAGGCCTTGATTATTATGTCCTATTTATCTAATCTATTCCACTGATTCCACTCTCTATTTCTTAGCCAATACCAAATGGTTTTGATGAATGCTGCTTCATAATATAGTATTAAGTTTGTACTGCTAAGCCACCATCCTTTTTATTTTTTTCACTAATATTCTTTACTTTTTGTTCTTCTAGATGAATTTGGTTATTATTTTTCTGGTTCTACAAAATAATGTCTTGGCAATTTTATTGGTATGACACTGAAAAAGTAGACCAATTTAGGCAGAATTGTCATTTGTATTACATTAGCTTGGCCTACCCATGAACAAGTAATAGTTTTCCAATTATTTAGATGTCATTTTTTGTGTGAGAAGTGTTTTGTAATTGTGTTCATATAAATTGTGGGTTTGTCTTGGCAGGTAGACCTCCAAGTATTTTATTTTGTCTACTGACATTTTAAATGGAATTTCTCTATCTCTTGCTGATGGGTTTTGTCAGTAATATATAGAAATGATGATGATTATTTGTGTAGGTTTATTTTATATTCTGCAACTTTGCTAAAGCTATGAATTATTTCCAGTAGGTTTTTGGATGATTTTCTAGATTCCCTAAGTATATCATCATATCATGTGCAAAGAGTGATACATTTATTTTCTCATTGCCTATTCCAATTCCTTTCATTTCTTTTTCTTTTCTTATTGCTAAAGTCAACATTTCTAGTAAAATGTTGGCTAATACTAGGGTTATGAAAATCTTTGATTCATCCCTGATCTTATTGGGAATGTGTCCAGCTTCTTTTCATTATAAATGATATTTGCTGTAGGTTGTAGATAGATACTGCTTATTATTATTAGGAAAGTTCCTTTTATCCCTATGCATGCTGTATTTTGTCAAAAGTTTTTCTCCATCTATTGAGATTATCATATGATTTCTGTTGGTTTTTTATTGATATTGTCAAATATGGTAATAGTTTCCTGATATTAAACAGGCCCTGCATTTCTGATATAAATCCAATTGGCCATAGTGTATTATTCTGCTGATAAATTGATGTAATCTCTTTGCTAATATTTTATTTAAAATTTTTGCATCAATATGCATTAGGGAGATTGGTCTGCAATTTTCTTTCTCTATTTTGGCTCTTCCTGGTTTAGGTATCAGTGCCATATTTTGTCATAGAAGGAATTTGACAGTACTCCTTCTTTGCCTATTTTTTTCAAATAATTTACATAGTATTGGAATTAATTGTTTTTGTATGTTTGGTAGAATTGACTTGTGAATCCATCTGATCCTGGAGATTTTTTCTTGGAGAGTTCATTAATGATTTGTTTAATTTATTTTTCTAAAATGAGACTACTTAAGTAATTTATTTCCTCTTCTTTTAACCTGGGCAAATTATATTTTTGTAAATATTTATCCACTTTGGTGAGATTGCCAGACTAGCTGCCATAGAGTTGGGCAAAATACTCCCAATTATTTATTTAATTTCTTTTTCATTGTTGTCAAGTTTATCCCTTTCGTTTTTTTTTTTTTTTAATACTGAGAATTATGTTTTTCATTCCTTTTTCTGATCAAATTAACCAAAAATTTACTTATTTTATTATTTTTTTTTCATAAAACCAACTCTTAGTTTTCTTAGTTCAATAGTTTTGTTAGATTATCTTTTATAAATCTCTTCTTTCCATTTCAAAATTTCTAATTTGGTATTTAATTGGGGGTTTTAATTTGTTTTTTTCCTAGTTTTTGGTTGTATGCCTAATTTATTGATCTTCTCTTTCTCTATTTTATTTATGTAGACATAGAGAGATATAAATTTTCCCCTAAGAGCTTCTTTGGCTATATCCTATAGGTTTTGGTACATTGTCATTCTCTTGTGTAAAACTATGTATTGTTTCTGTAAATTGTTGTTTGACCCACTCATTCTTTAAAATTAGATTATTTAATTTCCAATTGGTTTTTAATCTTTTGTTCACTGGCTCTTTATTGAATATAATATTTATTGGATTGTGGCTTACATGGAAAGGATTTATTCTTTTGGTCTTTTTGCATTTAATTGTGAGGTTTTTGCACCTTAATATATGGTCAATTGTTTTGTACATGTCAGGTATGTTAAAAAAATGTATTCTTTTCTCTTCCTTTTCAATTTTCCAAGAGGTCTATTATATTAAGGTTTTCTAGAATCCTGTTAAACTCCCTAGTTTCTTTCTTACTTATTTTGTGGTTAAATTTGTCTAATTCTTAGAGGGGAAGTTTGATGTCCCCCTCTAGAATAGTTTTGCTGTCTATTTCTTTCTGTAACTGGCTTAAAATCTTCTCTAGGAATTTGCCTGCTTTACTTTTGCTTTATCTGAGATCAGAATTGCTATCCCTACTTTTTTTTTTTAACTTTAACTGAAGCATAATAAATTCTGTTCCATCCCTTTATCTTTACTCTGTATGTTTCTCTCTGTGTCAAATGTGTTTTTTGTAAACAACATATTCTAAGATTCAGTTTTTAATCCACTCTTCTATTCACTTCTTTATGGGAAAGCTCGTCCCATTCACATTCATAATTATGATTGCCAGCTCTGTATTTCCCTCCATCCTATTTTCTACGCTGTACATACTTTTGTTCTCTCTTTCCACCCTGTTCTTAATTATGTATTTTTATTAACCCACTTCATCCTCTACCTTATCATCAATCTTTCCTCCCTTCTCTTATGTGTTTCCCTAGTGTCTCTGTCCTCCTTTCTATCCTGTCCCTCCCTTTACTTTTCCTCTCTTTCCTCCTACTTCTTTATAGGGTTAGATAAATTTCTATACACAACTGAATGAATAAATTATTTTGTCTTAAAGCCAAAACTGATGAGATTAAGCTTCAGACAATGATACAATGATCATCCTCCTTCTTTCTTTCTCTCAACTGTAATAAGTCTTTTGCACTCCTTCTTGTGAACTAATTGTCCCATTATACTTCCCTTTTCCTCTTTTGCCTGTAAAGACCTTTTTTCATCCCTTTTTGATGTCATCACATCAGGAACTACTCACAATCATACCCTCAGTCCATCTGATGCTCCTCCTTTGTCTTGTGCTAGTAATAGATAACAGTTCTCAGGAATTACAGATATCATTTTTCCATCTAGGGAGAAAATGGTTGAACCTTTAAATATGTAATTTTCCCCTGTTTGTCTTTTTATGGTTTCCTTGAGTTCTGTGTTTGTGGATTAAATTTTCTCTTTAGTTCTGTTTTTTTTTTTCAATAGAAATTATTGAATTTCTGTTACTTCATTGAAGCGCCATCTCCTCCCCTGAAAGATGATTCTGAGTCTTGTGGGGTAGTTAATTCCCAATTGTAATCCCAGGTTCTTTGCCTTCAGAAATACGGTACTCCAGGCCCTCTGATCATTTATTGTAGAAGCTGGAGAGAAGGAGAATGGGAAAAGGGAAGACAAAGCAAGGGAAGGGAAGGCAAGACAAGACAAGGCAGGACAAGTGAAGGACAAATGGCAGAGAACCAGGAAGCAGAATGAAAAGAAATAAACTAATTATCATAACTGCAAATGTAAATGTGATGAATTCACCCATAAAATGGAAGCAAATAGCAGAGATGATTAAAAACCAGAATCCTATAATTTGTTGTTTAGGAAACAAATGTGCAGCAGAGAAAAACTTGTAAAATAAAGGTAAGGATTTGGAGCAGAATCTATTATGCTTTAACTGAAGTAAAAAAGTAAATATAGATCTCAGACAAAGAAGAAACAAACATAGATCTAATTAAAAGAAATAAGTAAATACACTTTGCTGAAAGTTATCAGAGACAGTATAATAGTATCAATATTAAATATATATGCATCAAATGCTATAGTATCTAATTCTTAAAGGGAAAAATAAATTACAGGAGAAAAGAGACAGCAAAACTATACTACTGGAAAACTCAACCTTTTCCGATCAGAATTAGATGCATCTAACCACAAAATAAATAAGAAAAGAAGTTAAGTAGGTGAATAGAATTTTAGAAAAGTTACATGTGGTAAATTCTGGAGAAATTTTAATAGAAATATAAAGGAATATACTTTTTTTTCTCAACTGCAAATGATATTTCTATAACAAAGGTGACCTTCTATTGGGGCATAAACCAAACTTCACAACCAAATGCAAAAAAAAAAAAAACAGAAATATTAATCTTTTTCAGATCATAATGAAGTGAAAATTAAATTCAATAAAAGGCCATGGAAATATAGTTAAAATTAATTAGAAACTAAATAGCCTATTCCTAAAGACTGAGCAGATCAAATAAAAAATTATAATCAATAATTTCATTAAAGAAAATAACAACAATAAGACAACAAATCAAAATGTGTGACATAGAATCAAAGTAGTGCTTTAGGAAAATTTTATGTTTCTAAATGCTTGCATCAATGAAATAGAAAAAGAGCAGATTGATGAATTGAGCATGCAACATTTTTTTAAAAAAGAATAAAAACATTCTCAATTAAGCACCAAATTGGATATCCTAAAACTCAAAGGAAAGTTTAACAAAATATAAATAAGAAAATCATTTAAATGAGAAACCTAGGAGATGATTTTTAAATGTGTAGAGATAAGGGATTGGTTAACTTTGGGATGTTTCATTTAACATCTCTGTATCTGTTTCCTCCTATGTAAAATAAGTAGCTTGATTAAAATAATCTCTCATGTCCCTTTCAGCTCTCATTCTAAGATTCCATGATTATTTGCATCAATCATATTAGAAATTCTTGAAGTGATTCAGTTTATAGGGAATAGACATTTTATCTAAGGCTTTCTCCAGTAACATCTGAGATGGTGTTGGCATCAATTATAATTTTGTCCTGCTACAGTTTCCTAAAAAGACATTTATCCTTTCCTTCCCACAGAATAGAATCTTTCCTATAAAATTTATCCAACTATCTGAAATACTTGGATGATTCCATTGCAGTATCACTCTAACCTCCTATCATAGGAGACTGCAGAAATTGGTTCAATCCCTCCCAATGACAATATACTCAATATACCCTAACTCAGGAAAGCCCATCAGCTGTCTGTCAGCTTGCAATAAGCACCTTCCATTGCATTAAAATGGAAATTGCATAGCAGCCAAAGAAATGAAGCCATGATCCGATGGAGCTTGTCAGCCAGTAATCTGATTTCTAAACATATACATGTTTTATGTCTCCTTGTATTAAATCATTCACAGGAACTATTTAGCTATTAGAATAAATAGTATATGATGACAATCAGCAGAGAGGTAATGATTTTTGTCTCACTCAGATGGGCCACTACAAAGTTTGCCATAATGTCCTGTCAAAAATAAGTGATCACAGTTATTAGGCATGGAGAATATGTGGATGTTTCTGGGACTTTTCCACTTTGGAATAAAAATAGAAGAGTACACAAAGCTGTCTCAGACAGGTGATATACCCATAACAAAAAATGGATAATCTCATTAATGAACTCCAGCCTTATCCTTCATCAAATTCAATGCCAAGTAAATGATCATAAAAGGTCAGAGCTCGTAAAAGAATTGGAGATCACAGGGTTAAGGTATTAGAGTAGGAAGAAACCCAAAAAGTATTTCTGGGCCTAAGTAACTCCATAGCATCATTTTCTTTTGCATATATTCCTGTGTGTGTGAAGATAAATGTTTATGTGCATAATATGTGTGTATATGTGTGCTTACTAATAAAGCTAGAGAGAAAGATAGATGTATTTAACATATTCCCTATTAAAACGTAAATTGCATTTTTCACATTTCCCCTGCCTTCTAAAACAATGCCCGGCACATAAAAGACACTTAATTTATGCTCATAGTACTCTATCTGCTTGCCTGCTTTAATCACATGAGATATTCCAAATCAGGATAACAAGACTTAAGAGCTAAAGTTTTGGAGTTCAAATGTAAGTCCTCAATAGCTTGGTGCCAACAGCAAGGTAAAAAGGAAAAAAAAAACAATTATAGGAGGTCAAGCTTTTAATGTTAGGGATCTTAGGTCTAAGGCAACTGAAAAATCCCTTGAAAATGACAGATGAATGCAACAGTCCTGCTGGATAAGTTCCAGGTAGCTTATTACATTCAACATTCTCTCATCCATAGGCAACTGACTCAGGAAAGTTGTTCTTACTTTCTCATTCATAAAGGGCTGGGTGCTGTCTCTTCTCGCTGTATCATGCTTTTTCTTTTGAACCAGTTGGCTACTGATGAAGTAAATGAGTTTCTGCCTTTCCCAGGCTTCATCCTTCTCAGTGTTGCTCTGCAATCATTTGGAGATTCTGCTGCCCTCCCTGCCTCATATCTCCACTTGCAGGTTTTCTTCCTGGCTGGTATATGAAGGGAGACATTTTCCCTCTATAGAAAAGCTTCTGATTTAAAAAAGAGGGGAAAACCAAGTTTCTTCAGCTGAAAGACTCAGAGAAGTGCTGGTTTTCTTTTCCAAGGGATTTAGCTATGTGAGAACACTCTATATAGCCATTTATTTCTATATGGTTTGGGATTGTTTTGGTTGTGTTGTGATAGGAATCTTTGGATAATAGAAGGAAGACTGTTTTTGTTCTTATGTGTATGATAGGAATCATTATACAATGGAAGGAAAACATAGTGGTGGTGGTGGTGATGCTGGGTAAGATAGGAATAATTATATAGTGGAAAAACATTGTTACTCTTCTTGTTGTGATGTGTATGGCAGGAATCATTGTATAATGGAAAGAAAACTTTTGTTATTGTGTGTATGATACGAATCATTGTAAATTGGAAGGAATATGTTGTTGTTCATACTTTTGTATCTAAAGGTGGAGGATCTGAGTTCAAGTCTTGCCTATAGCATTCTTTATCCAAATTGCCTTGGACAAAGTTCCCTTTGCCCTATACTTTTCTACCACTCCATAAAATGAATTGGTCAGACTGATGGTTTTTATTGCTCTCCACAATCTAGCTCTATTCTATATTTCCAGTCTTAGTTTATAATTCTCATTTCTACTTTCTCCATTCCAAATGGATCAGCTAGCTCTTATCCATACATTCCATCTCATCCCATCATCTCCCAAATGGATCAGCTAGCTCTTATCCATACATTCCATCTCATCCCATCATCTCCTATCTCTTAGACCTTTTCCAAGATGGAGCTATTTCCTTACCTCTACTTCTTATTCCCTGGTGTCCCTCATAACACAATCCTGATACCACACGCTTGACTAGACACTTTCTTATTCCCTCCCTCTAGTTATTATTTTCTCTTCATCATGAAATTATTTTGTATTTATTTATGTGTATGCATTTTATATACGCCAAAACAATATATGCTTTTTGAGATTAGGAATTCTTATTTTTTTCAATCTTTGCATCCTCAGCACCTAACACAGTGCCTTGTTCCTTGAACATATTTGTTATTTTTGTTTAGTCTTTTCCAGTCATTTCTGACTTCATAACCCCTTTTGGGATATTTTTGGCAAAGAAATTGGAGTGATTTGCCATTTCCTTTCCTAGTTCATTTTACAGATGAGGAAACTGAGGCAAACAGGGTTAAGTGACTTGCTCAGGGTCATACAGCTAGTATGAGTATAAGTCTAAATCTATATACATAAATGAGTCTTCCTCATGTCAGACCTAGTTCTATACCCACTGTGTCACTTAACTAGTATAATTGAACAAAATAGATATTGTGTAAATGTGTATTGAATTGATTTGATTTGAGTTGAAATGATTCAAAGATCTTCTCCAACATTAAATCCTATGAACCCACGACTCTCCTTTTTTGGAACCTGTCCTGGCTTATTTTAATTGTCACACAGTAAGAATTTCAGTCAGTAATGAGCAAGTTTATATGATGGCTCTAATTAGTGATCCTTTAATACATGTTCACAATAGAAACAAGAACGGTCCGATTTTTCTTCCACCCCTGAACAGTGGCCAAATATATGCTTGAGCTTCAAATAAAGTATTGCACATCATAGCATTTTCCTTAAAATATTACAAAAGAGATAAGATACTCCCACATTTCCAGGTCCAAGAGAGGTTTCAATAATTCACTGTCTTTATATTTTATTTTTCATCAGTTTATTCATAATTAGAAGCATTTGACTCCTGAGTTTTCTTTCCAATGGGAAAACAAGTTAGGGGAAGGGGAGTAATTTAATAATTAAAATAATAAATCCATTATTTAATGGTTGTTTACTTGCTTCAAGCATCATAGAGACAATCACACTCTTCTAATAATTAATCAAATATTTAATTACAGACAAGTACCTGCGTTCATGTATAAAGCATGAGTATTCACCATATTTGGGCCACTTGCAAGAAGGTAATTCTAAACTTTCAAGTTTCATTACTAAATCCATATAAACAAACAGAAACAAAGTAGTCACTACATGTCCAGTCCCCTGCAAAGTGCTTAGACCCCTAGGGTATGCTGAAGCCAGCTGTAACAGGCTTGAGAAAGTGATTATTAAATGTTCAGTGTTAGCATTTACACCTGTGAAATTGGCAATCACTACAAATCAGGGCTTGAATTATCACTTTATACATTTTCTAGACTTAAAAAATGTTAATAAGGTATAATAAACTTTATAAAATGTATATACTATTTTCTCCCTTGAGCCTATTTGTTAACATTTATCAGCACAGACCTAAGGCTAACATACAGAGAACAATCCCAACTCACAAAGGCTGTGAGATGTCACAGTGGACAGAATGCTGGTCTAAGAGTTAAGTGAACCTATGTTTATATCCACCCTCATTTACCTATGTGATGCTGGTTATTTAACCCTGTTTACCTCAGTTTCCTTATGTGTAAAATGAACTGAAAAAGAAAGTAGCAAACCACCCTAGTTATCTTTGCTAAAAACAAAAAAGAGGTCAGAAATTGTCAAATATTTGAAAAATGGATGAACAACAACAGTAAAAACTCAAAAAAAAAAGTTTGCACTCTCATAAGAGAATAGAGCATGTAATAGAGAGAAAGAAATATAAAATGAGTTGATCGAGGAAAGAATACTAACTAGAGCCATCAAGAAACTCTTCCCATAGGAAGTAACAACTGAGTAGAACCTCAAAGAAAATTAAGAGCTCTTAAAAGCTATTGGAGACAATGAAGTAGTACATAAATGAATAGAGCAGCTGAACCTGAAATCAGGAAGACCTGAGTCCAATTCTGATTCAGATATTTTATATCTATATAATTCTAAACAAATCCTTTCATCTCTCCAGTTTTATTTTTAAATGAGGAATTATGATACCAATTAGCCTCACAGAGTTTTTATGACTAGACATGTATAAAATGCTTTACAAACTTAGTTGTAACATAAAGATGTCAGATCTCACTATTATTATCTCTTATATAAGACAAAGTTGAGGAAGGAAGTACTTTCATAGTGTAGGGAAGAGCCTGTTCAAAGCAAAGTAGCAGGAGATAGGAAGCTGAATCCATGGAACAGGAAAAAGGACAATTTGACCAGAACATAGAGTGTATTAAACCTGAAATAGTTCAAGGAATGTGAGCTAGAGCCAAATGTTTGTCTTTTGTTGCTTTGGAAACTTGGAATGACTATTGGATCTCTAGCAATGTTCACAGATGAAAATGAGAGGAAAGCAGCCTAGAAGTCAGGCCTTTTCTTTCCCTTCTTGCCTTTTTTCAGGGCAGTCATAGGAGGTGAGAACCAACTCAAATATCACAGCATTTAGAATGGAAATAGAGTAAAGGGTCATGCACACTAGAATATTTAGAACCTTGGAAGTAATTAGTTTAATTCCTCCTCATTTGGCAAAGAAAACAATTGCTGCCATTATATGTTGTTTTCCCATTTAGAATGCCTTCCTTACTGAATATGGATCACCACGTAGTATTTTCACCATTGTTGCTGTTGTTATTGTTGTTGTGAAGGCAAAATGGCAGAAGCTCTGAATTCCAAGCAAAAGTATCTGGATATTATCATGACCAGTATCATAGCTATTCTATTCAGCATTATCATAGGGTATTATTTCATCACTTAGGATTTCATTATTATTATTTATAGTTAGTAAACTGGATGACCTCTAAGGTCTCTTCCAGAAGCAGCATTTTTCAAGTCTCCCTTCTTGCCTTTTCACCTTAGAACTCTCTCTCCAAAGCCTCATATCGTGTCAATTTCTTTCCTGTCCCCCCTTCCTCTACTTGTTAACACTCTATGTTCTCCTCTTCCTAAAATGTTATTGTAAATATTTTGTACAGCTTTACAATCCTTGGAAAAATGATCTCAAAGTCAGGAACACCTGGGTTCAAACCTCAACTACTGGCCATTGTGATTCTGAGTAAGTTATCTAACTTTTTGTTGTTCTGGACAATTGTCTAAAACTAACCATTAAGAACCAAGAGAACATACACAGCAAGAAAAATATTATGTGATGATCAGTTCTGATGGACATGGATCTTTTCAACAATGAGGTGATTCAAGCAGTCCAGTAAACTTAGGATAGAGAGAGCTATCTATATCCAGAGAGAGGACTGTGGGCACTGAGTGTGGATCACAACATAATATTTTCACCTTTTTGTTGTTCTTTGCTTGCTTTTTGTTTTCTATTCTAGTTTTTCCCTTCTTTGATCTGATTTTTCTTGTGCAGTATGGTAATTATGGAAATATGTACAGAAGAATTACTCATGTTTAACCTATATTGGATAGCTCGCTGTCTAGGGGTGGAGGAAAGGGAAGTAGAAAAAAATGTTGTAACACAAGATTTTGCAAGGGTGAATATTGAAAACTATCTGCATAGATTTTAAACTTAAAAATCTATTATTTAATAAAGAAGAAAAAATCAAGAAGACCTGGGTTCAAACCTCAACTACTGGCCATTGTGACTCTGGGGAAATCATCTAACTTATTGCTTTGGACAATTGTTTAAAACTAACAGTTAAGAATCCAGGAATCATTGTATATAGCAACAACAAGATTACGTGATGATTACTTGTAATAAACTTGGCTCTTCTCAACTATTAGGTGATTCAAGGCAATTCCAATAGTCTTGTGATGAAAAGATCCATTCACATTCAGAAAGAAGACTATGAAAAGTGAATGTGAATCACAGTGAGTATTTTCACCTTTTTTCTTGTTGTTTGCTTGCTTGTTTTTTTTTTCCCTTGTGCAGCATGATCAATGTGGAAATATGTTTAGAGGAATTGCAAATATTTAACCTGTATTAGATTGCTTATTATCCAGGGGAGGGGGGAGAAGTCAGAGAAGTTTGAAACATGAGGTTTTGCTGGAGCGAATGTTGAAAAATATCTTTGCATATATTTGGAAAAAGTAAATACCATTAAGAAGTTTAAAAAAAATTTTTTTGCAAAAACAAAACCAATACAACTGATTAGAAGGAAAGCCGAAATATGCAAATCACTTTCCTTATTTTTCTTGCCTTTTTTTCCCCAGAAATATGGTTAATGTGAAAAGATGCTTTACATGATTTCATATGTATAATTGTTATCACAATGAAAACTTTAATGAAAACTTTTTTAAATAAAAACTTAATGATTAGGAAAGGGAGAGAATTTGGGATTTATTTTTTTTAATGAAAGCTAAAAATAAAAAATAATCTAATAAATAAATAAATGAAACCAATATTTTCAGAGTGAGTATTAATTTACTTTAATGTAGGAAATGTTCTCATGGAAAATTCCCTACATCAATGAAATCATGGGTCTGAACAAGAAACAAATTCATTTATCTATCAATCTAGCTGCATTCCACCCTACCCTCTAGAATGTAAGTTATTTTAGTTTTATCTTTTTATTCTCTGTGACAGGTATAGTTGTTCACAAAGTAGGTCCTTAATAAAACTTCGGGAATTTGACTGCAACTGACTAAAAGAAGCTTTTAAGGTATTTTGAAAAAGAATATTTCATTTTACCCATTTTGCAATTAATGTGTATTTAAATTGCTTTAAATAATGATGATAGGGGCAACTAGGTGGGACAGTGGATAGAGCACCAGCCCTGAATTCAGGAGGACCTGAGTTCAAATCTGGTCTCAGACACTTAATACTTTCTAGCTGTGTGACCCTGGGCAAGTCACTTAACCCCAGCCTCAGGGAGAAAAAAAAATAATGATGATAATGTGGTAGTGGTGATGATAAATATAATTATAATATTAATTATAATAATTCTAAACAACTAACATTTACATAGCACCTACTATGTGCCAGGCACTCTTAAGTAGTTTATAATGATCATTTCATCGGATCCTCACATCCACTGAGGTAGCTGGTTATCTTCATTCACAGAGGTAATTAATGCAAATTTAGTAAATTGTCCAGGGTTATATGTCCAGTAAGTTCTGAGGTTGCATTTCTACTTGGGTCTTTATGACTCTATAACCAAGACTTTATCCACTAACTTCCCCATAAGTAGTTTCTTAGCTTCAGACAAGGGATTTTTAATTTTTGTCTTTGAAACTCTGGTACCTAGCATGCTACCTGGCACAAAGAAGGAGCTTAATAAATGCTGTTTAGTCAATCATTCCTATTATGAACTGAAGCTGTGGATCAACTTAGCTTTGAAGTATGGAGAAACAGTAGGCTGTTTCATTAAATGTATTCATTAGCTCAGGCACAAATATGATAAGCCCTATTCTGGGCTGCCCAAGGAGAAATGAACCAAACCAGGTTGGAAATTAAAGTCAACAAGCTTTTATTAAATACCAACTATGCACAAGGCAATGATGAGGAAAAAGCAAATTAATAGTAATGATAATCCTCATTCTCTAAGAGATTACAGTCTAATAGAGGAAGAAACATGTACGCAATCATGTACAAACAAAAGTCATATAGGATAAACTGGAAATATGAAGAGAGGAAAGACACCTGAATTAAGGAAGGCTGGGAAAGGCTTCTTATAGGATCTGGAATTTTATCTGGAATTGGAAGGAAGCCAAGAGACTGAGGAAATCAAAGCTCCTGTGTCTAGTAGTTATGGAATTTGTCTAGGAGTTGTGGAATTCGTCTAGTAAATGGTTGCTTCTCTTCTAGCCCAAGTATCTTCTAGCCTCTGTATCTTGATACAGAGAGCTAAGTTTGAAAATAGATATCTTTATCTATCTATAATTATAAATCTCTCATATATACATATATATATATATATATATAATCAGATACTTAGATGATAGATAAGACATAAAATTATGGCTGATTTAAAGACTAAAAGACTGAAGAATGGAGAATAGTTATAATTCATGAATGAGGTAATAAGTATCTAGCTTAGAAGGGTAACAATACAAATAATCAGGACAATGTAGATATGAGAAATATTATGATAACCAGCAGGGGTTTGACTATGCACATGTATGAAAGGAGGGCTTTCTCTTCCAACACTACTCAGATTTATCTGAGGGATCAGTTTCCTCAGAATTAATAGTAAGGTCTTAGATGTCTCCTATTCTATCTCCAAAAGAGTTGGTGTTTCTTAAATGGTACTCAATTACATTATGAACATACAGAATTTGGTAATTTATAAAATATGGGGGAACATTGACTGCCCTCCCATTGCTATCTAAATGAGGAAGCAACTCTAAGGTTTTCAGAGAAGAAAACAGAAAATCAAACATTCTTTCAGGTCTTAACATGTTGCATAAATGTCAAGTGCTGAATGGACAATAAACATAGATCACCTGAGAACTTATTGAATTTAGATAATTGTTTTATTCCAAGATGATAGTACTTTGTCCACAGTAACTCTTAGTAATCATTTATCAAATTCTAAAGGGAAGGCAACCTGAATCAGTGGAATAAATACCTACTGTTAAGTAGTCATGCATTGTTAATTTTAAAGTATGGAGTAGTAGTAAAGGCATCAGGAAAGAATCAATGGTAATGCTAATTTTCAAGTTTGGGTGGTCCTGAAAATAATGGTCTCAAATTGAGAAAAGTAGAGATGTCAAGAGAGGGAGGATTTTACTTTGTATGTATTAAACACTTAATAAAAATATTGATTGATTATTAATTGATAGTCTTTGTGAGATTGTGTGGCTTTAAAAAATCACTCTGGCTTTAACCTGATATAAAGTATCTCCAAAAGTATCTAACTATGATCTCAAACAACAAATTATCACCAAGCCTCCTGTCCAGCTCACTAAGGCCTAGAGATCTCATTGTCTACTAAGATAGCCTTTGAGGACCATAATCCCCCCCCATGTTACAGTAGAGCAGTGATGTGGAGGTATGGGAGTGGAGATGGGGGGCCATCTCTGATCGCAGATATTTCAATTTTGTTTCTACTTCTACTGCATTTTATTTTCCCTAGAACTCAGTAGAAATATTACTACTTATCAAAAGAAAAAGAAGATTCTTTAATTTTAGGATTTTAGGAATTCTTAAATTGGACAAGAATCATTTTCTTTTTAATTTAGGACAGCTTTTTTTTTTTCAAGCAAAACCTGGATGCACCATTCTTAAAGTTAAAAAAATATTCATAGTGTGCTTCTCTATTTTTCTGAGTTTTAGTGACTGAAAGCAATCCAAAACATACTAAATTTATTCTTTATTTTTTTACATTACGTACAATAGATGTTTTGTTGTTGCCATTGTGCATTTGTTTCCTTTTTTGCTGTACATCCTTCCCTTAATTTTTATTTCAATCCTTCCAACAATCCCCATTTCCAGAATAAGACACAATATTAATTAATGAATATTATTTATTAATGTGATTTTTTTTCCTCCTGTCTCTCTGTCTATCCTATCTCCAGTCATTTCCTGGTCTTCCAGAGTGGAAATGATGCAATTTTCAAAGGGCCACATAGTATAATCCACATAGTATAATAGTGTTCCCTCATTATTCTCCATCTAAAAGAATGTTATTTTAAGGAACAGTTGATTCCAGTAATAGAGAGGCAAAAATTAGGTCAACATTTCCTACTTATGATTGAATTGATCATTAGACACTTAAGATGTATCTTACAATGGGGGGCAATTAATGCCAGTATTACAACATCACATCTAGTTGTTTGTCAAAGACTACTGGGCTCTGTTTCTTCTGGGGCCATGTTCTGTATGTGATAGTTGAGATGGGTATCACTGGGCAAAGCAAAACCTACTCTTGATTGTTAGAATTCTTACAAGGTGCTAAGTCACTGGAATGGCTAGAGAGGCAATAATTATCTAATTTAGCATGTACTTAACAGTTCTCTAGTTCAATAATGTACTTAGTAGAATTATGCAAGATTTACACCTTTAAGAGAGCATACTTTTAAGGAGCTCCCACAAGCCTAGAGAGAACCCAGAAGCCTACTCTCTGGGAGGAGGAGTCAAGATTCATTCCAACTTCCACCTTTGTGCTGGCTGGAGACATGGGGAGGACGAGAGGTTGAAGCTGGCTGGAGAGATTCGGAGGGAGCTCTTGGAACCAAGGAGAGAGATAGGCCTCTATTAAAGCTAATCAGGCCCAACAAAAGATTCAGGACTTTGAAGGACACAATAAAGGATCTGGACTTTAACTCCTGTTTGCATGTGGGATTATTGAACTGAACTGAAATTAAGGCTGCCTCCTGAAGCTCCCCAAGAAACCTACTCCCAGAGAACAATTATAATTTAGAAAAAAGAACATTACATTTGATGAGACCATTAGGGGACTGAAAGGAACTTAATGTTAAATATAGAACCTTGCTTCCCCTTTCCTGTACCTCAGTTTCTTTATCTATAGTACAAAAGCGAATCATCTTGATCTTGGTAATATTCAACAAATTCCTAATATTTCAAGAATCAATTATAAACTTCCTTCTTTTTCTGCAATTTATACATGCAAAACTCTTTCATTCTTCACTGACTTTCTCGCCTGACTCTCTGGACTTCCTTGATCCATTAGGCTTCACTTTCTGCCTCTGGCCCTTTTCTTTAATTGGCCACTTCCTCTTGGAATCTCAATTTTAAGAAAGAGTCCAGACTTAATACTTAATGTTCAACAAGAATATGGGATTTACACACATATATTGTATCTAGGTTATATGTAAAATGTATGGGATTGCCTGTCATCTAGGGGAGGGAGTAGAAGGAGGGAGGGGAAAATCTGGAAAAATGAATACAAGGGATAATGTCATAAAAAAAATTACTCATGCATATATATTGTCAAAAAAATTATAAATAAAATAAACAAAACAAAACAAACAAACAAAGAGTCCAGGCTTGCCATGCCCATGATTTTATTCCTTTTTGGATTTCTCTCTCCAATACACCCTCATGCAGACAACTTATCCCTAAGTTCATTCTCATTTTCTTTTTCTATGTACTCTCCTCATTTGAATATAAGCCCCCTTGAGATCAGAGACTTTCATTTTTCTTTAACTTATATCCCCCGTGCTTAGAAAAGTATCATTCCATAGTAAGCAATACATGCTTTTTGATCTGACTTCCACAACTAGTTCCTGACTTGCCTTTCAAGACTTTTTAAACATTTTTCCTCTTCACAAACACTATGATTAAAACTAAACTCCAACTACTTCACCTAAAATCCAGCTATTCTTCTAATCATAATATTTCATTCTCTGCCTCCAAACCTTTGAATTAGCTGCTTCTCAGGGTTAAAATGTACTTCCATTTTACTGCGCACACATTTATTTGAGTCCTTGGTTTCTTTTATATCTCAACTCAACTTCTTTTTTCCATATGAGAATTTTCTTGATCCAACCTGTTCCTAATATATCTCTCTTCACCACCTCCCAGCAAAATATACTTTTCTATATCTATTCTGCACAAACACATTATGGTGGTCAAAGTGAAGCAGACAATAGATTTTTCCTTTCTTAACATGAATATTTTAGAATAAACCCCATTTTCAGTTTAAATGGACAGTTAATTCTAACTCCTTATATTACTTTTCTTTTTTAATTTTATGTTTAATTATGGAATAAAAAATATTCTCTAATATAGTATAATAACATTTTGATTGTACATAAAACTGCAAATCTATTGTGCACAATTTGCAACTCTATTCAAATATATAACAAAGTTATCAAGTACATTTCTTTTTTCTCTTTCCTCTATCCCATGCCTAAAGATGGAGGTCAAGAAAAAGAAAGCTATCCTCTTTTAGACCCCCAGGACTAATGATATATTAGGACATGATGAAAGCTCTTTCTCTCTTTCTCTGAAGTACAATAGATTGCTCCCTAGGCCAATGGCTGAAGGACTGTGCTATCTCTGTACTATAAGTATATAGATGAAATGATTTGTATTCAGAGGCCTTCTTGCACCATAGATATACACTTCCCTGTGACATTATACTTCTCCCTACCTTGGCTGATAACTAAGAAAAGAATAAAGGCTTTTACTGACTTTTATCTTAAATTGATGCCATAGTTTTCTCTTCATTTTACTAGCTATATTTATATGAAGAAGGAAGGGTGATGATAAGCATTTGTGTATATGCCAAGCATTACACTAAGCACTTTACAAAAATTATTTCATTTGATCCTCACAATACTGTGAGTTATGTGTTATTATTGTTTTCAATTATCCATTTCACAATTCAGGAAATTGAGGCAAATAAGTTTAAATGACTTATGCAGGATCACACAGTTAATAAGCTCATATCAACTCATATCTTCATGACTCCAAGTCCTACTCCATCAACTATAGCACTTCTTTCTCTGTCTCTCTGTCTCTCTCTCTGTGTATGTATCTCTCTCCCTCTCTCTTTTTCTATGTTTCTGTCTGTATCCCTTTCTCTCTCTCTCTCTCTCTCTCTCTCTCTCTCTCTCTCTCTCTCTCTCTCTCTCTCTCTCTCTCTCTCTCTCTGTGTGTGTGTTTCTGTATCTTTGTTTCCAGTTTTTCTTCCTGTTAGGTTCTTACTAAGTTCTAAGTCGGTACTTAACAATTCTCTAGCTCAGAATTCACACCCTTTAGTTCAACTTTTAAGGGTGTTTTCACCTTGAAGGAATACTTTAAAGGAGCAAGTTCATTAGTTGAAGGAGTTCCCACAAGCCCCTGGGAGTACTCACAAGCCCATTCTCTGGGAGGATAAAAAGAGACAACATTGAGCCTGGAAAGCCATCTAGACTGGGACATTGAGTTTGGAAGGCATTCTGGATTGAGTCAAAAAGAAGACATCCTGTGGATTCCCAAGTCCAGCATTCCCATACTTTTGGAGGGGAAGGTTCCAGAAGCCTCCCAAGAAACCTGCTCACAGAGGAAAAGATTATACAGAAAAGAAACCTCCTCCCAGAGAAGGATTATAACTTAGAGATGACAGGACTTAACAATTTGGCATCCAAACATGGGGCAAGGACTTATTCTGAGCCCTTCAGAGGAGCTAGCCCGGACCTTCACATCTTTCCAAAGTACAATGATATCTCATTCCACCTTTGGACAGCTCTAATTGTTCAAGAATTTTTTTTTTGGGGGGGTATTTTTCCATATGTAAACCTAAATTGTCTTTTTTATAATTTCCACCCATTATTCCTAGTTTTGTCACTGGGGGAAAAGGTAGAGACAGGCAAAATGAAGTTAACCCTTACTCCATGTGGCAGCCCTTCAAATCTTGTAAGGCTGATATCATTCATCCTTTCAGTCTTTTCTTTTTCACAGTAAATATTCCCATTTTATTTTCCCTTATAATCAGATGTATAGTATAGTGAAGGCCAATAGAAGAAGATAAACATTTATAAAGCTCTTACTAAGACATGTAGGTGGTGCAGGGGATAGAACATTGGGCTTTGAATCTAGAAGACCTATCTTTATAAGTTCAAATCCAGTCTTAGATACTTACTATCTTAACTACTTACTACCCAACTAACTCTGAATGAGTATTCTCTGCCTCAGTTTTCTCATCTGTAAAATAGGCTGATGTAGGAAATGACAACCACACAAGTATCTTTGCCAGGAAAACCCCAAATGGGGTCATAAAGAGTTAGACATGATTGAATCAACTGAAGAATAACAAAGCACTTGCTGTGTGCCATGCACTATGCTTGGTGCCTTTCCTCATTACCTCACCTCATCACTTCAACATCCCTGGAAAATGTACCATTCTAATTACTTTCTTCTGGATACTTTCTAGCTTATTAATGTGCTTTTTAAATTACAATGCCAAATATTTAACATAAATTAGTTGTGACCTAGCAGGACAGGGTATAGAAAACTGTCACTCTTTTATTTCTGGGAGCTATTCTCTCAAATCAGCCAAACATCATCCCATTAGCTTTTATGGATGACCTAGCATATTGTTGACTCATAATGAGCTTTCATTCATCCACTAAAATCCCCATTTAAAAAAAAATTCTAATTATGTATCTTCTCCCATCCTATCATTTCAACATATGGTCTCCCATACAGATACAATGTTTTTAAATATGTGTAAGTATTTTTTTCATGTCAGTAGAAGACAAATCAATTCAGAGAGGATTTAAGTCCCTAATATGTGCTGGCACTATGCAAAGTGTACAAGATAGAATTGTAAACCTTACATTTTACTATGGGAAGCATCTACAGGTAAGGGAAATAGATTGGTATGTAAATTCAGAAGAAATATCATGTAATTGGACTTCACTAAAAGGGAAAATGAAAACAGGATATTTGTGAGAGAATGAAATTATTGAAGTAATTCTTGAAGAGTTGTAGGAGACAGAAGAAGTAAAGAAGTATATTTCAGGCATGAGATTATAGCCCAAGCAATAGCAACAGACTCTTAACTAGACTCCTGATCTGCTTGTACTAAGTCTTCAGAATAACCCCAGAATTGACTCCAGTTCACTAGTAACCTCAGGAATAGATGAGACTGTACATTTCAAGTTTCCTGGAGACTGGAACAGATCTCTCACATCTCACCAGTTTTTCATGTCAGGCAATTCCAATGGGCTTTCCTTAAAAATAATCAGAATCCTAAAGGAAGGACCCTTAGGAGAACTCTCATGTGATCCCTATAATGAAGGAGCTAAGGTTTTAAGAGGTTTTATACAAACACACATACACACACAGACACATCTATTTATATAGTATTATTATTATCACAGTTACTAGCATTTATGTAATATCTACTTTGTGCCAGGCACTGTACTAAGGTCTTTACAAACATCTAATTTGGTTTTCACCACAATTCTGGGAGGAAGGTGCTAATATTATGTCCATTTTCAAGTTGAGCCAAACAAAAAATATTTGACTCCAGAGGCTCACATCTTGTAAGTAGCTGAGGCTAGATTCAAATTCAAATCTCCTTGATGCTAGATCCATTGCTCTACTAGATCACCTAAATATATGTCTATAAGCACCCTTTGAGATCATCTGGTTCTTTCTCATCATTATATATGTGAGAAAATAGATACAGTAAGTTAATTGTTCTGAAGGTTACATGGATAGTCAATAGCAAAGCCAAGTTTGAAACTCAAATTTGTTTAACTAGGAAAAAAATCCAAAAAGAAAGTAGACCTGAGTATTAATTCAGTGCAACTTTAAGGAAATTATTCATTTGGTCATAATTTGTTGTTCAGTTATTTTTCAATTATATCCAACTCTTCATGAACCCATAGGGATTTTATTGGCAAAGATAATGGAATTGCTTGCCATTTCCTTTTCTGCTTCATTTTACAAATAAGGGAACTGAGGCAAAGAATATTTAGTGACTTGTTCAGGAAAACACAGCTAATATGTATCAGTGACTGAATGTGAACTCAGATCTTCCTGAATGCAGGCCCAGCATTTTATCCACTATATCACCTAGCTGCCTAACATCATTTGAACGGAAAGACATGTTTAATTACAAGGTAACCAACTGAATTGTAACCACAAGAAATCTAGAAAGAACAATCTGAGACCATTAACCAAGGCACCCAGAATAAATCAGAGATAGTGATAGAATTCACAATATAGAATTCAATGCTGGCTTTGTGGACATTTGGTGAATTTTAATTGCTTATACCTGTGGAGGTTTTTTTTTTGTTTTTTGTTTTTTATTTATTTTTTTAAATGAAACTGTTTTCTTGATTAAAATTAGTCAAATAAGCTTTTTATACTTTACTTCAAAGATAACAATTCTTTACCAAATTTTCTCATTATATTTAATGAAAAGCAGTTGGAAAGCAGTGAAATTCCAACTAGTAAATCAATAAACAATAATAATAATAGTAAAGAGTAGAATTTTATTTAACAGAACATAATTCTTCAGAGGACTGGCCTAGTTCATTGCACTGATAATATATTTTTAAAGATCTTTTCAAAGCAGCTAGATAGATAGCTAGTGTAAGTAATAGAGCACTGAATCTGGAGTCACAGAGATCGGAGTTCAGATGTGACTTCAGATACAAGCTATGTAACTTAGGCAAATCACATAATCCTATTTGCCTCAGTTTTCTCATATTTAAAACACAATGATAAAACACAATGGTAAATTATTCCAGTATCTTTGTCCAGAAAACATAACAAGTAAATAACAACAATATAGGGAAAAGGACATTGGTCTTGGATCTAAGGGGACCTCAGTACAGATCTAGATTCCTACATGTTAACTCTGTGACTATGAACAAATCACTTGGATTTTTTAATTTAAAATGAGACTAATAGTAACACATACCTTACCAGATTGCTATGAAAATAAGAGGTAATCATTTCTAAGTCCTTTTCAAGCTTTAAAGAGTTATTTTAAAAGTTAAAGAGTTATTTAAATGCCAGCTAACTCTGGCATTTAATCAATTAAATTTTAATTAATTGAATTAACTAAATAATTATTATGGCAAAGAAAACATTAAACTTGGTGTCAGGAGTATTTCAGTTCAAATCTGGCCTTGGACATTTATTATCTTTGTGATCTGTGGAAGTCACTTAGTTGTTTTCTATCTGCCTCAGTTTCCTTGTCTACAAAATAATAAATAAATAATAATAGCACCTGCCTCCTAAGATTACTGTGTGAATCAAACAAGATAATATTCTTAAATTATAATCACAAATTTTAAGGTGCTCTATAAATGCTGTTCAGTTATTTCAATTCATTCTTCACCACTTCATTTAAGGTTTTCTTTGCAGTGCCACTGGAATTGTTCGCCATTTCCTTCCCCAGCTCATTTTGCAGATGAGAAACTGAAACAAATGGGATTGAGTGACTTGCCCAGGGTCATATAGCTAGTAAGTATTTTAGGTCAGATTTGAATTCAGGTCTTCATGATTCCCGACAATGTATCCACTACAACACATAGCTGCCCCATACAAGTGCTAGCTGTTATCATTTCTGAATCATTGAACCTCAGTGTTTACAAGGACCATGGAGGGAAACTAGACAAACCCTTACCCAAATAGCCATTTTTAAAAATTATTAAATCTTATTTTTAATTTATGGAATAAAGCAAGCATTTATATAATATAGAATAAAAAGTTATAGTAAATGAAACTGCTAATCCACTATGCAAAACTTTCTATTCCCTTCAAATACACAGCAAAATAATCATGTAAATTTCTTTTTTTTCTTCCCTCTGTCCTCTCCAATATGGCTACCTTCAAACACAAATAGGTCTCTGTGTGTATATATTATGTAAAATTATCCTATACATACTTTCATTCATCAATTTTTTTTTGCAAAATACAGATAGTATATTTTTTCATATGTTCTTTATAGTTAATTTGGGTATTTATAGAACATTTTCTGATTTTTTTGTATAACATACCCATCTTTTCTTTAAAGACTTTCAGTGAGGGGAAGTGATCTACTTATCAGTGCAAACACTTATCAGGGATCTGTTATGTGCCAGTTAATCCACAACCAAATATATTCCTTCCACCTAGAGGCAGCTCTAATTATTTAAAAAAAATATTATCTCTTTGTGGTCTCTAAATAATTCTTTTTATATCTTCCTTATGTTTCACCTAGTTTTGTTTCCTAGGGCCAAATAGAACAAGTCTCACTCTTCTCAAAAAAAGTTCTTCAATTTCTTGAAGATATATTTACTTTTTTTTCTTTCATACCTCCACCTCTGCTTACAAGCCAGTTCTTTTCAAGGTTAAATAGTCCCATTTCCTTCAATTGATTCTTTCATAGTATGACCTCCTATTCCTGCATACCCTTCCCTGAATGTTAGAAATGAGGTCCTAATTCCACACCTATTCCACAAAGGACACCATCAATAAATGATTCTTAAATTCAACTATATCCTCTCTCCCTCTCCATTAGATTGTGAGCTCTTAAAGACAGCACTACTTTTTTATTATCTTTGCATCCCCAGCACATAGTTGTTGTTAGTCCTTCATTCTCTTCATACTCATGTTTTTTGCACTCACTTTTCAATTTATTTGTTTTAAAGAGGCATTGCTTTATAAATCATGTTGAGAAAGAAAAATCAAAGCAGGGAGTGGAGCCAAGATGACAAAGAGGACATATATTTCTTTGTGACTTTCTCCCATGTCCCCCAAATTAATTAGCAAATCCAGCCTTTGAATTAATTCTGGACTGGCAGAATCCATACATATAGGGAGTGTAACAAATTAATAGCAGAATATAATTTTGAAACTCTCCATAAAAGGCCTGTTTCAATTGGGCACAAAGGGCCAAGTGCAAGCAGATGGAGCACAGACTCCAGCACAGACAGCACAGACCCATGGTGCTGCAGACTTCACATGGTGGAGAATCTATGGGGAAGAATCTACAGTATTGTTTGCTACTCTGCCCTTGTTATAAACCAGTAGATCAGCAGAGAAGTTACAAAACATCTAACACAAACATAAAAGATAAATAGTAAACTCCAAAATGCAAGAATCTTATGGGACTTGGCCATGCCCCTACAGGACCAGAAGGCAGTTAGCACAACCACTACTTCTTATAGAGGAAACTTGCCCAATATCCCTTGCCCTAAAAGCAGATCACAACTTTAAAAAAGAAAGGGGGATAAAAGCAAAAAGACCTCTGACCATAGATAGTTGTTATGGTGAAAGAGAAGAACAGATTTCGAACCCTGAGGAGCCTAAATCAGATTGTCTCCAGATGAAATCCCAAAGGATGATATAAATTGGTCCCCATTACACAATCCTCTCCTAGAAGAAGTTATAAAAGATTTTAAAAAGAGCTGGAATAAAAATGGGAAAAAATGAAAACTTTACAAGAGGGTTTGGAAAAGAAAACAGAGATCATCTGAAGAAAATTTATTACAAAATAGGCCTAATGAAATAGAAAAAAAAAAACATATAAGTCCTTAAAAATATATTTGATAGGGGCGGAGCCAAGATTGAGGAGAAGACACATGTAAATTTCTATCCTTTCTCTTACCTTCAATACCAATTATTTAATTCAGCCTCATAAATAGCACTTGACTGGTAAAAACCATGAAGATTAGAAACACAACAGCTTACCAGCTTAAGAGAATCTGGAATTTCATCAGAAAAGGTCTATCTTGATGGGTGGAGAAAAAGAACAGCAGCAGACAGAGATAGACTAAAGGGTAGCATATTGTGCAGATTGGGCTGGGAAGGCCTCTGGGGTTAGAAAATCTACAGCGACAGGAGACTCTGGCATAGGCTGATTGCTCTACTCTGCTTGCATAACAGCAGATCAGCAGAGAAATCAAGCCACTTAAAAAAACAAAACAAAACAAAATAAAAAAAAAAAAAAAAAAAAAAAAACACCAGAAACTGCCTAGAGTTAGCCCAAACTGGATCTGACTCAGCATAGATCACCGTACAGCTCTGCAGCCCCCTTCTGCTGTCCGGGGCTTTTCCTTGGGGCATATAAGAATATACAAGGCAGTGGGACACAGCCCAGGACAACCTCTAATCTGTGCAGTGGGGGGCTGGACCTGAGGCAGTAGAACTTCCACAGCAGTGACTATGCTTCCTGGAACAGAGACACTTCCAGTCTGTGTGCCAGGGCTATTCGCTGGTCAGCTGCTCATATCCATGGCCCCATGGGAGGGGGAGAAGGGGGCCTTTGGTCTAGGGTTGTGACGCTTTCACTGTTCAGCGTCTAGCTTCAGGGCAGTCGCTAGGCCACACAACGGGGGTTCTTCACTGGGCACTCTGGCAGTCCAGCCATGCTAACCAGCTCTGAATCACTTCCAGTGGGTGAGGGGGAACTCTCTCCCAGAGCACCCTCATACCTTTGCAGCCCGTTCACAAGACAGCTGCCATCCATACTATCCCTGTTCTGCAAAGGAAGCTGATAACCTCCTTACCCTGAAGACAGACCCTATAGGTTTATAAAAATGAGGAAAAAATGAAGAGAATGATTGACAGCTTCTATTCAGAAAAAGAGCAGTTTTCCAACCCTGAGGAGACTAACAGCAGACAGTCTCCAGATAATACCCTGAAGGAGAATGTTACCTGACCCCCATCACATAACTCTCTCATAGAAGAGACTATTAAAGACCTTAAAAGAGAGTTAGAAGAAAAATGGGCAAAGGAAAGAGAAGCTGTGCTAGAGAGTAACAATGTCCTAAAATTTGAATTGGAAAGATAAAGAATTCACAGGAAGTGCAGGGAAACAAAATTTGTGAATTGGAAAAGGTTAAAAAACACAGGAAAGTAGGATCTGTGAATTGGCAAAGATAAAGAATTCCCAAGAAAGAAGGATTTGTGAATTGGAAAAAGAAAACAACTCACTTAAAAAAAAAAAAAGAAAAAAGAAAAAAGAAAAAAATTCCATAGAACAAAATAGCTCATTTAAAAACTCAATTGGACATTTACAAAAGGAAGAAAGGAACCAAAAAGAAAGCAAATGAAGAAAATAACTCATTAAAAATCAGAACTTAACAAATAGAAATGAATGATTCATTGAGACACCAAGCATCAGTCAAGCAAAACCAAAAAAATGAAAAGCTGGAGAATGACATTAAATACTTACTTGGAAAATCGACACACCGGGAAAATAGTCTAGGAGAGATAATCTAAGGATTATTGGACTTCCAAAATATTATGATGAAAAAAAGAGCATAGATTCTATTTTACAGGAAATCATAAAAGAGAACTGCCCAGAGGTAATAGAACCAGAAGGTAAAATAGACATTGAAAGAATTCATCAAATACCTTATGAAAAAGACCCCCCCCAAAAAAAAAAAAAAAAAAAAAAAAAAAAAACCTCCAAGGAATATTGTGGCCAAACTGCAGAACTATCAGACTAAGAAAAAATATTGCAAGCAGTCAGGAAAAAACAATTCAAATACTGAGGTGCCACAATAAGGGTCACTCAAGATCTGACTGCATCCACATAAAAGGATCGAAGGGTCTGGAACCTAATATTCTGAAAGGCAAAAAAACTTGGAATGCATCCAAGAATAAACTACCCAATGAAATTTAGCATTTTTTCCCCATGGAAGAAGATGGACATTTAATGAAACAGAGGAATTCCATTTGTTTCTAAGAAAAAAAAAAATCTAAACAAAAATTTTGATCTCCAACCACAAGACTCAAGAGAAGCAGAAAAAGGTAAAAAAAGGAACTCTTGAGAAGTATATTTCTGTTGTGAATATATAGAAAGTCCACATGTATAATTTGATTTTACTGATATAACATAAAAAAGGGAAGTAGAAATGGAAAGGGGATTGTTAGGTTCTTTCTAAGTGCTAATGAGATAATGAGATATTAGATTCTTACTATGTGCGTACGCATGTGCTGTCAGTACTTGACAATTCTCTAGTTACAGCCTTTACTGGGAGTTTTGTCTGGACGAGACTTGAGGCTGCTCTCTGCAGGAGGGGAAGTTGGCTCTCTACAGGAAGAAGAATCTGTCCGAGAGATTTGAGTTGACCCAGCAGATCTCCTCCCAGAGAGCAATTGGCAGCTTCTGGAGACAACAGCATATTACATATTGGAGCCCAACGTGGGGCAAGGACTCTTGCTTATGCTGACAAGGACTTATTCTGAGCCCTTCAGAGGAGCTAGACCAGACCATCGCAATTTGGCACCCGAACAGGACAGACACAATCCTGATTCCAGTGGAAAATCCTCCGATCCAGATCTCAGTCTCTCTAACCCAGAACTGTGAGTAACAAGGAAACTTTGTTAAAGATTAAGTGAGCATGCTAATAGATAAATAAGGAACTTAACCCTTCAGGGATGGAGCAAGAAGGAGGAGGGGAAGAGGCAGAAACACAAACAGAATCTCCTGTGAAGCAGCCTAAGCCTATGACAAGATTAGAAAAAGCATTGGTTAAAGCTAAGAGAGAAGGACAGGATATAAGTGATTTTATACATGCATATCCTGTGATTGAAGATATTGACTCTGTAGGTCAAGGAGAAGATATGCACCTTTAGATTTAAATAAAATTAAAGATTTGAAAAAAGGTTGTACCCTTTATGGGGCTACATCAGCTTATGTTAGAATGTTACCAGATGGCTTGTCTTATGAAGTCCTAACCCTGAATGATTGGAAATCCATAGCAAGGACATGCCTAGAACCTGGAGAAAATTTGTTATGGCTTGCAGAATTTCATGAATTATGTAAAATCCAAGTCACATGCAATTTGGAAATAGGAGTTAACACACAATTCACTTTTGAGCACTTAGCTGGTGAAGGTCGGTATAGAGAATTCAGAACAGATTAATTATACCATGACAATATGTGAGCAAATTGCTAAGGCTGCAATAAAAGCTTGGGGTGTCCTCCTGGACAGAAAGATCGCAGAGAGGCTTTTACTAAAATAGAGCAAGGTCCCAATGAACCTTTTGCAGATTTTGTGGGATGCTTGCAAACTGCTGTCAAAAGAACTATTGGAGGAAATTCAGCTACAGAAATAATGACCAGACATCTAGCTAAGGAAAATGCCAATGAGTTTTGCAAAAGAATTATATGGGGATTAGATAAAGATGCTCCTTTAGAGGAGATCATAAGATGTTGTGCTACAGTGGGAACAAATGCTTTTTACACCCGGACTATGATGAACGTGGAAAGACAGGGTCCCTCCTGGCAAGGGACTTCTAGAGAAACTCGGCGATGTTTTCAATGTGGAAAAATTGGACATCTAAGAGCTCAGTGTAGGTATGGAGTTACAGTGAGAAGACAGGGTGAAAGAAGACCTAAAACTCCATGTTCAAAATGTCACAAGGGTCTCCACTGGGCCTCTGAATGTAGATTGACCCAGGGAAATGAGAGGCAGGGCCCAGCTTCAGCCCCCCAAGTGGGCCATGATGGCAGCCGAGGTTACATCCAGAGAATTTTAAGACATGATCAATCAGCCAAAAGGCAATCAGATGGAAGAAAGGGATTGAAATTAGGAAAAATAGAATTGTGTGCAGTAGAGACTACTGAGATACTCCCTGGAGAAGTGAAATCTGTTTCTGTTGAGCCTATGGATCCTTTGCCTCCAGGCACAGTAGGCTTGACCATTTCACCTTCTGAGAATGCTTACAAAACAGTGTCCATCCATACACTGATGTGGGAAACTGGAGAATATGTAGCTAATATCCCAGTCACTAACACAGGTAGACAATGTGTGATTTATCAACCGGGAGAAGTAGTAGGATTAGGCTTATTGTTACGTACCCCTAATAAGCAACCTGGTGATAGTCGCCTAGATTCTGACTCCAATGAACAAAATCCAGCAATATATTGGACAGCAGCTGTGACAGCTGACTGACCTATGCTTACTATTTATATAAATGGAATAGCATTTGAAGGATTGGTAGACACGGGTGCAGACTGTACAGTTATTAGAGGTGCCAATTGACCCAGCCACTGGCCAAAGGTTAAGGCAGACACCTACATGTCTGGGGTAGGAGGATCAATAGCAGCAGAAGTTAGTGCTAGGCCTTTGAGATGGATATTTGAAGGTGAAACAGGAGTTTTTACTCCTTTTGTGGTTGAAAAAATCCCCATCAATCTGTGGGGAAGAGACATTTTACAGCAGATAGGATTACAAATAAGCACTTTGGCTTTTTAGGCAGGGCTGCTGTTGAAGGCCTACCTGCACTTTCACTAGTTCCTATTCAGTGGAAGACTGATTCACCAGTGTGGGTAGAACAGTGGCCCTTAAGAAGTGATAAAATTCAGGCCTTATTAGACATAGTGAATGAACAACTTGACCAAGGACACTTGCGGCCTTCTCTAAGTCCTTGGATTTCCCCAGTATTTGTGGTGAAAAAGTGTTAATTTGGCTGAGGCTTATAAAAGATATGAATGGACAGTTTTGCCAAAGGGAATGAAAAACAGCCCTACTATGTGCCAAATGTATGTTGCTGTTGCTCTTGCTCCAGTAAGAAAAGCCTTTCCAAAAGTAATATTGTTACATTATATGGATGATATTTTGGGATGTGCACCTGAGGAACAAATGTTAGAAGCATGTCTACAAAAGACCATGGAAACACTAAAGTACTACAAACTGCATATAGCTACAGAAAAAATTCAAAGACATGCTCCTTTTCAATATTTAGGATATGAAGTATATCCTAAGATACTCACAGTACAAAAGCTTTTTTAAGAACAGAGAAGTTGAACACCTTAAATGATTAACAAAAATTAATAGAAGATATCCAATGGATGTGTCCAGTGTTAGGCTTAACTACCAATCAACTACAACCTCTATATGACATTTTAAGGGGAGACAGTGCTTTAAATTCACCACGTCACCTTACAAAAGAAGCACAAGAGGCTTTGAGAGAAGTTGAACTGGCTTTATCCAATGTGGTTGAGTTACTCAAAAACCCTTGGAAATATCAGTTTTTGCTACAAAAGAGGCACCCATAGCAGTCCTTCATCAAGAAGACAGTGTGATTGAGTGGGTGAACCTCCCAGCACAACCAGAACAAAGCCTTACTCCTTACCCAGTGCTTATGACTAGGATTTTATTAAAGGCTATTAAGAGAGTAATACAATTATCTGGAATAAGTCCTGAAAAAATATACACATTCTATACTCATACACAAATTAATGTATGCTGTGAGACCATCCCAGAATGGCAAATTTTATTGGCCACCACTCCAAATTTTGCACATGGATCTGCATTAAAGATAACCCAGCTACTACATAATTGACGATGGATTTTTGAAGAAAAGGTTTCTAAGGTTCCTCTTAAATTTTACAGACATCTCCAAAGAAAATATTTGTGCTGTATACTCTCATGATTTAACCATAAAGAGAATAGTCAGGACTCCTTTTCAGTCCACTCAACAGAATGAATTATTTGCTATCATGCTAGCTCTTGCTTATTACGCAGGAGACGTAAATATAATTACTGATTCAGCCTATTCAGTAGGTGTAGTACAAAGAATTGCCACAGCCCAAATAAAATTTGCAGCTTCTAATATTTATCAGCTCTTTAAGGAATTTCAAGAGCAAGTGAGAAAACAACCAGGCAAGATTTATATCTTGCATGTCCACTCACATAGTGGACTTCCAGGTCCTATTTTTGATGGAAATTCAAAAGCAGATAGCCTTCTAACCATGTTAGCCAGTAGTCCTTTATTTCAGGAAGCACAAGATTCTCATTCTAAATATCATCAGGCTGCTCGAGCTTTATGTTTACAATTTGGAATCACAAGAGAAGAAGCTAGGAGCATAGTAAAAAGCTATACAGCTTGTCTTCCTTTCCACGTTCCTGCACTCCCTCCAGGGAAGAATCCTCATAGTTTGAGACCCAATGAAACCTGGCAAATGGATGTGACCCATTATAAATCTTTTGGTCGTCTGTCTTTCATCCACGTGGTAGTAGACACCTTTTCAGAATTCATTTTTGCAGTGCCAACAGCAAAAGAGACAGCCCGAGTGGTCACTGAATTCCTTATCCAAGCATTTGCAATTATGGCTGTGCCACAAGAAATAAAAACAGATAATGGACCTGCATATAGTTCTAACATTTTGCGCACTTCTGTATGCAGTATAAGATATTACACATTACTGGAATACCTTTTAATCCACAAGGTCAGGCAATAGTAGAGAGAAGAAACAGAGATATTAAGACACTCCTCCAAAAACAAAAGAAAGGGGGAGCCACAGGTAGCCCTATGGAACTTCTAAATTTAGTTCTCTATATCATTAATTTTCTAATTTTTGACAAAGATGCACTGGCTCTGACAGACAGGTTTTATAACCCACCAAAAGGGCAGTGTCCAGTGTGAGCAGCTCCACTGTCCTTAGATAACCGCCAAGTGATGTGGAGAGACCCAGAAAGTGGTGAATGGAAGAGACCAGATAGGTTAACTGCTTGGGGGAGAGGGTTTGCTTGTATTTCTTCAGATGGAGAAGAAATCAGATGGGTGCCAACGATTTGTATTTGCCTTGTCCATCAGAGAGAGAGACAGAAAAAGAGAAAGACCTCAAAACAAAGGAGAAAATCTAAGAAACATCTGACACTGAAAGAGCATGGCTAATAAGAAGACTGGCAAAGAACTTTAAAAAACAGCAGGAATCATTGGATTTCCTAACACAAAATGAGACTAATGGACAATGGACTTATGGACATTTATAAATTCTCAATTTATGATTATTTGATCATGTTATTTGTTACATACTTCTAGCATGTGTTATGTTATTATGTTACTATGTGTCTATGTAATCTATGTAATTATGTGTAATGCCTCCCATATTGATGGATTTATGTTTCAAGGTCATGACCACCCTATGTTCTAAATCAAAAGAAAGAGGTAGATGTTAGGTTCTTACTAAGTGCTAAAGAGATAATGAGATATTAGGTTCTTACTAAGTGCTAAGTCGGTACTTGACAATTCTCTAGTTCCGGCCTTTACTGGGAGTTTTGTCTGGAGGAGACTTGAGGCTTTTCCTGCAGGAGGGGAAGTTGGCTCTCTACAGGAAGAAGAATCTGTCTGAGAGATTTGAGTAAATACAGCAGATCTCCTCCCAGAGAGTGATTGGCAGCTTCTGGAGACAACAGCACGTTACAGGGAATAGTGTAAGAAAATGGGAAAAGTGGAGTTAAAAAGGGGGAAACTACATCCAAGGAAGAGGCAAAGAAAATTTACCACATCTGAGGGAATTTAGAGAGGGGGAGGAACATTGTGTGAATCTTACTCTCATCAGAGTTATCTCAAACAATAAATAATTGACATTTGTTTTTCAGAGAATTCTCTCTCACCTCATTAAAAGGGGGGAAAGGAAATGGGAAAAAGAATAGAGTAGTAAGAGAAGAGTACAAGACAGGGGAAGGGATTTAAAAGGAGGTGGAAGGATACTAAAAAGGGACAGTTTCATGACACAAGTGGGGCACATAAGTTTAGTACTGGTGAAGGAGTTCAGAGGGGACAGGGGAAAAACAAAAAACAAACAAACAAAAAAACCCCATAATCTGGGGATAATATGATGGCAGGAAATACAGAATTAGTCGTTATAAGTGTAAATGTGTTGAGCTCTCCCATTAAGTAGAGGCAGATAGCAGACTTCATCAAAAGTCAGAACCCTACAATATGTTGCTTACAGGAAACACATTTAAAGCAGGGAGATACTTACAGAGTAAAGGTATAAGGCTGGAGCAGAATCTGTTATGTTTCAAGTGAAGTAAAAAAACCAGGGGTAGCCATCCTTATCTCAGATCAAGGAAAAGCAAAAATTGATCTAATCAAAAGAGATAAGGAAGGAAACTATATCTTGCTAAAGGATAGCATAGACAATGAAGCCATATCAATACTAAACATATATGCACCAAGTGGTATACTATCTAATTTCCTAAAGGAAAAGTTAAGAGAGTTGCAAGAAGAAATAGACAGTAAAACTATAATAGTGGGAGATCTCAACCTTGCACTCTCAGAATTAGATAAATCAAACCACAAAACAAATAAGAAAGAAATTAAAGAGGTAAATAGAATATTAGAAAAATTAGATACGATAGATCTTTGGAGAAATCTGAATGGTGATAGAAAGGAGTATACTTTCTTCTCAGCAGTTCATGGAACCTATACAAAAATTGACCATATATTAGGATTTAAAGATCTCAAAATTAAATGCAGGAAGGCAGAAATAGAAAATGCTGTCTTCTCAGATCATGATGCAATAAAAACTACATTCAACAAGAAGTTAGGGGTAAGACCTAAAAGTAATTGAAAACTAAATAATCTCATCTTAAAAAATGATTGGGTGAAACAGCAAATTATAGAAACAATTAACAATTTCACCCAAGATAATGACAATGGTGAGACATCATACCAAAAATTGTTGGATGCAGCTAGAGCGGTAATAAGGGGACTTTTATATCTTTAGAGGCTTACTTGAATAAAATAGAGAAAGAGAAGATCAATGAATTGGGCTTGCAACTTAAAAAGCTAGAAAAACACCAATTAAAAACTCCCAATCAAATACTAAACTTGAAATTCTAAAATTAAAAGGAGAAATTAATAATATTGAAAGTAAAAAAAAAAACTATTGAATTAATAAATAAAAGGTTGATCAGAAAAAGGAAAGGGGAAAATCAAATAGTTAGTCTTAAAAATGAAAAGGGGGAACTTTCCACTAATGAAGAGAAAATTAGAGAAATAATAAGAAGTTACTTTGCCCAACTTTATGCCAATAATTTTGATAACTTAAGTGAAATGGATGACTACCTCCAAAAAGATAGGCTTCCCAGATTAACAGAGGAGGAAGGAAATTGCTTAAATAGTCCCAAAATAGAACAAGCTATTAATCAATTCCCTAATTCTAATTCAGTTCCAGTTGATCAGTGATGGACAGAATCAGCTACACCCAGAGAAGGAACACTGAGAATTGAGTGTAAACTGTTTGCACTATTGTTTTTCTACACACATTACTTTTACCTTCTGAATCTAATTCTTAATGTACAACAAGAAATTTGGTTTTACACACATATATGGTATCTAGGATATACTGTAACACATTTAACATGTATGGGATTGCCTGTCATTTAGGGGAGGGGGTAGAGGGAGGGAAGGGAAAATTCGGAAAAGAAGTGAGTACAAGGGTAAAAAAAATTACCCATGCATATGTACTGTCAAAAATTCTAATTATAAAATTAATTTTAAAAATAGATTTGACAAAATGGAAAAAGAAAACAACTCCCTGAAAAAACAGAATTTGTGAAATTGAAAAAGAAATTAACTTCTTAAAAAACAAAATTTGTGAAATAGAAAAAAATTCATAGAACAAAACAACTTATTTATTTATTTATTTATTTATTTATTTATTTATTTATTTATTTATTTTTAGGATTCTTTTTTTTTTTTTTTTTTAATTCATTTTTCCAAATTATCCCCTCCCTCCCTCCACTCGCTCCCCCTGATGGCAGGTAATCCCATACATTTTACATGTGTTACAATATAACCTAGATACAATATATGTGTGTAAATACCTTTTTCTTGTTGCACATTAATTATTAGCTTCCGAAGGTATAAGTAACCTGGGTAGATAGACAGCAGTGCTAACAATTTACATTCGCTTCCCAGTGTTCCTTCTCTGGGTACAGTTATTTCTGTCCATCATTGATCAACTGGAAGTGAGTTGGATCTTCTTTATGTTGAAGATTTCCACTTCCATCAGAATACATCCTCATATAGTATTGTTGTTGAAGTGTATAGTGATCTTCTGGTTCTGCTCATTTCACTCAGCAACAGTTGATTTAAGTCTCTCCAAGCCTCTCTGTATTCCTCCTGCTGGTCATTTCTTACAGAGCAATAATATTCCATAACCTTCATATACCACAATTTACCCAACCATTCTCCAATTGATGGACATCCATTCAACTTCCAGTTTCTAGCTACAACAAAAAGAGCTGCACAAACATTTTGGCACATACAGGTCCCTTTCCACTCTTTAGTATTTCTTTGGGATATAATCCCAATAACAGCAATGCAGGGTCAAAGGGTATGCACAGTTTGACAACTTTTTGGGCATAGTTCCAAATTGCTCTCCAGAATGGCTGGATTCTTTCACAACTCCACCAACAATGTATCAGTGTCCCAGTTTTCCCACATCCCCTCCAACATTCATCATTATTTGTTCCTGTCATTTTAGCCAGGTGTGTAGTGGTATCTCAGAGTTGTCTTAATTTGCATTTCTCTGATCAGTAGTGATTTGGAACACTCTTTCATATGAGTGGATATAGTTTCAATTTCATCATCTGAGAATTGTCTGTTCATATCCCTTGACCATTTATCAATTGGAGAATGGTTTGGTTTCCTATAAATCAGGGTCAGTTCTCTATATATTTTGGAAATGAGACCTTTGTCAGAACCTTTACTTTTAAAAATATTTTCCCAATTTGTTACTTCCCTTCTAATCTTGTTTGCATTAGTATTGTTTGTACAGAAACTTTTTAGTTTGATGTAATCAAAATCTTCTATTTTGTGATCAATAATGATCTCTAATTCTCCTCTGGTCATAAATTCCTTCCTCCTCCACAGGTCTGAGAGGTAGACTATTCTCTGTTCCTCTAATCTATTTATGATCTCATTCTTTATGCCTAAATCATGGACCCATTTTGATCTTATCTTGGTATATGGTGTTAAGTGTGGGTCCATATCTAATTTCTGCCATACTAATTTCCAGCAAAACAACTTATTTAAATATTTAATTGGATAAATACAAAAAGAACCAAAAAAATATATAAATGAAAAAAAAATTCACAAAAAAGCAGAACTGAACAAATGGAAAAGAATTACTCAATGAGACATGAAGAATCAGTCAAGCAAAACAAAAACAAAAAAATGAAAACATAGAAGAAAAGAAAAATACCTACTTGGGAAAACAACTTAACTGGAAATTGATCTAGGAGAGACAATCTAAGGACTATTAGACTTTCTGAAAACAATGATGAAAAAAGAGCCTAGACGTTATTTTTCAGGAAATCATCAAAGAGAACTGCCCCAATGTTTTAGAATCAGAAAGCAAAATAACCATTGAAAATATTCACCAAACATCTCCTGAAAAAGACCCCAAAATTAAAATTACAATTAATATTGTAGCTACATTTCAGAATTATTGTACCAAAGAAAAAAATATTGCAAGCAGCCAGAAACAGTTCAAATACCCAGGAGCCACAATAAAGATTACATAAGACCTAGCAGCTTCCACCTTAAAGAATTGAATTGCTTGGAATCTGATATTCTGAAAGGCAAAAGAACTTGGAATCAAGCCAAAAATAAACTATCCCACTAAAATGAACATTTTGTTTCAAGGAAGAAGATAGACATTCAACAAAACAGGGAAAATCTATTTTTTTCTGATGAAAAGACCAGAGCTGAACAAAAAAAATTTGACTTGTAAAGATAGAACTCAAGAGAAGCATAAAAAAGGTAAAACGAAAAGAACTATATCTCTGTTATAGGTTTATATGGAGTGCAAGTATAATTTGATTTTACTGTTATAATATAAAAAAGAAACTAGAGATGGAAAGGTTACTGTACCAGAAAAAGGGGAAAGTGAAGGCAAAACGAGGGAAATTATATCTCATTAAGAGGCAAAGAAAACCTAATACAATTGAGGGAAAGAAGGAACATTGTGTGAATCTTACTCTCCTCAGATTTGGCTCAAAGAGGAAATATTAGACATATTTGGTTTCACATAGAAACTTCTTTCACCTTATAGGAAAGTGGGAAAGGAAAAGGGAAAAGAAAAGGGATCTCCTAATAGAAGGGAAAACAGAAAGGTATAAGAAAGGGGGAGGGACTCTAAAGTGGAAGGACTACTTGAGGCAAGTGATACTCATAAGTAAAATACTGGGAAGGAAGGAAAGGGGTTAAGGAAAGAGAAAATTATAATTTGAAGTAAATGAGATGGCAGCAAATATAGAATTAGTAGTGTTAACAGTAAATGTGAATGGGGTAAACCCTCCCATAAAGAGGAAATGGATAGCAGACTGGTTGAAAAGCCAGAACCCTACCATATGTTGTTTACAAGAAACACATTTAAAGCAGAGTGATACATACAGAGTAAAGGTAAAAGGCTAGAGCAGAATCTATTATGTTTCAGGTGAAGTTAAAAAAAAAGTTTAAAAAATTTTTAAAAAGTAGCTATTCTGATCTCAGATCAAGGAAAAGCAAAAATTGATCTAATTAAAAGATAAAGAAGGATATATGTTCAGTGATGAAGATAGTCATCTATACTCAGAGAGAGGACTATGGGAACTGAGTGTGGATCACAACATAGCATTTTCACTCTTTTTGTTGTTGTTTGCTTGCATATTATTTTGCTTCTCTTTTTTTCTTGTGTAGCACAATCATTTTATAAATATCTATGCATATACTGGATTTAATATATATTCCTACCATGTTTAATGCATATTGGACTACTTGTCATCTAGGAAGGGCATGGGCGAAGAAAAGGAGATTGGATCATAGGGTTTTGAAAGGGCTAATGTTGAAGAATCGTCCATACATGTTTTGAAAAATAAAAAGCTTTAATAAAAAAATTAGAGCAAATGAGAAAAACAATGGGAGAGATAAAAAAAAACAAATAAGAAATGAACACACTATATACTGATTTACAGTGAATCTACATTGTCCTTTTTCTGGATGCAGATAGAATTTTCTATTGTGATTTCTTTTGTTCACTGAACCACTGAAAAGAACCAAGGATTTCATAGCTGATCATCACATATTTTTGCTGTTCTTATGTACAATGTATTCTTGATTCTGTTTATTTCACCCAGCATCAGCTCGTGTAAATCTTTCCAGGTCTTTCTGAAATCATTTGTTCATCATTTTAGTAGAACAATAATTTTCACATACCACAACATATTCAGCCATTTTTCTATGGATGGGCATCTACTCATTTTTCAGTTCTTTGCTACCACAAAAAGAGCTATTACAAACATTTTTGCACCTGTGGATCCTTTTCCCTCCTTTATGATTTCCTTGGGATACAGACCCATTAATGGCACTGCTGGATCAAAGAGTATTCCCAATTTGCTAGCTCTTTGAGCATAGTTCCAGAGTGATCTTCAGAATGGTTGGATAATTTCACAATTCCACCAACAATGCATTAGTTCCCCATTTTTCCCACATCTCCTCCAACATTTATCATTTTTTCTGTCACCTTAGCCAATCTGAGAGGTATGAGGTGGTGTCTCAGAGTTGTTTTAATTTGCATTTCTCTAATCAATAGTGATTTAGAGCATTTTTCCATATGACTATAGATGGGTCTAATTTCATCATCTGAAAATTGTTCATATCCTTTAACTATTTATATACTGGGGAATGGCCTGCACTCATAAATTTAACATATTTCTTTGTTTTAGAAATAAGATCTTACTCAGAAACACTGGGTATAAAATTTTTTTCTAAGCTTTGTACTTCCCTTTTAATCTTGTTTCCATTTGCTTTGTTTGTGCAAAAAAAATGTAATTAATCAAAGTTGCCCATCTTGTCTTTCATAATATTCTCTAGCTCTTCTTTGATTTCCAAAGATCTTACTCTCCTAATTTGTTTATGATGTCACATTTTGTACCCAAATCATGTACCCATTTTACCTTATTTTGTTATGGGCTGTGAGATGTAGGTTTATGTGGAGTTTCTGATATATTATTTTTCAGTTTCCCCAGCAATTTTTATCAAATAGTGAGTGTAGTTTTGGGGTTTGCCAAATATTAGATTGGTATAGACCTTGATTATTGTCTCATATATATCTAATCTATTCCACTGATCCACCACTATTTCTTAGGCAAAACCAAATGGTTTTGATGACAGCTGCTTTATAATATAGTTTTAGCTTTGATACTGCTAAGCCACAATTTTTTAAAATTTTTTCCATTAATTCCCTTGATATTGTTGACCTTTTGTTTTTCCAGATGAATTTTGTTATTGTTTTTTTTTAGTTGTATAAAATAATTTTTGACAATTTGATTGGTGTGGCACATAACAAGTAGACCAATTTAGGCAGATTGTCATTTTATTATAGTTGCTCGACCTAGCCTATGAGCAACTGATATTTTTCCAATTGTTTAGATCTGACTTAATTTGTGTGAGAAATGTTTTATAACTGTGTTCTAATAGTTCTTGGGTTTGTGTTGGCAGGTAAATCTCTGAGTATTTTATTTTGTCTACTGTCAATTTAAATGAAATTTTCGATTTCTTGCTGGTGGGCTTTGTCAGTAATATATAGAAATGTTGATGATTTGTGTGGGTTTATTTTATATCCTGTCACTTTGCTAAAACTGTGAATTGCTTCCAGTAGCTTTTTGAATGATTTTCTAGGATTCTCTAAGTACATCATAATATCATCTGCAAAAAGTGATAGTCTTATTTCCTTATTGCCTATTCTAATTTCTTTAATTTCTTTTTTCCCCTTATTGCTAAAGCCAACTTTTCTAATATAATGTTTAATAATAGTGATGTTAATGAGCATCCTTGTTTCATCTCTGATCTTATTGGGAATGCATTCAGCTTCTCCCCATTACAAATAATGCTTGTTCTTTGTTTTAAATAGATATTGCTTATCATTTTAGGGAAAGCTCCCTTCATTCCTCTGCTCTCTTGGTCCTTCATTCTCTAAGTGGACCAATAATATCTTAATTTGCAAGTGAATTGAATTTAATGGAGAGATGGCTGTGCAAAAGTACCAGCTTTACTTTTTCCCCCAGAATCCTCTGGGTCCTGTGTCAAGATATTGATCAGGATGACTAGAAATAGCCCTACATATAGTGGCACATTCTGGTCTCTTTAAGCTAATTCTTAAATCTTTGAGTCATTTCCAGCTCTCAGTTTATCTGAGTCAACATCCATCCAGCTTTTACATAGTACTTAATAAATACTTATTGATTAACTCTTGTCTTCCATTTTCCCCTCTTTTTGTATCCTTCCTGCTTCCTGTCTTTCTGTCTCTCTATCTCTTGTGTTTCTGTCTCTATCTCTTTCTCTTTCTGTCTCTGTCTCTGTCTACTTCTGTCTCTCTGTGTCATCTCTTTCTCTGTAACTCTGTGTGTCTCTCTCTGATTCTGTCTCTATCTTTCTAGGGCTTTTTGCTCCCCCTCTCTCCCTCTCTCTATATGTGGGTCTATCCCCACCCACATTTTCAATTCCTTTCTTTCTCTGACTTTTCCTTTTTGTCTCTTTCTGCTTTCCTTCTTCTTTCTGTTTTTCTCTGTGTCTCTATATCTCCATAGCTCCCTGTGAATCCCTGTCTCTATCTTTGTCTCTCTTGTGCCTATCTTGCAAGTGTGTCTATGTCTTTGTTTGTTTCCCTATTCTGTTTCCATCTCTATAGATCCCTCTCTGTCTATCTCTCTTCTTTTTAAAGAAAGATATAGCTACCTGAAGGGGCATTCTAATCAGGAAGAATGAGCTGAATAAGGAAGCTGAAAGCCCCTCTTTCCTATCAGTTATTCTCACTACCTCATCCAAGGGAAAATTCAATAAACATTGTGCACTAACCCCCCTTCCCAAATTCCCCAGCATTAACAGACCTATCACATACAATCCTTTCCCCTATCTCATCAACCACATTAAATTATTCTTTAAATGTCTCATGTGTTACTTTTGGTGTGTTCTTTTTCTTATTTTTCCCAGCTGATGAAGCCTCTCATTTTATGTTTGTACATTACAGATCCCCCCACCCTTTACCTTAAACAATCCTTCCTCATGCATCTTCACAGAAGCCACACACAGGTCAATGTCCAGGGTTTCTTCCTGAGTAGCTGACCATCCTTAGAACATTTCATGATTTGAAACAACAACCACTGATACTCTTCAAAGATATAAATATAACTCTGAGTCTAAGCAGTTGACAGTATTTCACTGAAACTGCACTTTTCATTAGGACATGATAATGACAATGGATACTATTTTTGCTAGACTTTCTGAGAGCAAAAATGATGATAGAACAACGTTGTGTTCTCAATTGTCTCATTTGACCCTGCCTCCAAGGTAAACAAATTCTTTCACAAAGTGAGCTTTTGCTTGAGAGGGAAGTAATCAATAGTCATCTGAGTCATGGAAGAGTGAGTGGGATGGAATAGATGAACAGGCATAGAAGATCTGCCTGAAGTTATAGCCAGTCCATATAGTTATCAGTAATAAATATTCTTCTCAACTGTTATAGAGAGGAAAAAATCCTGACAGAAATAAAACTTTTTTTCATCCACTAAATAAAATAATATCAACAAAGGGGACAAAATAGCAGCAACATCAATGGAAAGCATTTCAAAAAATAATTAATAATAGTTGAAATAAGCATGTTTATTTTTATAAAAGGGTAGCTAAGTGATGCAGAGAATAAAGTGCCAGAATTGGAATCAGGCAAACTCATCTCCCCAAGTTCAAATCACTCTAAGATCTTTGTCAAGAAAACACCAAAAAGCCTCACAAAGAGTCAGAAATGACTGAACAATAAAATAATTGTGTATATCTATATGTTTCATATGTATATTAAACATCTATACAAACAATATAGATTTGTATATATGTATATATATATATGTATATTTGTATATATGTATGTATGTATATATATACACACGTACTTAAAATATATGTGTATATGTGTGTTGTGCATATATCTGTATTATGTACATATTTCTAATTTGTATTTTGTTCCTTCATTCTTTTAGTTTCATTCCTTCCTTTGCCTGTCTCTTTACCATTGCTTTTCAATTCTCCAAAGTTCACTATAGCTCCTTTTCAAAATATTGTTTTTGAGGCAGGAAGAAAAAAAGCAACACTGATAACATGAAAGAGTTGGAAGCAAGCAGGTAATACAATGGAATACATTGCTTTATTTTACATATGGAGAAACTTAGGCCATATTAAGTGATTTGTTCAAGGTCACACAGATGGTAAATGCAAGAGCCAAGCTCACATTTGAACTCAGGTGCTCTGATTCCAAATAAACACTTTTCCTTGTTTCAAATCTCTCTAATTTAAACACATATATTATAGAGATATGTCATCTAGAATGTCACATATATGACATGTATATATATATACCTATTTCTGTATGTATCTGTATATATGTATTATGCATATACATTATATACACATACTTACGTGTATGTATCTATTTATCTATATATGCATATACACATGTGTATGTATATGCATACATACATACATACATATATACAAACACATACATATCTCCTCATGCTAGAAAATGACTTTAGAATCAGATAGTGCTTATTTTATGCCTCGTCTCTAACAAATTCTGTCAGTTGCCACCAGGATAAACTAAACAGGGTCTGATAGGCATTTAAAATCCTCCCCCCACATTAGAGTTCTTCCCTCTATCTTACCTCTTTTCCTCACAATTTCTGTATTCCCTTCTTAGCTTACTCCTTCCCTTTTCACTTTTCCCCTCCCACTTTTCAATGAGGTGGGAGAAGTTTCATGATAAATCAAATATGTCTAATATTTTCCTCTTTAAGCCAATTCTGATAGAGTAAGATACATACTATGTTCATCCCCCTCCATTCTTTCTTTCATATATAAGAGGTTTCCTCTGTCTCTTCATGAGATGTAGTATCCCCACCTTACCCTTTTCCTGGTACAATTTCTTTTCCACCTCTAATTTCTAGAACAAAATATACATGTGTTCTTTATATATCTTTATAGCAGAAATATAGTTCCCAAAATTTATTTTTACCTTTTTAGGTTCCTCTTGAGTTCTATATTTGTAGATCAAGCTTTTTTGTCATGTTTCATTTTTTTCATAAGAAATAAATGAAATCCAAATCACTATTGATCAGAGAAATGCAAATTAAGACAACTCTGAGGTATCATTACACACCTGTCAGATTGGCTAAGATGACAGGAACAAATAACGATGAATGTTGGAGGGGCTGTGGGAAAACTGGGACACTGATGCATTGTTGGTGGAGTTGTGAAAGAATCCAACCATTCTGGAGAGCAATCTGGAATTATGCCCAAAAAGTTATCAAAATGTGCATACCCTTTGACCCAGCCATACTACTACTGGGCTTATACCCCAAGGAACTACTAAAGAAGGGAAAGGGACCTGTATGTGCCAAAATGTTTGTGGCAGCCCTTTTCATAGTGGCTAGAAGCTGGAAGATGAATGGATGTCCATCAATTGGAGAATGGTTGGGTAAACTATGGTATATGAATGTTATGGAATATTATTGTTCTATAAGAAATGACCAACAGGAGAAAAACAGAGAGTCTTGGAGAGACTTACATCAACTGATGCTGAGTGAAACGAGCAGAACCAGAAGATCACTATACACTTCAACAATGATACTGTACGAGGATGTATGCTGATGGAAGTGGATTTCTTCAACATAGAGAAGAGCTAATCCAATTCCAATTGATTAATGATGGGACAGAATCAGCTACATCCAGAAAAGGAACACTGGGAAATGAGTGTAAACTGTTATTTTTACCTTCTGAATCGAATTCTTCCTGTGCAACAAAAAATTCGGTTCTACACACATATATTGTATCTAGAATATACTGTAATATATTTAACATATATAAGACTGCTTGCCATCTGGGGGAGGGGTTTGGGGGAGGAAGGGAAAAAATCTGAATAGAAGTAAGTGCAAGGGATAATGTTGTAAAAAATTACCCATGCATATGTACTGTCAAAAATGTTATAATTATAAAATAAAATAAAAATAAAAAAAAGAAAGAAAGAAAGAAAGAAATGAAATTCACTTATTTTGTTGAATGTCCATCTTCTTCCCTGGGAAAAAAATGCTAATTTTGGCTGAGTAAGTTATTTTTGGCTGCATACCAAGTTCCTTAGCCTTTTGGAATATCATATTCTAGGCCCTTCGATCCTTTAATGTGGACACTGCTAGTTCCTGGGTAATCCTTATTGTGGCTCCTCCATATTTGAACTGATTTTTTTTTTCTAGCAGCTTGTAATATTTTTACCTTGGTTTTACAGTTCTGAAATTTAGCCACTATATTTTTTGAGTTTTGATTTTAGGGTCCCTTTCAGTAGGTAATCAATGAATTATTTCAATGTCTGTTTTACTCTCTATTTCTATAATATCTAGGCAGTTCTCTTTGATAATTTCCTGGAAAATAGTGTCCAGGATCTTCTTTTTTTTTTTTTTTTCCATCACATTTTTCAGGGAGTCCAATAATTTTCAGATTGTCTCTTCTAGATCTATTTTCCAAGTCTGTTGTTATCCCAAGAAGGTATTTGACATTTTTTCCCCATTGTTTCATTCTTTTTTGTTTTACTTGACTGATTCTTAGTGTCTGCTCAAGTCATTCAATTCAATTTGTTCAATTCTAATTTTTTAATGAATTATTTTCTTCACTCACTTTTTTAAATCTTTTTTTTAATTGTCCAAGTGAGTTTTTAAGTGAGTTGTTTTGTCTTATGGAATTTTTTTTTCCATTTTGCCAATTTTATTTTTTAGAGAGCTATTTGCTTTTTCCAGTTCACTAGTTCTGTTTTTCAAGGATTTGATTTCTTTGTCCACTTTATCTTTAAATGAGTGGGATGACTTATCCAGACTCTTTTGCAAGCTTCCCTTCCCTTTTCCCATTTTTCTTCTAGCTCTCTTGTGAGAGCCTTTTTAATTTCTTCTATGAGAGTCTTGTTTGTTGAGGACCGAATCATATCCTCATTTGGGAATTCATCTGGAGACTGTTTTTAGTCTCCTCAGGATTTAAAGTTTGCTCTCTATCCATATAGAAACTATCAATAGTTAGAGTCTGTTTTAATTGTTTGCTTATTTTGTCAAAGAAGAATCAAAGAAAACTAACAAAAAAACAAAAACAAACAAACAAAAAAAACAAATGCAGTGCTTTTTTTTGGGGGGGAGGACTGTACAGATTATCAAGCTTTTTCTACAGACTGCAGGGGGCAGCAGTGAGGCACTAGCAGGACAGCAATGGCTGAGCTGTGTCTGTGCTCTGAGATTCTGAGAGCATGCTGAGACTCTCTAGGTGGGTGTGGCCAGGTCCCGAGAGACCCTAGCTTTTCAGGGGTAATAGTCTTTACCCTGTGTTTACAGCTTCTCTGCTGGTGTACTGGCTTGCTCTCAAGGCAAAGTAGCCACACTGTGGTAAAGTTCTTTCCACAGAAACGCTGAGATCATACCCCACCCTGCTCTGGTCTACACAGTGTGAGCTGCCTGTTGTACTCTCGCTGCCTGCTCTCAGTCTGCCTATGATCTGACTGTCCCTGCCCCTGAGCAAAAACAGACCTTTTCTGGTGAATTTCAAGGATGTCTTCTGTTGGTAATTATTTGTGGGTTTTTTAAATCAAGCACTAATGCCTTGTCATGAAATAAATTCTGAGAGCAAAGACATAGTTTAAGTAGATGTTTGTATCTTCTCCACCATCTTGGCCCAAAGTCTGAATTTGAAAATCTTAAAAACAAATATTAAAAAAATTCTTTTGAATGTAACTGGGGGAAATATTAAATAAATACATAAAATTAAAGAAAAAAAAACAGAGTTGCACACTCTTAAAGGAAAAAATTAGACTTGGAATCAGGAAGACCTGAGGAATCCTATCTCAGATCCTAGCTATGTGATTAAGCAAGATTCTTAACCTTCTGTGCCTTTGTTTTCTCATCTGCAAAATGGGCTTAAAAATAGCACTTATCTCCCAGAATTAATAAGTGTTAAATGAGATAACATGTAAAACACTTTATAAACTTTTTAAAAAATTATTTAAATGTAACTTATTTTAGTCAAACAACACTATAAAGTCACAAAAGGCTAATCCAATATTGTCTGGTTACTATTCAGTTGTTTTTCAATCCAACTCTCAATAACCTCATTTGGAGTTTTCTTGGCAGAGATCCTGGAATAATTTGACATTTCCTTCTTCAACCCTGTGTGGTACGGAAATGGTGAAGGGTCACCATTTAATAAAAAAGCTGGAGAGAGCTCTAGAGAAAAGCAAAGTTTATTGTACATTCTCGCGAGAAGGGCGTCCCACTCTTCGAGTAGACTATCGAAGAGAGGAAGCGCCTCCTGTGGGCAGGACAGCACCTTTAATCCCTAACGCAAAACGCCCCCTCCCACCACTGACCCTCATCCTCATTGGCTGAGAGTCTTACATTCTAAACGCGAGATCTACCCATGAAATTGAACTTGACCAATAAGTACATAGTTGCCCATATTTGGATGAAATAGGGAGATGTCATAGGAGGGCAAGGCAATGCCCTTCAGAGTCCTTCAGGCCTACTCGAACTCTGAAGTAGATGAAGCCTTACTCGATTTTCACAACTGTCTTGAAAGATCTCACCTCATCTCATTCAGTCCCTCCTCTTATTTTGTACACTGAGATCTCTTCAAATTTTTTGTAACATAATTTCACATTTCCTATGAATTCCTCACTTCCTTCTGGTTTCTGTTGGCCTTGGGCCACAGGCTCCACCCTTACCCTTTTAACAGCATCTATTTAACAGACCCTTCAGCTTTCTCTTCCAACCTGATCATTCCAGATGATGAGTTTTGGACAATTCTGGTTATTAATCTGATCAAACAAGGGATGTAGATAGGGAATAATATAACACCACTAAAAGCTATAAGGCCCAACCAAAGGAGCTGCTTCCACCAGCTTCCCAAACCAGGACCATCTAGAAGTATTGAACAGTGAGGGTCCAAGTCTGTACAGGAACATGAGCAAGTTTCCTAATGTTCTTAGTGATTTCCTTCACTAGATTACCATTGTTACCAATCTTTATACAACATGTGGATAAATTTAGTTTAGCACAAACTCTCCCTTCCTCAGCCAACAAATAATCCAGCACAAGTCTATGTTGTAAAACAGCCTCTCTGGTTTGAGTAGCTTCATCAGCCAAAAGATGTAGTGCCTCAGCTGTCTGATTGGTGATAATCTCTACAACTGCCTGAAGCCTAATTATCCTGTTCAACATGTATATTGGAGTTCTATATCCCCAACTTCCATCTTGAGCCCAGGTCGCTGGCCCATACTCTTTGACTATTCTTTCTGGAGGCCAGGCCTCACCCCAACCATTTGCATCTCCAGTCCAAGTGATGGAGGTATCTAAACTCCGTTTCTCCCTTCCCAAATTATCATACAACTGAATCCCTAAATATTGGTTTGCCTGTTCGGGAAGAAAGAAAAATTTTGGCCTTATTAGTCCAATATAACAATTCCCTGTCCAATTGAGAGGCAGATGAGTATAGGCAGTTAAACCACAGATCCAATAATGACCCTTTAGAGCAGGTTGTTCCCTTGGAAATATGTCTGAGCTATTCCTTGTAAAAGGGTAATATTGTTGGTCTCTCGTCCCTAGGGGGCTTCCCCCAAAAAGGGGTCATACTGGCATTTTCATAAACCTTGCTCTTTTCTCCAACTACAATTGGCAACTGGCCACTGGCCTGTTAGATTAGAGGTACTCCAAAATGTGGAAAACAGAGTCCCATGTTGCCCGGGTGTCCCTGGGGTGACATTATACCAACCCCATTGGTAACTGTACCCAATGTATATGTTCCCTTTCCTCTTATTCTCTTTTATACATCTCAATACATCCCATTCTACTTCACTACACTCAGCAGTAGTGACTTGTTGATAGCAATATCCCTGCTCTCCTATTTCTGGGAGAACATCCAAGGTACAGTCTTTCCAGTCCTTCCCACACTTCAATTGAGGATTCCTCCCCGTATCCCGCCAATATTTAGACATTTTTGTACAGTCAATTGTCTTTGGCCTCAGGTCTGTTCTCGAATAGGTCCACTCACAAACACTATTTCCCAGCTTCAAACCTCGTCCTGTCTGATTTAAGCAGTATTTCCCTTTCCTATCTTCGGTCAATGACCACTGATGTTTCTCTTCTAAGTTCCAGAAACCGGTCCCATTATGAATTTGGGATCTGTTGCTAAGGATCCAGGCTGGGGTTAGGGGGACAGGTACCCATGGCCATTGGTTCAATTGTTGGGATCCACCACAGATCCAACAATTTGATAAGTTAAATGTCCTCCCTATATTCTGCATGAGCAGGAGAAATTGGTTCTCATCTCTAGAAGGTCATAAGGAAATAGATAAACCCAAAGCTTAGGGAGAGCCTCATAATGTTCAACTATTATAACACCGTGAAGTTAAGGTGAACTTCCCAAAGGAAAATATATCAAATCACAAACAGGCAAAGAGACCCAAAGTAAGAAAAGTCATACAGTTACAATTCCCATTCAGTGGAGGTCCCCTCCTCTTATGTAATTGGAGGTCTCCCCTGTCTTCAACTGTCCACTCTGATAAAGGTGGCGCCACAGGTCCTTTTGTCCTGGTGTGGTGTGTCCAGCCTCGTTCCTGAGTGCGAATCGCAGTATCTGAAGTCAGTATCACTTGGTAGGGTCCGTCCCAGCACGGAGTCAGCTTCTTGGATCAGCACCCAATCACCAACCTGAATTCTATGAACAGGGAAACCTAGAGGAGGAGTCTGAGCTATTAGCCCTTTTTGTTTGTCCTTGCAAATGTTCCAGCAATGATTTAACATCTCTTAACAAACAAATCCTTAGTTTCTAAAATAGGGTCCCAGTCTCCCTTAGGATAGGGAGAGCCTGGAAAGCATGACCATACAATAATTCATAAGGTGAAAGCCCAATATCTCTACGTGGCTTGGTCCTGATTCTAACCAGAGCGAGAGGAAGGCATTTCGTCCAAGGTAGTTGGGTCTCTAAAGAAAACTTAGTCAACTGCCGTTTTATTTCTTGGTTCATCCTTTCTACTTTCCCAGAAGAGGGAGGATGCCAAGGGGTATGGAGATCCCAAGTGATTTCTAAGGCCCTAATCAGATTCTGCAATACCTGGGCAGAAAAATGTGTTCCCTGACCCGAGTCTATCCTCTCCACCATTCCGTACCTAGGAATAATTTGTTCTAATAAGACCTTACTTACTGTCGAGGCAGTTACTCAGCCTGACGGGAATGCCTTCACCCATGAGGTCAGATGGTCCACTATGACCAGCAAGAACTCGACCCACTGGTGGCAGCTCAGTAAAGTCCACCTGGATGCTTTGGAATAGTCTGATTCCAGGAGGTCGTCCCCCTTTTGGAAACTGGCGTTGGGCAGCCCTGTTAGTCCTTCGACAAACAAGACAACCGTCCACCAGTTGTCGAGCCATAGTATATAGGCCGGGGGAAACATACCTTGTCAGTATAGCATCACACAGGTTTTGGACATCCCAATGACTGCCCTGGTGCAGTTGCTGAAGGACTTGCCTCATACTTGCTTTGGTCAGTACCTCTCTGCCGTCAGGTAAGAGCCATCATCCTTCCGAGTTCTCAACTGCTCCGAGAGTTGAGGCTTTCTCTTTTTCCTCCTGAGTAAAACTGGGAGAGGGTAGACTAGGGGGAAGTACAGGTATCAAGCCATTATATGAGAGATTTCCTGATCTCCGGCTCCCTTGGCCTCCCGGTCTGCTAATCTATTTCCCCTTACCTCAAAAGAATTTCCCATCTGATGTCTCTTTACATGTATTACTGCTATATTCCTAGGAATCAGAATATTTTCTAGTATCTCTCTGACTAGTGTATGATGAACCAGTTCTTTACCTTTACTGTTTACAAATCCAATCCTCCCAAATACATGCACCACACCCCAGGCATATTTAGAATCAGTATATATATATTCCCATCTTGGTCACGCAATAATTTTAACGCTTGATTTAAAGCATACAATTCACAGCAATTCACAAGTTTGAGCAGACCAATGGGCAGGTAGACTGCCCTTGGTAACAGTGGAAGTTCTAACAAACCCATTTCTTTTCCCATTTACCATCCTAGAAGAACCATACATAAATTCTAAACAAATATTTATCATAACCTTGTGTTGATAACAATAAGGAATTTGTCCCAATGAGTTTATATCCAAGTAGATCTTTCATAAGTGAACATTATTCATACAAATCAGTTTGTTTTTAAAAACATCCAATGCAAATACAATCATATACAGAATGTCTAATGACACACAAGAGAATTCAAGAAGTTTTGATAAGAGATTCCCATTAACTTGTAATGGGAGAGACATTCTGCTATTCTGAAACATAAGGTCTTATCAAGTATTCTGATAAAGAGGCAGGGGGGGGGGTTTGCAGAACTAAGAGGCAAGGAAACTGAGGCAGGACTGAGTCAGGACAATAATTCAAAGTTAAAACATAAGCTAACCAATCATAGTCTAGCAAATTTTCAGCTAGAGTCCCCTGTAAAGGCCTTTTGTCTCTGCAGCCTTCTCCAAACCCCGCATCTGCTAAAATCAGGTGTGTCTAGCTAGTGGACAGGTAAAGAACTTTTTCAACTTTTTGCAGCCTCTCCCTTATCTGTAGAGACAAGAGAGCGAGACAAAAGGAGACCTTTCGTCAATCGCAGCAATTCTTAAAAGAATTGTGCCGAGCATAGAGCTCTAACAACGATCCAGGCCAGAAGCAGCCTGAATGTCCGCTGCAAAAAAGAAAAAAATCTTTTACCTTTTCCAGAGTTCCATTCAGTACCCAAATTATGTCTAGTTTTCGAGGTCCTTCATCAGGGAACCAAAATGATGAGGTAAGCAAAGAGTAAGTAGTTTCCAATTCGGCCTGAACTGAAATAAGACATCAGTTTCTCCCAATTTTCTGACCAGTTGAAATCTCAGTTTCCCTTCCCCCCCCTGTTTACAGAAATTATCAGATTATACACAACAGACTAGTAAATTTCCCAAAATAGCAATAGTCATACAGTTTTATACAGCAATAGTTCTGTTCTCCAGGGGACAAAAAGGAAGCAGGATTAAAATTTTTGCAAATAACCCTATCAAATTATCAGATCAGATTAAAATAATCTTTAAACAAGGAGACTATCATGCATGTAAATAAATATTGAATAACTTGTTTTCAGAAAACTTCAGTTCCAACTCCTTAGAACAGTTATAGACTTGAAAAATAAAAATAAAACATTCAGTTATCAACACCATATAAATGTAGGCTTTTCCTTTAAACAGTAGAAATAATTAATATCTAAATCAGCAAGGAGGTGCACAAAAAACCCCACTATACTTAATGGGAGGGACCTCTCCACGTGGTCACCCTTCCCCCACACCACCATGCTTCCCGACCCAATATATCATAGCTCCATTTAAACTATTAATTACTTTTACAAATCAATCTTTCCTGTCCCGCCTTTAAGTAAATATATATGTATATATTTTTAAACTTTACACTTCAATGTTTGCACGTAACTGACCCAAATTTCATAAAACTTAGTACATGCCCAACAGAGCTGACAAACACTTAAGGCATAGCTCAGTTACAAATTACCCAATTACCTCTAGCAAACATACCATCGAAGTAGGGAGATACAACCACAACCTCCCCTAAGTAAGCTACCAGCATTGTTTTAAAAACCTATGTTTTAACTTAAAATCCCAATCACAGCTTTAATTCCCAATAATATAAAACTACTTTGCTATCATATTTAAAACAATGAATTTCACTAAATAGCGGTTTCTTTCCCCCGGCCCCCGTGGCCCTGCTGCAGTCAGGACACGTGGGAGGAAGAGGAAGGAAGCCACCATCTTCACTGGCTCAATCCCACATACTTCCCCGTGTACAGGGTTTCTGATCCCAAATGGGATCTACTAACAGGTATTTCTGGTCAGCTGAAACGACCCCTGCTTCAAAAGACCTAGTTCTCCTCCCGGCCCAAAGGCCCCTGGAAGGGCTAATGGAATTAAATCCTCTCAGGTCCTTCCTTTCAGGTACCATTTAATCCTTTTGGCACCACCAGTCTGCAACAAAACAACAATACCTTATCATCTTTTTCTTGCTTTTTATTTTTCCTCATATTTTGGCAGTTTGTTCCAATTACTTAATTTATCTCCCAAGGGAATATCTACCGGTATTTTCTGATATTTTTCTCATTTCTCTCCGCGAGGGCTGGCTGGGACTAGGCCACACCCATTGAATTTGGAAGGAGTTTAACAGACTCCTAAACGCCCAAACACGCTAACTGTCACCAGTTAACCCAGTCACCCAGGAAGGCCTAGCTCTCTTCCTGTCTACCGTCTACAGCCCCCTCCAGAATCTATAACTAGACTGAAAGGGGCTTCACAGGACGCTTACCTCCACTGGGTTGCTGCGCAGCAAATTTCTTGACTGATCTGTCCTCCACCAACCGGTTGGGATTTTCACCGCGGAGTTTCCGTTGCTTTTCTCTGAGTTTCTCCACTTCGGGTCCACTCTACGTCAGGGAGCAAGGAGAAGCCCCTGGAAGCTGGCGGGCTGCCTAAATCAAGGCAGGGCGCCATCCCACTAGCACCCAGGAGTTCACTTACTCACCGAGTAAAGGATCTCGGACGAGCCCCCAAACTGTGTGGTACGGAAATGGTGAAGGGTCACCATTTAATAAAAAAGCTGGAGAGAGCTCTAGAGAAAAGCAAAGTTTATTGTACATTCTCGCGAGAAGGGCGTCCCACTCTTCGAGTAGACTATCGAAGAGAGGAAGCGCCTCCTGTGGGCAGGACAGCACCTTTAATCCCTAACGCAAAACGCCCCCTCCCACCACTGACCCTCATCCTCATTGGCTGAGAGTCTTACATTCTAAACACGAGATCTACCCATGAAATTGAACTTGACCAATAAGTACATAGTTGCCCATATTTGGATGAAATAGGGAGATGTCATAGGAGGGCAAGGCAATGCCCTTCAGAGTCCTTCAGGCCTACTCGAACTCTGAAGTAGATGAAGCCTTACTCGATTTTCACAACTGTCTTGAAAGATCTCACCTCATCTCATTCAACCCCATTTTATTTGTGAGGAAACTGAGGCAAATAGGACTAAGTAACTTGCTTAGGATCACATAGCTAGTATGTGTCTGAAGTTAGATTTGAACTCAGGAAGATGTGCCTTGCTGACTCCAGTCCTGATGCACTAAGTTACCCTATATAATGAAATATCCCTTATAATGTTACTTCCTCTAACATCATGTTTTCTCAAAAATAATTAAGAATGTTAAGCAGAATGTGTTTATGCTCTATGTATAGACTCCCCTAGAATATTATCCATACATGAGGGAATGAATGGGACCTGTCTCCTTTGAAAGTGCCATTAAACTAAATTAATTACTGCCATCCTCAAAAATCATTCACTGCATTCCACTTCACAAGTTCAACACCTCTTTTATTTTTTCTCTTTTGAGGAGGAGATTTATGTACTTGTTATACTCTTTCTTGCTATTCTCCTTTGCTTTATGACTAGGACACAGTCCAAATCAAGGTTATCATTTATAGCTAAAACATTAGGACTATTATCTCTGATCAGTTAAGCAGAGTAAACAAACTAGTGTTATGCCACAGTCTCCTTGAGCCATTCTACCTCAGTTTCCCTGCACTAGTTTCCCTCGTTGTCCTGACTGAGTTTCCCTGAATTGTTCTATCTCAGTTTCTTTATCTGTTCTGCCTCAATCCCCTAAGTCGTAAATCCCACCCTGGTTCATTAAGACTGAGGACCATTTGCTCTAAGGTTATAAATTGTCAATGGGAGATGAGCAGCAGATCAAACTTCCTGACTTCTAGCTCCTTCTGCCCCCAAGAATTTATGACACTGCCCCTCTAAAATATTCCAAAAGATAAGACTATCTCGGATACTTCACTGACATCTTTACTTCTGTTATTCAAACATCCTGACTCTGGCTTTTAGGAAAAATTTACAACTCCCCCCCCCCATCCTGAAAAGGCTTCTAATTTTCCCGCTCTTTTTCCTTTCCTTTGTCTGAAGAGCTATAAAAGTGTTTATCCTTCCCCCATTCATTACTGGATACTTTGAGACGAGAGAATTGTCCAGTCAATTAAACTCTCCAATTAATAAAATATTAAAAAAAACCTCTCTAACCTCTATCTTGCCTCAGTTTCTCCGGCATTACACTAGTACCCAAATGGGAACTAAATCTGCTGCCTTTTTCTGTTTTTGTGTCAACAAGGTCAAACTTTCAAAATCTGAATGTCTTGCAAATTATTTGCAAGGCATCCACCATTCAGTTTATCTTACTTAGCATCACAATGGCTTGCTGTCTACTGTAAAAGTAGACAAGCATCATAACAAAACTTTCCATTTGAATAATTGTTTAATTTTTTCCCCCATTAGAAATCATTCCAACTTTTTGTGGCATTTTTATCACTTAATAATAATGAGAGGCAGGACTACTTAAAAGTATTTTCAAAAGCTGAGTAAAAATGGTGATCCATGGAAATTAAGCAACTTAAAATTATTTAATTTAATAATGACAAAACTGGAAACCAGTTATTTCTGATTCTCCCAATCTAGTGCTCAGGAGCTGGTTACATTCAAGCCATCTTTAGGAAAGGACTCCCAACCCAACATTTTTCCCCCTCTTCTACCACCCAGAATATCTCTAGTTATCTTTTATTTACTTTCTTTTTTTCATTTTATTAAGTCTAATGGGCTGAACTTATGGAAAAGCAGGAAGTTGTAAAGACAGTAGCCATGACAATTCCATGAGTCTCTTTCCAGAGTCTATAACATGCTTGGTATCTTCCCCAGAATAGGGTTTGAGTTTACCAAAAGATTAAATGTGTGAGGAAAAGGAAATTGAGATACAGCCTAGGTTTCATATCTGATCCTGAAACTCCTCCCCATTGCTCCTGGTTCCTCACTTTAAATCAAAAGAAGTCTAAGAATCCCTTTTACACACAACATTCCTTCAAATTATTGAGCAAAGGTATTGTTCTTCTTCCTTTAATCTTTTATTCTCCAGACTAATAATAATATCCATTTCCTGTAACGAGCTGTCGTCTCCAGAAGCTGCCGGATCACTCTCTGGGAAGAGATCTGCTGTGTCTACTCAAATCTCTCAGACAGATTCTTCTTCCTGTAATGAACCGTTGTCTCCAGGCAGTTGCTGTTAACTCTTGTCCTTAGAAGTGACTTCCCTTCCTGCAGAGAGTCCCGTCAGGCCTGATGTAATGCAGAGAGTCTTTCTTCTTGAATCTCCTCCAGCTCTTATCCTTCTCCAGGCCGATCTGCCCTCTGTGCCCATTGCTGTCTCTTTTTATCCTCCCAGAGAATGGGCGTGGGATAATGCAAGGGCTTCTGGGAAGAACCACCCCAGCCAATGAGCTTGCCCCCTCTATCAAGTCAACCTGAGTTCTCACCTTGTAATTGTCCAGAAAACCTGAATTCTCACCTTGTCACCATCCAGACAACCTCAGTTCTCACCTAGTAATCCCAACAATTTCCTTCAGATGCTCTTCATGTGACATTGACACAAGACCATTCAGCATCATGATTGAACTCCTAGGTTTAACTTTTTAGACTTCTTATTTTTCATAACTTTGATTTCTTAAAACTGTGGTGCTTAGAACTGAATATAATACTCTGGATAAGTTATATCGGGGTGAAAAATTGAGGAACAATCAATCAACTCCTTATTCAAATGAGATATTTGTAAAATTACTCAGCAGGGTGTCTGGCACATAGTAGGCATTTAATAAATTGTGTTCCTTTCTCCCTTATCCCAGAAAGCTGCACCTCTGAAGGTAACACAAGATCATATTAACATTTTTTCCACCACATCATATTGCTAACATATACAAGTTGTAGCACATGATATCCCCTATATCTTTTTTTTTTCTGATAATGATGTCTAACCAACTTCCCCCATTTTGTACTTGTGAAGCTGATAATTTATAACCAGATGTAAGACTTTAAATATATCTGTCTTGGATTTCATCTTATTATGTTCAATCTAATACTCTAGCCTGTCAAAATATTTTGGGGTCCTGACTCTGCTATTCACTACATTAGTTGTCACTCCCAGTTGTCTATCATCTATAAACTTCTATGAGCTTGCATTTAGTCATTTATGCAAGTTGTTCATTAAGAAAATAAGGTAATTCTATTATAGTGTATCTCACTAGACTTCATTGGGAATATTATGTTCAAGTGAGAGTACAACATTTTAGGAAAGACCTCTGTTAGCTGGAGAGAGGCCAAACAAGGGTGAACAAAATGGTGAAGGGCCCTTAGTACATACAATATAAAGAGGAGTTGAGATTAGAAATGTTTAGTCTGAAGAAAAAAATATTCAGAAGGAACATGAAAACTGTAATCAAATATACAAAGATAATTGATGGAAGAAAGATTTGTTTTCATCTGTTGTCCAGAGTGGACAGCACAAGACACGTTGTGCAAAAGCTGTAAAGAAGCAAATTTAGGGTATATATTAGGAGTAACTCTGTAACAATAAGTATTATCCCAAAATAGATTAGCTTTCCTCAAAAGATGATAAATTCCTCTTCCTGGAAGGTCTTTAAGAAGAGACTAGATGGCCTTTAGTTTTTATATTATGCTGCTGTGGAAGGGATTAAACTAGATGGCTTCTGACTCTCAGATTGTGTGATTCTGTGAATAATAAAACCCTCCAGGAAATGGTTGATGGGTTAGTTCCATGATGCTTATTGGATCATAAGCCTCCTATATAGCTCATTCTCCCAATAAGAATGTATTAAGTTGTAGAAAGAGTGGGAGATGCAAATTCTTAGGACAAAAACACAATGAATATAAAGAAAGTTTTTATTGAACAGTCTCATGAATCAGTGAAGACTTCTCTTATATTTGTCCTCAAGAAAGGAGGTGAGTCGTCCACTGAATTAATTACCACAGGCTAAACAAAACAGCTATTTGTAACTGCTAGCTGGGTTCATTGATCTTGAATATTTTGGCTAGAGTTCAGCAAATATGGATCTGTAACAAGGTGTATTTTTAAGAAAAAATGGTTTCTTAGAATTAGGGCTGGAAATGAATTGAAAAGTCTATTGGACCCAGTTTGGACATTATGAATACCTGATCATGCCCTTTGAATTAGCTAGTGTACTTGTGACCTTCTAGCCTCTGATTAATGAGGTACTGCTGGATCTTTCTGATCAATACATCATGACATATTTAATCTGTTTTTTTTTTTCTTTTGGTATGCAGAGAATCATGCAGGTTCAAAAATTCACCTATTGACTTTATTGGTGCTTATATTCCAAGCACAGAGGAAAAAAATTTTCCCCACAATCAGATGCCCTTTTTAGAGTTTGAGGGATAAATCTAGAATACCTATAAATGAATTACAGATACAAACGATCTCTTAAGACTGCTATGTGCCAGCTGGAGTCAAGTCCTGTACCATTTGCTAACAATATCCAAATTCTTAGACATATTTTCTTCAAGATAATCAAGGTTATAAAATTACATAATCAGTAAGACAGAATGTAAAGCCTATGCCAAAGAATTTACAAATTTGATTTTGCTTTGCCCCAATGGTAAAGATATATGTAGTTTCAAATCCCACTTCTGATACTTACTAGTTGTTGTTCCTGTTGTTCTTTTTTATATTTCATATTCGAAAAGGACCATAGTATCAAAGTTGATGCTACGGCATGCAAGTAAACTGGATTTAAGTGAGGGAAGACTATGCTAAGTCACCAGTTCTCTTTCTTCTTCAGAGCCATCCTGGTCCAGTGGCAAGATATAGATGAGGATGACTAACCAGTTGAATGACCTTAAGTAGAAGTCACAAATATCTCCCTGGGCCTTAGTTTTTATTATGTAAATTAAAGAATTAAATTTGGTGTCCTGTAGGGTTCTCTCTTATCCTAAATCTAGTTAAGATTGCATTTTTCCATTAGAATTTTTTTCCTTCATGTTTTCCAGATTTCATTGTTGAGCTTTTCCTATCCTTTATGGGTTGACTTTCATCAAATTATTTTTGTCTGTATGATCCTGCTTTTCTTTCCTTTAAACCCTTTGAAATATTTCCTCCCAAAGCCATGTATATGCCAGTCTATGCCACTCCAATAACCAGTTCCTAATTATTAGCATAAATAAAATGTGTAATTGAATTTCCTTTTGTTACCTTCCTGAATTAAAATCTGACCACAGACACTTATTAACGATGACTTTGGGCAAGTCATTTAACCTCTGTTAGTAGTCAGCTAGATGGCTCAATGGATAAAGTGCTATGGCTATAGTCAGGAAGACCTAAGTTGAAATGTGACCTCAAAAATTTATTAGCTGTGTGACCATAGGTAAATCGATCTTTATTTATCTTGATCTGTTAAACAGCAAACTATTCTGCTATTTTTGCCAAGAACAGTATGGTTCATAGGGCCATGAAGAGTTAGCCATGACTAAAGAGCAAAAATTGTTCCCTCTACTTTTTGAGGGACAAATTATCACTAGGAAATTCAAAAAGTTATTCATCATTCTGCTTTGGGGGAATTAAAGGTAAGAGGGAAAGAAAAAAAAACAACAACAGAGGTGGAAACAAAAGCAGAGAGACAGAAACAGAGTCAGAGAGACAGAGAAAGACAGATCAAGTCTATGATCTATTTCCCAAATTCTTCATCTAACAGGTGTTCTACTTAATTCAATCATTTCAGTCATGCTGACTCTTCATGATCACATTTGGGGTTTCTTGACAAAAATACTTAGGTGATTTGCCATTTCTCTTCACCAGATCATTTTTACAAATGAGTTAACTGAGGCAAATGGGGTTAAGTTACTTACCCAAAGTCACCCAGCTAGTAAGTGTCTGAACCCAGATTTGAACTAAGAAGGTGAGTCTTCCTTATTAAAAACCTGGTAGTATATCCACTGCATCACCCAGCTCCTCCCAGTTATGCTTTATAGTATACTTCAATGATAAATCCCATTTCCCTTCCATTGACCTTCACCCAAATCCTCTCTCTATTGCATTTATTTATTCTGTTATCCTTCTGGAACCTCACTAGTTCCTTTTATTTCTTCATATAAGTATATCTACTTAATATAATTTGCCATCCCTTCCTTTTTTGCTTACTTTTGGATAACATTCTATACAGAGCTATACCACAGTAATGTTTTTTTTTTTTTGTTCGTTTTTTGTCCCATTGGGAACAAAAAAAGCCCCTATGGGGCTAAATTCGATCTTAAAGAAATCACTGAGATTCCTTTAAGTGATTCCTTTAAGACTGAATTTAGCCCCATAGGATAGAATCTATTGGTCCTTCTTAGTTTCCTAACTTTGGGCATCTGTGTATAGATACTTGAAACTATTTTTTCTGTGATTCTTTTCTTGAATGCTTTTTTTCCTATTGAGAATTTCTGAGCATTTTAGGTGTTATTCTTCTTCCTTCTTTGCTGCCAATCTCTAGATTATGCAAATTTGAAGATATACATAGAAAAAAAAAAAAAAGAAGATACACATAGGGATTCTTCTCTCATTATTTGTATGACACTTGGCAATTATATTCATATCATTCTTTAAAAGATACACTTCATCACTGGCAAAAAAAGAAAAAAAATCTGTCAACTTCATATTTTAAATTGTGATCCATAAATCCAAATCCTGTTGTTAGACACCCTGTTACTTCCTATTTTTGTCTCTTTTCCATCATTTGGTTTCAATGAAAAGCAATGAGAAAATGCAACATTTTCCCTTATTATGTTAAGGTTCTTGCTCAAGATTTCATTATTACTTCTAACATTAAAAAAAAAATACTTCTCTCTGGAAGTTTTAGTATTCCAACCACAAGTGAGTAGTTATCAATTATGATGACATTGCAAAGAGTGTCTGAAGTCTTGGATACATGCACCAGGAAAAAAACATACCACTTTATTACAAGATAGCTATTTGATAGAGAGATAAAGACAGGAATACATAGACAGATAGATAAGCATTTATTAACTACTTATGTACCAGATACTTGCTCACCTTCCCTTTAGCCTTTCATCAGTCCCCTCTTTGTCTCACCAATTTGCTGACTCCACCAATTACTTAACTCTCAATTGTTCCTAACTTTTATTACTTTATCTTACATTATTTGAGTCTGCCTTTTCATATTCTATTTCTTAATCTTCATTGTTCTTCCTTAATACTCCTTAATTCTTTTACAATCTCTTTAATTATTTGTGAACTAGCTTATGATATAATTAAGAAATAGAATTTGGATCAATATCTAGACCCAGAGAGCATTTTTCAAATTTTCTTCAATTTGTCCCACATTTTTCCTCTCCATTTTCAACTTCTGACCTACTTTACTGGTCCATAGTCATCTAAGTTACCTGCATGAAATTCTTCAACTTTTTAAAACTCAAAGTCTTTTTCTCTTTTCTTTCTCCTTTTCCCCTAACTTTATCTCATCAAAATTGGTAAGAAAATTATTTTTACTTTTCAAAGCATTATTATTGTCCTCAACAAAGTGACTTGCTTTTCAATACTGTGTCACTTGCAATTCAGGTTACTTTTATATCCCATAAACACTATAATCTCTCATAATTCTTTCACTTCCCTGGATATCCAAAGATATTGCCTTAATTGTCTTCCATAGTTTACAATTAATTTTAGGGCATTTTAAAAGTGATTGTGGTTGAGGTATGACTTATCATTGCTTGCTATCCATCTCCACTGTCATCATGATGATGTTTTTCTACATATGGTTAAAATAAATGATTGCTGAGTCTCTTCCAATTCCAATTATTTTTCAATTCTGTAATAAAAGTATAAAAAGAAAAAGATGCTTCTGATTCATGTATGTGATGAATGAGTATTCACATGTCTGCACATGATGTGCCACCCCAGCCTTTCTTGTTACACACAGGTACATAAACCATCTGATTAAAAAAAAAGAAAGAAAACAATGTCATTTATACTATTCTTAAATTTTTCTCTTTTCTAGTATTCCATCTACCATTCTCCTGAACATTTTCAGCTCCTGACCAAACTCAACCATTCTTGAAGAATGAAAAATGCTTACAGAAATGAAGCAAAGAAATCAGAAGACTTTGATGTGGTCATGGGAAGAGCATGCTAAATAGAAAATGTTAAAATCTATTATTCAAAATAGGCCAGGTTTAACTGCATAACTTATTTGCTGTGTGACCTTGAACCCTTAATTTCACTTTGATTTTGCATCTATATAAGAAATACCTTGAAGGGTTGTTGTGAAGAAGTGAGAAATTGTTTGTGAAAAGCATTTAATATAGCACTAGTAGGTACTATATAAATATTTATTTTGTTCCCTTATTTAAGTATATGCTTTGTATATAGGCCCTTATGAGACATTTTATTGAGTGAACATGGTAATAATTAAACATGGAAGACTTTAACTTTTTTTGGTGGACACCTTAAATTAATATATTCTTTCATATTCTTGTGGCAGTAGTTATAATATTAAATCTGGATATGAAATGTGATGTGGAATTATGAATAGAGGAATTTTGGTGATACTATCTAATTGATATGACTAAAAGAACTCTTCATGGAAATTAATAGAAATCATCTTTATTTTCCCAATTCCCAGTTATCAGGTTTTACTCAACTTTCATATGTAACCCCAGAGCATCACCCTCCACCAAGGCGCTTGTCTAATAACAAAGGAAAATGCTAGGGCAATTTCATTTTGCACTGTCATTATTAGAGTTCAGAGATGTATTTACAGGTATATTTAAGGATGGAAGTCCATTTATTGTTACTGGTTAGTTATAAGACTGCACTCAGAATCCTAGGGATAACAGTATTATGGAGAATTCTCTTGTCCTATTTAATATTATAGCGCTCTAGCCACAGTACGATTCCCATTTACACCAAGCCAATAATTCACGAAGCATTAAATGTTAGCCATGTATTTAATAATAAGGTAAAAAAATTTAAAAATTGTAACATTACAAGTACTTATTTAAGAAAATTTAGGAATGAAAGTGCATTATAATCTATTCATAAATTTGAGTCACATTCTCCCATAAAGCACTTAAGTATCTGTGGCATATATTTATAAAAATGTGACAGGGAAGATAAGATACATAAGAGAATAAAACTCATATGGTAGAGTAACTTGCACCTATTATTGTCTTCCTTCTGCCTCAGTAGCAGTTTGCCCAACAAAGTTCCTTGATGAACAGGCTTCTGTGTTTAATGGATATTTCCACTATTAAATGAGTTCATCCATACTGCTGGATAACCACACAATCTCAACCAAACTAATCAATCTGTTGGGTGACTTCTGATTCTCTTCTTTCAAATTGTCTTTTTTCTTACCTTGACTTAGTACTCTACAACAACTGTTATTTCATCATTTTTAAAATTTTGGTGGGAAGGAAAGAGGTAATGATTCAATTGGGGAAAAAATGACAAAAGTCTCTCTAATTCTGCTCCTTTTCAGTATTCATCTTCTCTTTATCCACCTCTCAGCAAAATAAAAGACAAGGCAGAAATGAAGCTTCTCTCTTTCTTATCTTGGCTTCTCAGTAGAAAATCCTTTAAATACATTCTAAAATCTGTCCTTTCACCTTTCTTATCCCTTTAAGTTTAGACCTCTGTCCTTTTTGCAGATGATCTCTCCTTTATTATTAGTTTTCATATTAGTTATGATCAGAAAAATTATACTTGTTTCCTAATCATAGAACAGTTTTGATGTCCAGATTTTCCCACTTCTTTATCCAATTCTTCATATACAACTACTAAAGCATTCTTTGTTCTCCATTTGCCCCTGTATTCTATAACTTTTCATATTAAAATAAGCAACTCATGTCACAGATCTGATTCCGGCTTTGCAGTAAATGCTTTCCTTAAAAATCTTAATAGACATATTAAAAACTTGACAAGTGAACTCTTAAAACAGAGGACTCAGCAACTTTTTTTTTTTTTCCTGAAGAAGTCTTTTGCCCCAGACAAATGAACCATCAAGGGTCACTCTCTTATCTATCAGTGGAGAAAAGGTCAGCATACTTGTGTCTTCACAACTTGAGAATAATGCAGTGACATTTTAGGGATTACCCAAATAACTTCCCTTTAAATATATATTCTTTGGAAGACTCCACTAGTACTTTGACTATGTTCCAAGCATTTCAAGAGTTTTCTCATAGAAGAGTATTAGGATTAGATTTGTTTTTCTTGGTTTTAAAAGAAAGGCAGATTTAATCTTAAATATATAACAATTACAACTCTTTAAAAATAGACTGGTCTACTTCAGGAAAAGTTGATTCACCATTCAGTAAAGTCTTCAAGAAGAGGTGAAATTCATGGCAGAAACTAGGCATGGACCCACATTTAACACCACATACTAAGATAAGATCAAAATGGGTCCAAGATTTAGGCATAAAGAACGAAATCATAAATAAATTGGAGGAACATGGGATGCTTTACCTCTCAGACTTGTGGAAAAGGAAGGAGTTTGTGTCCAAGGGAGAACTAGAGACCATTGTTGATCACAAATTAGAAAATTTTGATTACACCAAATTAAAAAAGTTTCTGCACAAACAAAACTAATGCAAACAAGATTAGAAGGGAAGTAACAAATTGGGAAAACATTTTTACAGGTAAAGGTTCTGATAAAGGCCTCATCTCCAAAATATACAGAGAATTGACTTTAATTTATAAGAAATCAAGCCATTCTCCAATTGATAAATGGTCAAAGGATATGAACAGACAATTTTCAGATGATGAAATTAAAACTATTTCCACTCATATGAAAGAGTGTTCCAAATCACTATTGATCAGAGAAATTCAAATTAAGACAACTCTGAGATATCATTACACACCTGTCAGATTGGCTAAGATGACAGGAACAAATAACGATGAATGTTGGAGGGGCTGTGGGAAAACTGGGTCACTGATGCATTGTTGGTGGAGTTGTGAAAGAATCCAACCATTCTGGAGAGCAATCTGGAATTATGCCCAAAAAGTTATCAAAATGTTCATACCCTTTGACCCAGCTGTACTACTACTGGGCTTATATCCCAAGGAAATACTAAAGAAGGGAAAGGGACCTGTATGTGCCAAAATGTTTATGGCAGCCCTTTTCATAGTGGCTAGAAACTGGAAAATAAATGGATGTCCATCAATTGGAGAATGCTTGGGTAAATTATGGTATATGAATGTTATGGAATATTATTGTTCTGTAAGAAATGACCAACAGGATGAATACAGAGAGGCTTGGAGAGACTTACATCAACTGATGCTGAGTGAAACGAGCAGAACTAGAGGATCATTATACACTTCAACAATGATACTGTATGAGGATGTATTCTGATGGAAGTGGATATCTTCAACATAGAGAAGAGCTAATCCAATTCCAATTGATCAATGATGGACAGAATCAGCTACATCCAGAAAAGGAACACTGGGAAATGAGTGTAAACTGTGAGAATTGTTTTTTTGTTTTGTTTTGTTTTGTTTTTCTTCCCAGATTATTTTTACCTTCTGAATACAATCCTTCCTTTGCAACAACAACAAATTCAGTTCTGTACATATATATTGTACCTAGGATATACTATAAGATATTTAATATGTATGGGAATGCCTGCCATCTAGGGGAGGGGGTGGAGGGAAGGAGGGGAAAAATTCGGAACAGAAGGGAGTACAAGGGATAATGTTGTAAAAAAAAAATTACCTATGCATATGTACTGTCAAAGAAAATGTTATAATTATAAAAATGAAAAATTAATTCATTAATTAATTTTTTAAAAAGAGTTGATAAAAAAATAAAATGGGATTATTTAAGTTAAAAAGAAAAATAAAGTTAGGCTGAAAAAGAAAAAAAAAAGGTGAAATTCTTACCTATGAATACATTAGAGAGGGGGTTTTATTCAGGTACAGATTGGATTGAATGGTCATTGAGATTTTCCCAATTGTAAAATTTTTTGATTCTTAAATTCAATAGATCAAATATTCCCACAAAACTTCTTCTTTAAAAATTTCCTTTGATATTGTTCTTGCTATATTAAGTTGGCTAGGTGACAATAGATAGAATGCCCAGATATGAAATCAGGAAGACTCATCTTCCTGAATTCAAATCTGATTTTATAAGCTCACTAGCTGTATGGCTCCAGACAAGTCATTTATAACTATTGGCCTCTGTTTCCTTATTTGTAAATAGCAAACCACTCCAGTATATTTGCCAAGAAAGCCACAAATGGTATCATGTAGAGTCAGACATAACTGACAAATGCCGGCTCAATAACAAAATTATTCTGCATACAACTCATGATACACAATACTTCAAACTCAGGAAAAAAATGAGAAACAGAATTCTAACCAACAGTTTGATAAGGCTTGTCAACATCCTCTCTGAATCGCCAAAAAAATGCTATAAAAGGTAATTACTTTATTGGGAAAGAAAAACATCTGAATTATGAGCAGGCTATATAGGAACCACCAAGATTGTGAGCATAATGGGGACCATCTGTTAGCTACTATCAATTAATCAACATACATTATTTAGCACCTATAATGTTTCAGGCACTGGAAATACAAAGGAAAGGTAATTGTGTATCTTCATAGTCATTTAGATAGACACAAAATATATACAAAGTAAGAAAAGAGACAGTGGTAGAAGACAGTAAACACTAAAACAAATAGTTGACTAAGTGCATGGAGCACCAGATGAGTACAAATTCAATCTCAGGTACTCATTAGCTTTGTGATCTTAGGTAAGTCACTTAACCCATTTTGTCTCAAATTGTTCAGCTATAAAATGAACTGGAGAAGAAAATGACAAATTTCTCCAGTATCTTTGCCTAGAAAACTCCAAATGGAGTTATGAAGAGTCAAACCAAAAACTGAAGACACTAAAGGTATTAGAATATAAGACTACTGTGCAATAGTTATAGTTTTATATACTTGCATCTTAAGCACTTAATGGTATTTAGCATAATGTAAACACTAAATGTGGTTTTCATTCATTCTCTCATATTGGCCTAGAGAACTTTGAATCTTAATTTTTGCTCAACATCTCTCACACCTACTCCAAAATCACTCACACTCACTTGTATTGTGTTTATATATATAATGTTCACCACACTCCAGGAAAATATGACTAGCTTGAGATCAGAGGCTGTAATTATTATTTACTTATTTTTGCATCTCCAGGACTAAACACAATATCTTATAAAGAAACACATAAGCTTTATTAAAAGTGCCAAAAATAATATTAAATATGATCATGTTTGTCCCTCAAATTTCTGGAATTAAAAAGGTGTGAACCCAATAACCTATAACAAGGTAAGATGAAAATGGGTTCATGATTTAACTTAAAGAGTGAAACTATAAGAAAATTAGGAGAACAAGGGATAATCCACCCCTCCAATCTGTGAAGAAGGAATTCATAGCCAAAGAACAACTAGAGAACATAATGAAATGCAAAATGGACAATTTTGATTATATTAAATTTAAAAAAGTTTTGTATAAACAAAAATAATGCATCCAAGATTAAAAGGGAAGCAGAAAATTGAGAAAAAATGCATCCAAGTGCTCTAATAAAGGCCTCATTTCTAAAATATATAATTGACTCAAATTTATAAGATTATAAGCCATTCTCTAATTGATAAAAAGTTAAAGAATGTGAACAAATTAAAGCCATTTTCCAAATTACCATTGATAGAAAATGAAAATTAAGACAACTCTGAGGTACTACTAGACACCTGTCAGATTGGCTAAGATGAGAGGAAAAGATGATAAATGTTGGAGTGGATGTGGGAAAACTAGGACACTAATACATTCTTGTTGGAATGTGGTGCCAGAAAGCAATTTGAAACTATGCCCAAAGAGCTATCAAACTGTGAATACCCTTCGATCTAGCAGTGTCTCTACTGGGTCTGGATCCCAAACAGATCATACAAAAGGGAGAAGGGTCCATATGTGCAAAAATGTTTGTAGCAGAACTTTTTGTAGTAGCAAGGAACTGGAAACTCAGTGAATGCATATTAGCTGGGGAATAACTGAATAAGCTATAGTATATGAATGTTAGGGAATATTATTGGTCTATAAGAAATGATCAGGCTGTGGGGAGGATTCTAAGAAGATGGCAAAGAAGGTGGGTAAATTTCAAGCTCTCCAGACAAATTTGTACTTCAAGGTAAACATAGACTAATGGGGCAGAACAGGGTCCTTCTGATAGAAGCCAAGAAGAGGTGAGAAAAGACCCTGGTACAGGGATTAACATGTCTGAAGTGCAAACACCTCCAGGATAGCTCTGCAGAATCACCAAGTAGGGACTCTTTGGTCTAGCTAGGTGTGGCTAGAGCCTCAGCGGGTACCACAGAGATTTCTTTTCCACACTGCTTGTAAGGGTCTGAGTCCTAGAGTATTGAGTGAACCTGAGCTGATTAGGAACACTAGATACACCTGTTCTGCTGAGAGGAACCAATGGCCAGTGAATGCAGAAGCCATGAGGTAGAAATTCCCCTGGCTGTGGGCACTTGAAGGAGGGTAGAGCTCTTGGTTTGGGGTTTCTGGTCAGAAGAAAAAGCTGAAGGGAAGCCAGAGACACTACCACTCTATGATTAGCAGTGCTTACACTAATAACTCTTATTTAAAAAATGAACTGGCAAAAAAGAAAGAAACCCACCACTGAAATATATTACGGGAACAGGGAATACAGGGGTTCATCTTCAGAATAGGATATATTAGTAAAAAAAATCTTCTACCGCAAAGAGTAATACTGTGAAATGGCTCTCCCTTCAAAGAGAATTTTTAGAAGAACTCAGTAAAATTTTAAAAATCAAATGAGAGACATTTAGGAAAAAATAAAAAGTAAAAATAAAAACTGTTCAAGAAAAACAAAATCATTAGGGGAAAAGTTAATTAATTAGAAATGGAGGTACAAAGTCTCAAAGGTGAAAATAATTCTTTTAAAATTAGAATTAGTCTAGGGGAAGTCTGTGAAGCTATGAGAGACTAAGAAATAACAAAACAGATTATAAAGAATGAGAAAATAGAACAGAATGTGAAATATATTATAAGAAAAATGATAAATCTGGAGAACAGATCAAGAAGAAAAAATATAAGAATAAGTAGACTGTCAGAAAGCTGTGACCAAAAAGAGAACCTTGATCCAATATTTCAGGAAATAATCCAAGAAAATTGTCCTAAATGATAGAACATAAAGTCAAAGTAGAAACAGAAAAAAAAATCGCTATTCACCATCTCAAAGAACTTGAGGTTTTCTTTATGGAAAACACCCAGGAATATTATTGTCAGATTTTGAAACCCCCAGATCAAAGAGAAAATTCAAAAAAAAAATTCAAATATGCTGGATCTAGAATAAGAATTGTTCAAGACTTATCAGCAGGCACAATAAAAGATAGCAGGTCTTGGAATCATATCTACTGACAATCAAAAAAACTAGGCTTATGACTAAAAATATCATACTCAGCAAAATTTTCTATAATTTTGAATGAGAATAAGTGGACGCTAAACAAACTTACAGATATTCAGGACCTTCTATAAATTAAACCTAAATTTCACAGAAAATTTAACATATAAGAAGAGTCAACACCCAAGATCAATTTTAAGGAACTCAACATGGACAAACTGTTTAAACATGGACAAATTGTTTTGCCTTTTTACATGAGAAAAGTATATTATATATTTAAAATTCACATCAATATCAGCTCAAAAGAAAGATTGGCAGAGTTAAGATTAAAAATAGTAATTATGTTACACAGACGAGGTGCAGAAGAATAGGCAAAGGGACATGGTGAGGGGAAGGCTCATAGTTCTGAAAACCTACTTAAATCAGGAATGGGTTTAATAGGCAACACTACATATATACCATGAAGAAAATAGAATTTTCCAAAATCTATAAAGAAATAAGAGTGGGGGATAGGGAGATGGGGAAATAAAAGGTGAGGAAATAAGATAAGGGAATAACCCTTGGGTGGGAGGAGGTTAAGTAATAGCAATGCCAGTTATGGAACAGAATTTAATTAAAGAGTCAGTAGGATAGGAAAGACATGTGTATGTATGTATGCATATGTATGTATGGATATATTCACTTATGTATACATAAATATATCTTTCCTTAATTGTAGCTAGCTTGGGAGTGAGGGAGGAATGAAAGGAGGGAAAATAATAAAATAAATAAGGTACACAGCAGAATTGCAAAGAACAATTTATAAGGAAGAAAAATGGACATTCATGAATATAATTTCTTCTACTGATATGTATATACTTTCTTGATCTAGTAATTTGTTGTTTTATATTTTGAGTTCTCCCTGATGTTCTACAAAGCACATGACAATATTCTCTTTTGTTTTGTTTTGTTTTGTTTTGTTTCTTACTGTTTTTTTTTCAAATAAAATAAAATGAAGGAATCAAAAATTAATTTAAAAGTATCAGCAGGGTAATTTCAGAGCAGGACTTACATAAACTGATGCTAGGTGAATTGAGTAAAGCCAAGAGAACACTGTACAAAGAAACAAGATTATGTTATGATCAACTGTGATGGACTTGGCCGTTTTCAACAATGAGGGGATTCAAGGTAATTCATACAGATGAGATGTATCAAAAAAGAAGACTCAGGAGACTGAATGTGGATCACAACATAATATTTCTACCTTTTTGTTGTTGTTTGCTTTTTTTAGCCTTTTTTACTTTTTGATCTGATTTTTATTGTGTAGGATGAGAAATGTGGAAAGATGTTTAGAAGAATTGCACATGTTTAATTTATATTGGTTTACTTAATGTATGGAGGAGGAGTAGGTGAAGGGAGGGAGGAAAATTTGGGACTCAAGATTTTGTAAGAGTGAATGTTGAAAACTATCTTTGCATGTATTTTGAAAATAAAAAAGTTATTAAAATCAATTTTTAAAATTTCTGGAATTTGGAGAATAAAAAAAGAATATCATCTGTGAAATATTCTAGTTAAGTATAATAAAGACTACTTCTGAAAAAGGGGGGGTGTATGAATGCCACTGCCCTTTTCATTGATCAGATCACAAATGGGGACCTATATTCAACTGTGGTATATTATGTTTAGGAAGGACATTGATAGAGTTCAAGAATATCCAAAGAGCTTCCAATATGATGGAAAGCCTCAAGTTTATTGCCATACAAATGATTTGTTGTTTTGTCTGGAGAAAAGAAAAATAAGAAAATGGATGGAGACTGACATGTATTAGGAGAAAGAGTGAAGGAAGAAGAGGATGATGTCTATCTTCAAATATTTCAAGGAATGATATATGGAAAATGAAAAGACTATATTTGACCCCAGAAGACACAATCTGAAATGATGGAAGATTCAAAGAGGTAAAATACTGGCCCGATTTCAGTGTGGAGGGAACTTCTTAAAAATTAGAGTAGTCTAAAGATAGAATGGGCTTGCTCCATTTGTGCTGGTCTCCCCATCAGTGGTGGTCTTTGAACAGAATAGATAATTATCGGCCAGAGATGTTATGGTGGATTTCCTTTAATAGATAAATTTGACAAGGTGGATCCTAAATTCTCTTCTTCTCTGAAGGTCTGTGGTTCCATGATTGAGTTTTTCTTTTTTTTTTCCCCCTCAAAATAAGGACAGATTGACACCCAGACTCCGTGAATTCTAATGTGCTCACTAATGCTCAGTGCCACAAATCTGAAAGCTGTAGAATGATTGATGGTTCTGAATGTGGCTATCTCCTCCAACAGTGAGCCCATTTGAATTTTATCTGCAAACTCAAATCAAAAGCATCCTTTCATTTACAATCTGCCAATGCAAGGTCCCATCTTTGAAGTCTGCTTTCACTCTAGGATTTTTCTCTGGAATTAGACATCTTCATCAGGTGTCTTGTTTTTGTTTTATTATTTTGGTTTGTTTTGTTTTCCTTTTTGCTGAAAGGATTCATGCCATTTTTAAAAATTTCTAATAAGCAAGTTATGGAAATAAATTAAAGTAGAACTAACATTTTCTTTCAGATTTGAGGTTTCCAAAGCTACCTGGCATATAATAAATAAAGTTTGTTGCTTGAATGATGATGCCATTCAAGGGAGGTAGACGGCAGAGTGGGTAATAGTTCTGAGCTTGGAGTCAGAAAGATCAGAGTTCAAATGTTAAATATCCATGTGACCCTGGGTACATCATTAAACCTCTTTTTGTTTCAGTCCTCAATTACAAAATGGGGATAAAACTTCCCAGGGTTGTTGTAAGCATCAAATAAAACAGTATTTGTAAAGTGCTTAGCACATAAAATATGTGGTTCCTTCTTTCTTTTCCTCTCTTCTCTCCTTCCTCCCTTCCTTCATCTGAGCCTCATAACAACCTAGAGCTAGAAGGGCCATTAGAGATAATCAACTCCAATTCTGTCGTTTTACAAATGAGGACGTTGAGGTCCAGAAAGATGAAGTAGTTTTTGAAAAGTCCTGTAAGCAATAAATGACAGATCAGTGATAAAAACTCAGTCTTTGATTCCAAGTCCAGTAATTTCATCTGTACCATGATATACTTGAGGATAGGGATTATTTATTGCCTCTTATCATATCCTAAATACTATATAATAGGCACTTAATAAATGTTTATTTATTGAATGAATTAAAGAATCATGACTCCAATGGATTCTTGACCTCATCTTTGGGGATATTCCCATCAACAATGCACATCATAAACCAACCATCACTTCACATTACATGCAATTCTCTTCCTTGTCCTGATATAAACTAGCCCTATGGAAACAACCAAACCTTATATGGACTTTCCTTGAGTCCTCTCATCCCATGGAGCTTCTGCATGCATAGAGCATGAAGGCTGTCCATCAGTTATCCCTCACTTTTACATGTAACTTCTGCATCTTTTCCCCAGTTGTACATTTCTTACATGATATCTTTTACATTACTTCTCTAGAATTCTCACAACTGCAATGGGATGATTCTCAATTTCATTTCTTCAGAGACTCTAGCATTTTATTATTTGTGGCCATAATATCTAGCAACACTTGAAAATTATGGGTATTAATTAGATGGGATTTTGTTTCAAGAAAGAGTGTGAGGTTGTTTGTTTTGTTTGTTTTTTGAGGGGGTTGCCAAGCAATTGGGGTTAAATGACTTGCCTAGGGTCACAGAGCCAGTTAAGTGTTAAGTAATTGATGCTGGATTTGAATTCAGTTCCATATGATTCCAGGGCTGATGCTCTATCCACTGAATCACCTAGCTGCCCCAAGTTTAGGGTTGTGAAAAGAACTTGGTAATTTCCCTTAGCCAATTCAATTTGTTCTCCTCTTTATCATCAATTCTTAATCTATCTCATGATTTATAATATTATACATACATATGTAATAGTACAAATTATATATAGCATAAGTATATATCAATATATGTTATCATATATTGATATTTCTATATATACATATACAGAAATATCCATGTGTGTTTGTGTGTGTGTGTGTCTTTGTATATGTCTCACATCCTCTGAAGCTCTCTAAAACCCCATCAAGAAATACTTTCCCTAAGTTTCACTTGCATGGGCAGCTAGTTAGAAGGCAGCTGACTACTTCTCCCCTTGGTATATAGAGGCTCTGGAACTTATGCTGACAAGCTCCAGTAGACATGATCAAGATAATGTGTTAGGATTCTTACGAGGTGCTAAGTTGGTTGTCTAATTTAGCATGGCACTTAACAATTCTCTAGTTCAGAGTTCACACCTTTAAGAGAGCATATAAAAGGACAAGCCCACTCTCTGGGAGAAGATTCAGAACTAGCATTGACTTCCAGGAGATTCACAAGGCAGAAACCCACAACCCAACACTCTAGGAGATTCAAAGTAAAGATGCATTTCATCTTCACGTTTGCACTGGCTGGAGACATTCAGACAAGAGCTCTTGGGAGCCAAGAAGAGAGATAGTGTTCTACTAAAGCTAACCGGGCCCTAGGAAAAGATTCAGGATTTTGAAGGATACAATAAAGAATCTGGAATTTAATTCCTGGCTGCATTATGAGATTATTGAACTGAACTGAAACTAAGGCTGCTTCCAGAAGCTCCCCAAGAAATTTGCCCCAGAGAATGATTATAATTTAGAGAAAAAGAACATTACAATAATGTAGGGAAGATTTTATCTCAACTGAAACAAAATTTTAATTATTTTCACCCAAGCTCATAGATGGTCAAGACAACTCTTTTTTTCTATCTCCAATAGATTTACATCTACCTTCTTGAAAGACTTAATCTCTAAACTTCCAGTACTATTATGAGCATAGGGTCACCTCACAAGAAGGAAGTTTATAGTTTTGGGAGAGACAAGGTTCTAAAAATTACTTGGAGTCAGTTTGACTTAGCTCTCAAGAGTCAATTGCTAAATTTTCAATAAGAAGATTTAAATCTTAGAAATTGGTAAATTCTGCAAATTGGTGCTTAGTTGGTATTTTATTAATTGTTCAGACTTAAGAAATTTATACTGAAGATATCTATGGCACAGAGTAAGTTTAAAACTATATTATGTGTCTACTCTTCCCCCACAGAGAACTGGTGGTTAAAATTTTATCAACACCTCCCTTCAAGGAAATTCCTTTCCTCATTATTCCCTTCCCCCATTATACTTCAGGAGAAATTAAAGTCAAGTATTCTTGGCTTAAGGACAGATTTCTATTCCCTCTACTATATTACCTCTCATTGTCCACACTAGAGAAAGGTTAGACTATTGTTGACAGGATTTGATATCATTGATATTTTTTCCCTTGGCTTACCATGAGACACCTTTATTTCTAGAAGTTGTCAATAGCAACATTAGCTCCACCAGTGATGTTGTATAACAGTACTCCATGTTGTTTACTAACCCAGAAAGCAACTGTTCAGTCCATCTTTTCACAAGCAGTTAAAATATTTTTTCTTAAATTTAGGGATGGCAACATCCCTTTCTTAATAATTCCAATGTTGTTGAGTTATTTTGCAGTCATGTTTCACTCTTCGTGACCCCATTTGGAGTTTCTTGGCAAGTACACTGGAGTGATTTGCCATTTCTTTCTCTAACTCATTTTGTAGATGAGGAAACTGAAGCAAGCTGAGGTAAGTGACTTGATCAGGATCACACAGCAAATAAATGTCTGAGTCTAATTTATACTCAAGGAGACGAGTCTTCCTGATTCTAAGTCCAGTTCTTTATCTTCTGTGGCCCTCCTTAAGTTCTCTAATAATTCCAATGCCTCCCTATTGATTCTACAATCACATAGAAACTTGTTTTATGTTTAAACTTCTTTCTAATGTGGCATTTTCAGTTTTTGTATATATCCTATATCTCCATGTCATCTATGAATTGGTGATGCTGGCCCACTTGTTTCTCAAATACATCCCTACTTTCTACTGTGACTTTATAATAGACTGGACACTATGCTTAGAATGTTCTGCTTCCCCATCTCTGCTTCTTAGCATCTTTAAAGACTCACTCAAATACCTCCTTCTCAAAAGTTCTTTCCTAGTCACTTATATATTAATGCCTTTCCCTCCAAAATTACATTATATCTGCTTTATATCTTGTATTTAAATTACACCTTTTTCGGTAATATGGGAGCCACCTGTCAGTGGCTGCTGGAGGTCTAACTCAGACCTGTAGAATAGATCTCTTCATGTGAGAGGATGATGATGAAACAAGGAGGCTGAGAGACAGTTGTGTTCTCTGACCTCTCTCCTCTTCTCTTTTGCCTCTAATTTATTTTATTCCCAATTCACAAGCAACACCTGTGACAGCAAAGGCTGTTCTGCAACTCCTTCAAGTGTTATGATTCACTGTTGTGGAGGCTCTCAGAGAATTGAGCTGCCCCTTAACTTAGGCATGGTCCTTAATACCTTGGAATATAAGATCCTTGAGGAAAGGGAATGTTTTTGGTATTTCATTAAATACCTACCACTTAGCATTGTATTTGTAACATAGTAAGAGCTTAACAAATGCTAATTGCTGCATTAATTCACTGACTTAGGACTCTTAGTTTCTTCATGAGGTATAAGAAAAGAAAGAGTTTACCCTAAACAAATAGAAGACTACATATCTTTCCCCTAAAATATTAGCTTAGCTTGACTTGAGGAAATGAGAGGACTTTTTTCCCAATATGTCCCATGGCTTTCCAGGTAGAAATGCAGTAATCAATCATGAACATTTTATAAACAAAGACATAGAGAAAGTTCATTTCCCAGAATTGTTAAAAAGACTGAGGCATCCATTCATCCCTTTTAGGTTCTGCTACATACTGACATATCCCCAGCACAAAACATCAAAGTCCATGAGTTTTAGCTCTTTAATAAACCTCAAGAACCTGCTGTAATATCTATCCCCAACTTGTCCACACCATCATCATCATCATCATCATCATCATCATCATCATCATCATCACCATTGTTATTAATTCAAATGATCTTCCAAATGCCAAGTAAAAAGTATGTCCAGAGTCAAGTCAGAAAGTTGGATTTGTCCAAAAGAAATTGAAAAGATTTCATACTAAAATGATAGAAGTAGAAAGTTAAAAATATTAGGTGGCATGTAGAAAAAATGGAACAATAATTAATTTCTGGTGGAAATAAAAACTAGTCCATTTTGAAGAATAGTTTGGAAATACAAAGAATTATTAAACTAACTATATCCTTAGATCTAGCAACAGTACTACTTCATCTATTTATGAAAATAGAAAGGAAAAGAACATACATTCTAAAAGGTTTCTATCAGCTCTTTTTATAATGGAAAAGAACTGAAAATTGCAGAGACACGTCAACTGGGGAAGGGCTAAACAATTTGTGGTTTATGATACTGCATTATAAGAAATTATGAGATCAGGCTTAGGAAAATATGGAAAGACTTGCATGAAATAATGGAGAAAAAAATGAGCAGAATCAAAAGAACATTACATACAGCAATATTATTTTAACATTGCATACAGCAATATTATTTTAACAATGAGCTGGAGAGAATAACTTAATTTGACTTATAAGTACCCAAATTAGGACATATAAAGAAAGATATTATCTGCAACTAGAGAAATAACTGATAAATAGAAGTATGTGTAGGATAATTTCATACACACATACATATATTTGTGCATATGTATGTATATATCATCTGGGGGAGAAGGGGGAAAATTACATGACAATTTTGATGTGTATTTGAAAGAAATATTCCAGATGAAAGTGGAATTCATACAGAAGGTGTATGCTTTCACCTCACATGAAACATGAGAAGTTTACATGTCCTCTTTCCAAGGAATAGAACTTTATTTCTGCATGTATTCTATTTTACCACTTCAATGCTATCTCCTTATTTTTCCAGTGTCCTTCAAATTCAAGGGACCAAAAAGTATACAGCTACTAATTCTCCTCAATCAGAAATAGGTGTATCTCTGAATTTTCTTAGTCCCTTTATATCCTATTAGCTATGTCAAAGAGTTTTCTCTGTGCATTTCCAGTTCCAGGAATGCTAATTGTTGAATGAAAAAACACAAGTTCTGATTCTGAAAATATTCATTCTATTCTCTCTCCAGCCCTCCATCCAATTCCTTTAACTCCTTCCTGCCATTATCATTAATTTTTTTAAGTATTCCAATAGATGTTATCTCTTGTTCTCTTAATGACATTCCAGAAAGAGAAATATTTTAAATGGAAATAGCCTTCTATGTCCCTAGAACCTTAGATTGATATAATTATTTATTCTATGCTTGCAATACTATCACCTTTACCTCAGTTATGTTTCATTTATAATTTTATATCAAATCAAAATCCTATGATTTCTTCTGAAGAAAAAACACAACCGTCCTTTTTAGGGAAAAAAGTATTTCTCTTTTTCCTAAATTTAGTAAACTCACTTTTGCAAAATAGGCTTTTTTAGACTGTATCCAGAATTCCTTTCTTTTGCAAAATGCAAAGGAAATTGTTCATGGATGTTTCATAAACAATAATTTGTATAATCAAATTTATTTTCACTTTAGAATAAGACTGACTTTCTGGTTAAAATTTCTAAGATCTATTCTTTAATATATAAGTCCTGAAGCTTGATCATAATAGTTCTCTATGTTCTATTATTTATTCTATACTATCAATTTAAATATGATCCATTTTGATCTATTTTCCTTTCTGTAATTTTTCTGAATAATTTTATTCTATGATTTCTAAGAGAATGATATTTTGGTTTATTTTCATTTCTTCATAATAACAATGAATCTCTAATGATCTATTAGCATTTTGTTTCTATGGACAGCAAGATGGCACAGTAGATAGAGTATCAGGAAGATGTGAATTCCAATTTCATACAGGTCCCAGGGACAAATCACTTAACCCTGTTTACCTCATTTTCTCATCTGTAAAATGAACTGGAGAAGGAAATAGCAAACCACTCCAGTATCTTTGTCCAGAAAGCCTCAAAAGAGGTTAAGAAGAGTTGCATAAGACTGAAAAAAAAAAATGATTAAAAGTCTACAAGATCCTCTTGTCAGATTTAGTGTTCTTTGATTGTATTAAAACAATTTTTTAGAACTTTACCACCTTGTAATTTTGTTCTGTCAATTTATCTTCCATCTCTGCAATTTTGAATATGAAATTTTTATCAGTTAATTTTTGTATTGGAAGTATCTTGGGTCATTTCTTTTAATTGTCTATCTGTTTAACTTTTTTTGAAAACTTTAATTTTTTTTCTTAATTTCCTTCCTTATTTTCAATTATTTTATTACTCTTTTGAAAATTTCTGTATTTCTCTGAAATACTTTGTTTATTGTTTCAGGGGTATTTGCTAGTTTTTGTAATATCTCTTCTCTCGGGACTTCTGGCCAAGATGGCGGTGTGGAGGCAGACAGCTGCTTGAGCTCCTCATTTTCTCTCAGAACATACTTCATGACAAGCCTCAGACTTAATGCTTGACCCAGAAAGAAATCCACAAATAATCACCAACAGAAGACATCCTTGAAAGTTGCCAGAAAAGGTCTGTGTTTGCTCGGGGGAGGGTCAATCAGACTGGGTGCAGACTGAGGGCAGGCAAGCCAGAGCAAGATAGGCAGCTCACACAGCTCAGACCTGAGGGGGAGGGGTACGATCTCTGCCGTTTCTGCGAAAAGACTATTTCCCAAGTGTGGATACTCCGTCTTAGCAGCAAGCCAGGGGCATCACAGAGGTGTAAACACCGGAGGTGAAGATTAAAACCCCAGAAAGCCAGCGTCTCTCAGAACCCCGCCACCCCCAACCCCAACCTGGACTGACTCAGTGCATTCTCAGATCCTCAGAGCACAGACTCAGTACAGTCATTGCTGTTCTGTTAGTGGCTCTCTGCTGCCCTAACCCCAGTCTGTAGAGGAAGCCCATTAATACCATCCAGCCCCAGCCCCCGCAAAACAGACCAATTGTTTCTCTTGTCAGTTTGTTTTCTTCGATTCCTACTCTGACAAAATGAACAAAAAATTCAAAAGGGCTCTAACCATTGACAGCTTCTGTGTGGAGAGGGAGCAGACTTCGAATGCTGAGGAGACTAGGAACAGACTGTCCCCAGATGTATCCCCTAAGAGGGATATGAGCTGCTCCTCAATACAAAAGAATCTCATAGAGGAAATCAAAAAGGCTCTCACAAGAGAGCTGGAAGAGAAATGGGAAAAGGAAAGGGAAGCTTGGCAAGAGAGCCTGGAGAAGTCATCCCATGCATTCAAAGACAGAGTGGATAAAGAAATCAAATCATTGAGAAACAAGATTAGTGAACTGGAAAAGGTAAACAACTCCAAGGAAAACAGGATTAGTGAGCTGGAAAAAGAAAACAGCTCCCTAAAAAATAAAATGGATAAAATGGAAAAAAATTCCATAGAAGATAAAAACTCAATTGGACAATTACAAAGAGATATAAAAAAAGTGAGTGAAGAAAATACATCATTAAAAATTAGAATGGAACAAGTAGAAATGAATGACTCAAGGAGAAACCAAGAGGTAGTCAAGCTAAACCAGAGAAATGAAACAATTGAAAAGAATGTCAAGTACCTTACTAGAAAGACAACAGACCTGGAAAACAGATCCAGGAGAGACAATTTGAGAATAATTGGACTCCCTGAAAAATGTGAGGAAAAAAGGAGCTTGGACACCATTTTCAAGGAAATTATCAAAGAGAACTGCCCAGACATTCTGGAAACAGGGGGTTAAATAGACATTGAAAAAATTCATCAATCACCTACTGAAAGGGACCCTAAAATCAAAACACCAAGAAATATAGTGGCCAAGTTCAAGAACCATCAGACAAAGGAAAAGATATTGGAAGCTGCTAGAAAAAAGCAATTCAAATATGGAGGATCCACAATAAGGATAACCCAGGATCTAGCAGTGTCCACATTAAAAGAACGCAGGGCCTGGAACATGATATTCCGAAAGGCTAAGGAACTTGGTATGCAGCCAAGAATAACTTACACAGCAAGAATGAGCATCGTTTTCCAGGGAAGAAGATGGACATTTAACGAAATAAATGAATTCCATCTATTTTTGATGAAAAAACCAGACCTACATAAAAGGTTTGATCTTCAAATACAGAACTCAAGAGATTTCTAAAAAGGTAAAAAGAAATCTTGAGAACTATACTTCTGCCAAAAAAAAAAAAAAATATGTAAAGAACATATGTACAATTTGTCTTAGAAACTAGAGATGGAAAGGAAATTATATCATAAAAAAGTGTAAAGTGGTGGTACTACATCTCATGAAGAGGCAAAGGTAACCTATTATATCTGAGAGAAAGAAAGGAGGGAGATGAACATAGTGTGTATCAATAGACATATTTGATTTATGGTGAAACTTCTTCTAATTCATTGAAAAGTGAAAGGGAAGGAGTAAGCTAAGGGGAAGGGAATACAGAAATTTCGAGGAAAAGGGGTAAAATAAGGGGAGGATCTTTAAGGTGGGGGAGGGATCCTAAAAAGGGAGGGCTGTGAAAAGCAAGTGGTGTTCACCAGTTTAATACTGGGTAGGGGGGTAAGAGGGAAGGAAAGGGGAAAAGCATAAGCAGGGGTTAATAGGATGGCAAGCAATATAGAATTAGTCCTTCTAACCATAAATGTGAATGGGGCAAACTGCCTTATAAAGAGGAAGCAGTTAGCAGACTGGATTAAAAGTCAGAATCCTACTATATGTTGTTTACAGGAAAAACACCTGAAACATGGTGAGACATTCAAACTAAAAGTAAAAGGGTGGAACAGAATCTATTATGCTTCAGGCAAAACCAAAAAAAGCAGGAGTAGCCATCCTCATCTCAGATCAAGCAAAAACAAAATTGATCTAATTAAAAGAGATAAGGAAGTGCATTATATCCTGCTAAAGGGCAGCATCAATAATGAAGCAGTATTAATATTAAACATATATGCACCAAGTGGTGCAGCATCTAAATTCTTAAAAGAGAAATTAAGAGAGCTGCAAGAGGAAATAGATAGCAAAACTATAATAGTGGGAGATCTCAATCTTGTACTCTCAGAATTAGATAAATCAAACCACAAAATAAATAAGAAAGAAGTCAAAGAGGTAAATAGAATACTAGAAAAGTTTGATATGATAGATCTTTGGTGAAAGCTAAATGGAGACAGAAAGGAATATACTTTCTTCTCAGCAGTTCATGGAACCTATACAAAAATTGATCATATACTAGGGCATAAAAACCTCAAAATCAAATGCAGTAAGGCAGAAATAGTAAATGCATCCTTTTCAGACCATAATGTGATCAAAATTACATTTAATAAAAAGCCAGGGGAAAATAGACCAAAAAATAATTGGAAACTAAATAATCTTATACTAAAGAATGATTGGGTAAAACAACAAATCATAGACATAATTAATAACTTCACCCAAGAAAATGACAATAATGAGACATCATACCAAAATGTGTGGGATACAGCCAAATCAGTAATAAGAGGAAGTTTTACATCTCTAGAACCCTACTTGCATAAAATAGAGAAAGAGAGGGCCAACAAATTGGGCTTACAACTAAAATTGCTAGAAAAGGAACAAATTAAAAACCCCCAGGCAAACACAAAACTTGAAATTCAAAAAATAAAAGGTGAGATAAATAAAACTGAAAGTAAAAAAACTATTGAATTAATTAATAAAACTAAGAGTTGGTTTTATGAAAAAAACAACAAAATAGACAAACCCTGAGTAAACCTGATTAAAAAAAGGAAAGAGAAAAAGCAAATTGTTAATCTTGAAAATGAAAAGGGTGAACTTACCACTAATGAAGAGGAAATTAGAACAATAGTTAGGAGCTACTTTGCTCAACTTTATGCCAATAAATTCAATAACTTAAATGAAATAGAAGAATACCTTCAAAAATATAGCTTGCCCAGATTAACAGAGGAAGAAGTAAGTAGTCTAAATAGCTCCCATCTCAGAAAAAGAAATAGACCAAGCTATTAACCAACTTGCTAAGAAAAAGTCCCCAGGACCAGATGGATTTACATGTGAATTCTACCAAACATTTAAAGAACAACTAACTCCAATGCTATATAAACTATTTGAAAAAATAGGGATTGAAGGAGTCCTACCAAATTCCTTCTATGACACAGACATGGTACTGATACCTAAACCAGGTAGATCGAAAACTGAGAAAGAAAACTATAGACCAATTTCCTTAATGAATATTGATGCTAAAATCTTAAATAAGATATTAGCAAATAGACTTCAGAAAATCATCCCCAGGATAATACACTATGACCAAGTGGGATTTATACCAGGAATGCAGGGCTAGTTTAATATTAGGAAAACTATTACTATAATTGACCATATTAATAATCAAATTAATAAAAACCATATGATCATCTCAATAGATGCAGAAAAAGCATTTGATAAAATCCAACATCAATTCCTACTAAAAATGCTTGAGAGTATAGGAATAAATGGACTATTCCTTAAAATAATAAGGAGCATATATTTAAAACCTTCAGTAAACATCATATGTAATGGTGATAAACTAGAACCTTTCCCTGTAAGATCAGGAGTGAAACAAGGTTGCCCACTATCACCATTACTTTTCAATATAGTACTAGAAACTCTAGCCTCGGCAATAAGAGCCAAGAAAGAGATTCAAGGAATTAGAGTAGGAAATGAGGAAATCAAATTATCACTTTTTGCAGATGACATGATGGTATACTTAGAGAACCCCAAATACTCTGCTAAAAAGCTATTAGAAATAATTCAGAATTTTAGCAAAGTTGCAGGATACAAAATAAATCCACATAAATCCTCAGCATTTTTATACATTACCAACACAATCCAACAGCAAGAGATACAAAGAGAAATTCCATTCAAAATAACAGTCGATAGTATAAAATATTTGGGAATATATCTACCAAAGGAAAGTCAGGAATTATATGAGCAAAATTACAAAACACTTGCCACAAAAATAAAGTCAGATTTAAATAATTGGAAAGACATTCAGTGCTCTTGGATAGGCCGAGCGAATATAATAAAGATGACAATACTCCCCAAACTAATCTATTTATTTAGTGCTATACCAATCAGACTCCCAAGAAACTATTTTAATGACCTAGAAAAAATAACAACAAAATTCATATGGAAGAATAAAAGGTCGAGAATTGCAAGGGAACTAATGAAAAAAAAAGTCAGAGGAAGGTGGTCTAAGTGTACCTGATTTAAAGTTATATTATAAAGCAACAGTCACCAAAACCATTTGGTATTGGCTAAGAAATAGACTAGTTTATCAGTGGCATAGGTTAGGTTCACAGGGCAAGATAGTGAATAAAAATAGCAATCTAGTGTTTGACAAACCCAAAGATCCCAAATTTTGGGATAAGAATTCATTATTTGACAAAAACTGCTGGGAAAACTGGAAATTAGTATGGCAGAAACTAGGCATGGACCCACATTTAACACCACATACTAAGATAAGATCAAAATGGGTCCAAGATTTAGGCATAAAGAACCAAATCATAAATAAATTGGAGGAAGATGGGATGGTTTACCTCTCAGACTTGTGGAGGAGGAAGGAATTTGTTTCCAAGGGATAACTAGAGACCATTATTGATCACAAAATAGAAAATTTTGATTACACCAAATTAAAAAGTTTCTGCACAAACAAAACTAATGCAAACAAGATTAGAAGGGAAGTCACAAATTGGGAAAACATTTTTACAGTTAAAGGTTCTGATAAAGGCCTCATCTCCAAAATATACAGAGAATTGACTTTAATTTATAAAAAATCAAGCCATTCTCCAATTGATAAATGCTCAAAGGATATGAACAGACAATTTTCAGATGATGAAATTAAAACTATTTTCACTCATATGAAAGAGTGTTCCAAATCACTATTGATCAGAGAAATGCAAATTAAGACAACTCTGAGGTATCATTACATACCTGTCAGATTGCCTAAGATGACAGGAACAAATAACGATGAATGTTGGAGGGGCTGTGGGAAAACTGGGACACTGATGCATTGTTGGTGGAGTTGTGAAAGAATCCAACCATTCTGGAGAGCAATCTGGAATTATGCCCAAAAAGTTATCAAAATGTGCATACCCTTTGACCCAGCAGCGCTACTACTGGGCTTATATCCCAAAGAAATACTAAAGAGCAGAAAGAGACCTATATGTGCCAAAATGTTTGTGGCAGCTCTTTTTGTTGTAGCTAGAAACTGGAAGATGAATGGATGTCCATCAGTTGGAGAATGGTTGGGTAAATTATGGTATATGAATGTTATGGAATATTATTGTTCTGTAAGAAATGACCAACAGGAGGAATACAGAGAGGCTTGGAGACACTTACATCAACTGATGCTGAGTGAAATGAGCAGAACCAGAAGATCATTATACACTTCAACAATGATACTGTACGAGGATGTATGCTGATGGAAATGGATATCTTCAACATAGAGAAGAGCTAATCCAATTCCAATTGATTAATGATGGACAGAATCAGCTACATCCAGAAAAGTAACACTGGGAAATGAGTGTAAACTGTTATTTTTACCTTCTGAATCCAATTCTTCCTGTGCAACAAAAAATTCGGTTCTTCACACATATATTGTATCTAGAATATACTGTAATATATTTAACATGTATAAGACTGCCTGCCATCTGGGGGAGGGGTTTGGGGGAGGAAGGGAAAAAATCTGAATAGAAGTAAGTGCAAGGGATAATGTTGTAAAATATTACCCATGCATATGTACTGTCAAAAAAAAAAGTTATAATTATAAAATAAAAATTAAATTAAAAAAAATAAAGATAAGGAAACAAACATTCAAAAAAAAAAAAAAAGAATTTTTCTACCACTCTTTCATTGTGGTCATGTTCTCCTTAGATTAAGTTCAAAATTGTTCCTTTTTTGACAATTCAGTCCTCTATTTGGGACACATTTTAATACAAACGTTCATGAATTTTAAAAAATTAAAGCGCATCCATTAGGAACTACATGGAATTAGGAAAAATTTCTTGCAGAAGGTGATGCTTTATGTAATCTTTGAAAGAAGCTAGGGATTCTAAGAGATGGAAGTAAGAAAAGAGTTTATTCTATTGGTAGCCAAAGACATGAAAATTTGAGATGGAGTGTTTTTTGGATAAGAATTAGTTTAAAAAGTAAATATTGCTGGAAAGTAGTATCCATCAAGCAAAGTAATGTTTAAAAGACCTGAGAGATAGAATGAGAGAGGTAGGTTGGGAGAGCCAAAAAAAGTCATACTTGTTTCTAATGGCATTGGGATGATACTAAGAATTTATTGAGTAGGAAAGTGATGTGGTCACTCCTATACTTTATGGAAATCACTATTGCAATCATATGGAGAAGAGACTTGAGGCATGGAGACCAAATAAGACACTATTGCAATAATGACAGGAGTCAGGAAGGGCAGTAGCTATGAAAATGTAAAGAAGCAGACAAATCTAAGAGAGGTACAGACAAAATCAAACCAAAACATAAAGGATTGAATGTCATAGCTACTACTTAGAAGAAGAATTTTTTTTTAAATTTCACAAATTTTTATTTTATTTTTAAATTTATGGAATACAACAAATATAACAGTATAATGTTTAAAAATGATTTCACATAAAACTGCAAATTTCTTATGTATAACTTGCTATGCCTTTTAAATATATATTATAATTATGTAAAAAAAATATCTCTTCTCTCAATAGAAAATTTTGGATCACTTTATTTCACTCCAAGGCACCTCTTAATATGAAATCTTTTTTTTTTATTGTTTACCCATTTTCCTTTTATATCTAGCTCTCTATTGTCTTTTCTGGGAAGCTTTTTTTAAGATGAATTCTCCTCTCTCCTCTCCCCTCTGCATTACTTACCATTACTCTTTTATTGTTTTGGACAAGTCTTGCTATTTTGAAATGATGAATTAGAGATGGGCTTAAACATGACCTCTCATTCAATAATCTTTCCAGGCATCTCCCTCTTTTCTTCCATTTTGCTTATTGTTGTTTTTCTCTCAATTTATTTGGTGCCTTTCCAGATGTTTTAAAGTATAAGAAGATAAAGGAGAAGGACCATTTATATTATTTTTTTATCTTGATAGCCCTGAATTTCTGATCCAAATAACATAATGTCTTGAACAAACAGATCCTTTCTCTAGCCTTAGATGGTGACTTTCTCCCATGTAGAGTAGAGTGACTGGGCAACTTCAAAAATTAGTACAGAAAGAACTGAAAGGAAACTAGAGATCATATGGTCCATCTCTTCACTTTACACATAAACTAAAGCCCAGAGAGTTTAAATAACTTATCCAAAAGTTCACAAATAATGTAGGAAATTAAGATTTAGTCTCAGGTACTATGCTTTCAAGTTCAACTGGCTTTTTCCTTCATCATCATATTCCCAAGCCTCTACTCGTTGAGGGATAGGAGAATCTAACCAAATCAATGTTCAAGGAAGACTCCTAGAAGTAATGACAGATGACATTGAGCCATATTCAGCTCATGGAGTGAGAACCAGAGCAGAGCATCCAAGCCTTCTGTTATATTTCCCATTTAGAATGGCCATGTGGAGAATTGTTTCCTTCCTCCTCAGTTTGCTATTTTTATTACTTTCTTTGGCACACTTGTTGTAGGTTTAAGATGCAAAGGGAGAGGTCAGTTTATATGCAGCATTTATATGCATTTAGCCATCTGGCCAGAAGTTTCATATCTACTACTTTAACAGATAGGAAGGCCAAGGCTTAGGGAGGTCCCCCAGGAAGTCATAATGGAAACTGGGATCTTGCTCCAAACCCAATGTTGTCACTCCTGTTTTGTTCTTCTAGTCTCTATCCTTCTACCTTGGAGAAATCCATATAGTCAGCTAGTCAGCTAGTAAATTATCCAGAACTTATTTTTTTTGCAGAGCACTGGGACACAAAGACAAAAAGCAAAAAGTAAAAAACCCTATCCTCAAAAAATTTGCATTTTAATAGAAAAGAGAGATGATATAAACTTGTAAACAAATAAGTACCTACAAGGTATATACAGGATATATGGGAGGTCCTACCAGCTTGAGACACCAAAGAAATGCCTCTTACAGACGTAGGATTTGAGTTGCATCTTGAAGGAAGCAAAGGAAACCAAGTCATGAAAGAGAGGAGGCAGAATATTTCAAGCAAAATCATGAAGATGGGTAATGAGGTGTCTCTGTTGAGTAACACAAACAGGCAACATAGCTAGATCACAGCATGAAGGGAAGTAGCATGAAAAGTTTGAAAGGGAACTAGATATGAATATTTTTATGGGTACACACACAAATAGAGTATCACAAACACATATACACATGCATTTTTTCTCAATCTCTTCTCAATTTCTTCATCTGTCAAAACTTCTTAGAGTTGTAAGATTAAGATGAGATATGAGATGAATACTGGCTTATACTATTACCATTGATTGTATACATTTAAAAGCATTATTCTGTGTTTGACAAAAATTTCTAGGAAAATTGGAAATTAATATGGCAGGAACTAGGCATTGACCCATACTTAACACCATATACCAAGGTCAGGTCAAAATGGGTTCATGACTTAGGCATAAAGAATGAGATTATAAATAAATTAGAGGAACGTAGTTTACCTCTAAGACCTGTGGAAGAGGAAGGAATTTATAACCAAAGAAGAACTACAGATCATTATTGATCACAAAATAGAAAACTTTGATTATATCAAATTGAAAAGTTTTCTATACAAACAAAACTAATGCAGACAAGCTTAGAAGGGAAGCAATAAACTAGGAAAACATTTTTACAGTCAAAGGTTCCAATAAAGGCCTCATTTCCAAAATATATAGATTCTTGATTCTAATGTATAAGAAATCAAGCTATTCTCCAATTGATAAATGGTCAAAGGAAATGAACAGACAATTCTCAGATGAAGAAATTGAAACTATTTCTAGCCATATGAAAAGATGCTCCAAGTCATTATTAATCAGAGAAATGCAAATTAAGACAACTCTGAGATACCACTACACACCTGTCAGATTGCCTAGAATGACAGGGAAAGATAATGCAGAATGTTGGAGGGGATGTGGGAAAACTGGAACACTGATACATTGTTGGTGGAATTGTGAATATATTCAGCCATTCTAGAGAGCAATTTGAAACTATGCTCAAAAAATCATCAAACTGTGCATACCCTGTGATTCAGCAGTGTTACTACTGGGCTTATATCCCAAAGAGATTTTAAAGAAGGGAAAGGGACCTGTATGTTCCAGAATGTTTGTGGCAGCCCTCTTTTTAGTGGCCAGAAACTGAAAACTGAGTGGATGCCCATCAATTGGAGAATGGCTGAATAAATTGTGGTATATGAATATTATGGAATATTATTGTTCTATAAGACATGACCAGCAGGATGATTTCAAAAAGGCCTGGAGAGACTTACATGAACTGATGCTGACTGAAATGAACAGGACCAGGAGATCATTATATACTTCAACAACAACACTATATGATGATCAATTCTGATGGACGAGGCCTCTTCATCAATGTGATGAACCAAATCAGTTCCAATAGAGCAGTAATGAATTGAACCAGCTTCACCCAAAGAAAGAATTATGGGAGATGACTATGAACCTCTACATAGAATTCCCAATCCCTCTGTTTTTGTCTGCCTGCATTTTGGATTTCTGTCACAGTCTAATTGCACACTATTTCAAAGTCCAACTCTTTTTATGCAGCAAAATAACTGTTTGGACATGTATACATATATTGTATTTAACTTACACTTTAACATATTTAACATGTATTGGTCAACCTATCATCTTGGGGAAGGGGATGGTGGGAAGGAGGGGAAAAGTTGGAATAAAAGATTTTGCAAATGTCAATGCTGAAAAATCACCCATGCATATATCTTGTAAATAAAAAGCTATAATAACAATAAATAAATAAAAGCATTATTCTGAAGTGACTGCATGTATGCCTGCTCAAATTTACAAAGAGGTTATTGTCTCACAAATAGGTTAAGAACCCCTGATTTAAAGTGAATATAGATCAGTCTATATCTGCTTAATATTTCCATAGGGACTGATGGGCAATTACAGGGCATATTAGTTCAAATTACTTTGTAGTTGTTGGATAAGAGTTTCCTGAACTTGATTTGAAAGTACAGATATAGGTAGATTGCTTTTTAAAGTCATCGAGGGCAGTCTGACAACTTGCAAAGGACATACTGGAATGCAGGAGTGGGGTGGGTTATGGAGGAAGGAAAAAATTGCTTTCATTTAAAAATTACTCTTTCATTATCACTTCTGCTGAGTTGCCTGGGCCCTGTAGACCTTGTTCCTTTAATGGCATTCCACATTTCACAGTCATTAAGAGATGTTGATGGGGTCTATCCCTATGTGTGAAAGCAGCCATTCTTCCAATGTCCCAATTATTCTACTTATTGTCGCCCATGATTCAGATGGACTGGAGATACACAACATTCCACAGAAGGCACATATGAATATCTTTGGATGCTTTCCTCAGCAGATTTACATCCCAATCACCTATTAGGGTTCATAGGGAAATCATAATCACATACATTCAGGCATTTCTGCTACAAACGTCCTAAATTGTGGAGGCTTTCAGCTATGATTCATTCCTTTAGTTCTTTTGAGGGAATAAAAAATGAGAGACTCTATGAGTTATGAGTCTCAGCCAGGGCGAATATAAATTGAAACAAGCTAATCGCAGCCAGAGAAGACTATCATTTTTTCCGTCATGCTGAATTATGATGAACAACAGCAGAAAGATATGTAAACATGTCAATGTCGATTCAGGAGCCTTCAATTTCTCAATAAATCTGGCTTCCAATAGGCTTTTCCAAGATGATGTCAAATATCCAAATGTCCCATTCCAATGGCATGAGCAAAAAAAACTAAAAAGAGGAACATAGAGAGACACAAGCTCTGGGAAGGTTTCATAGATTGGTGATTTATAGATACTGAACCTGAGTTTATATGACAGGTATGTATTTTATAGACTGCCCTCCAACTCTACCTTGTTAATGTCTTGTGTACCTGCACTAAGCCACATCCCAGTGGAAACAATTTGAGGGTTAATATGCTATGTTGTTTAATCTGTAACATAGTTTACAGTCCACTATGCAATCCTTCACATGCCCAGCCAGCACCTCTTAAATAGTTGTCCTCAATTGAAATCAATATTCCATTAGCACAATGGATATTCCCATGCTCCTAAATCTTTTGAATTTGTCATTTTCAATGGTCTCAGCTGGGTATCTTCTGACAACTTGTAGCTGGCTAGTTAAAGGTGACTGCTTTTTGTTTTTACAGTAATACACACAGGGCTAGATCAAGGTCGAGAGAATTTGGTTGGCAGATTGAGGGGGCTTGAGCTACAAGTGAGAAGAGCTGGCTTATCATTCTGGCTCTGGATCTATTTGGCTCAGTGATGGAAGCAATTCCAGGGTTGGGGAAAAAAAAAAAAAAACATTTTGGAGGCCATCTAATCCAACCTGTATCTGAAACAGAGCTCTTTTATTTCTATAAAACATTATTTGTTTATGTCAGTATACCTGACAAAGGCCTACCAGACCTTGGCTGAAGATCGAGAACTCATTACCACTTGAGGCAGCCTATTTATTCCAATTTTAGATAGTTCTCATTAACTGAATCATGAGTATGGTGAGGATGAGGGGGAGTAGGAGGATACTTATATCTAGTACTTATAATAGTGGCTATTTACATAGCACTTTAAGGACTGCAAAGTTTTTTACATATATTTTCTCATTTGATCCTCACAATTACCCTGGGAGGGAGGTACTAGTATACTTTCCATATTACAAATGAGGAACCAGAGGCTGAGAGAAGCCAAGGGACTTTCCTAGGGTCAGACATCTAGTCTGATCCCTCAGTATTCAAACTCAAGTCTATTTGATTCCAAGTTTGAATACTATTTTAAATTTTCCTGGGAGTGCATGACACATTTGTGGTGGTGGTGGTGATTGCAAAAAAGGAGTTGGTTTAACAACAACAACAACAAAAATATTATAATTTCTGGTGTAATTTAATCTACTAATTTGTATATGAGGAAACTGAGATTGAGAAAGGTAAAATAACTTGCTCAAGGTCACAGGTTAAGAAGAACAAAGACCTAAACTTGGACTTTCTGAAATCAGATTTAACATTCTTTCCTCTCAATCAATTTTTATCTTCCATAGAATTTCCTTACATCAAACCAAAATGTGTATGTTTGAATTTTTCACCCAATGTTACTGGTTCTTACCTCTGGGGCCAAGCAGAAGTAAAAAAAAATATCCTGAAATTTCTCAGGTATGACATAGAAAAAAAAATGATCTTCAGTGAGGAAAGATAGAGGGAACCACTACCTAGACAGTATTCCTATTTCCCATTTGGTAGCTCTAGTTTAATATGTCTAATTTCTCTCTTTCCTGAATGATTTTCATATCCATGAAGATGTCTATCACTAGCCCTTTCCTCCTCCAGTCTTCTCTTCTCTGCTTTAGGCTACCATAGTTCCTTTAATCTATCATTCTATAACTCAAAGCCTTTTGCCAACTAAGGCAAAAAAATAGCCTTGGATTGGAAAAAGAGATCAACTAGCCCAATCCTAATTGGCCCTACCTCTTTGGGCCTTAATTTTTACATATCTTAAATATGGGGGTCAAATTCAATGATTTTTAATGAGCCCTCAAGCTTTAACCTTAAATTACTCTATCTAGAAATTAAATAACCAAGACTCCATAGTTTCTGTTTTTCTGAAGAAATTGATTTATAGCACATAGAAAACTCTTTTGCTTAAAAACTGGGTAAGCAGGTGGCTGCAATTTATATCAATTAAATTGTGGACCTGTTGCCAGGACTTGAGTTGTTTTTTTTTTTTTTTTTTTTTTTTTTTTTTTTTTTTTTTTTTTTCCTTAATTATATCTTTTTAACCAAACTGCTGACGTCTGAGTATTTGCCCTGTTTGGCTTTTTCATGTCCATGCTTCCTCTGCCTTAATCTCTTAGAGCTGTAATGAGAAATTTACTCCCCATCTACCGGAAACTTCATGAGCAAGAATTAATGCAGTGTTTCCTTTTATTTAAAAACAAGTCAAGTAGAGTGGCTCATGGAAATTCTGGGTAAGGACAAATTATGATTCCATATTGTGGTCTTGTGTAATTTTCTCCTGCCAGACCCTGAGCTATCATTACAATCAAAATTCTTTCTCCTGGAAAATAGAGAACAAATTTAAAACCTTGAAATAGCCATTGGATGGCGGCAGATAGGAGATTAGGCAAGATGCTAATGCTGAGCTAGATCTATGTAGGTTTCTTTGTATAATTACAGATCCTGGCAAGGTAGAGCTATTTTTCAGAGAGTTAAGACTTGAAACATCTCTTCCTCCTACTAGGAAGAGAGAATGGGATTTGAGAGATATTGATGCTTCTCAGTGTCCTTGGCAACGACTGAGTGTTTGTGAAAGTTGTTATGGCAACACGGAGAACTGAATAAGCAGGGCTAGCTGCAGGTCTGTAGGTATCAACTCTGAGTATCTCTGTCTTCATCATGGGCTGCTCCCTAGTGACCTTGCTACTGCTGCCCAAATGATCCCAACAAGGTAAAAGAATAAATAAATATAAGCTTTTTTTCTATCTAGGGGTTCCCTAAAGGGGTGAGAGTGGGAGTAGAGAGACCTAGCTAAGCCAAACCAATACCCAAAAAATACTTGCAACATTAGTACAAAGCTCCTATATGGAAAATCCCAATTGACTATGATTACTTGAATTGTTCTAGAATGGGTGTTGTATAATGTCATGGTTTGAGAATGGAGCAAGGAGTCAGGAGAGCCTGGATTCAGGTATCTCTTCCAAGAAAACCTTAAATAATCTACCTGCACCCCAATAGCATTGTGCTACCATATCAAGTCTTTGCCTTCTATGAACCAGAATTTGCTTAGCTGAAATTAAGGTCAATAATGTCACCAATACTTTCAGTACTTCCCAAACAATTTTCAAATAAATTGTAGAGCAGAAGCTGAGAATAGCAGAAACTAGCATTGATACATCAGTTAAGGATTTACAAAATACTTTATAAATAGTAATACTTTTATTCTTCTCAAAATTCCTTGAAGGTAATTGTTATCATCCTTAACTTATGATGAGGAAATAAAGGCAGATAGACCTTAATGACTTGCCAAGAGTCACATAGCTAGTGAGGTTCCCTGCCTCTATGTATATAAGGTACCAGACGTTGAACTACCAGCTGCCCTAGGTTGCTAATCTACATTATGCTAGAATGGTAGTTTTTGAAATAATAGTAACAATAACAACAACAATAATAATAGCTACCTTATACAATTTTATGGTTTGCAAGGCATTTTACACATGTCATTTGATCTTACAAAAACTCAGCTATGAAGGTATTATATATATATATATATGTATAACATACATGTTATATATAAAAATATATACACATAAATACAAATATATATATTGTGTATGTGTATACACATATGTGCAAATAGCATTCATCCATTTGTGCACATAGATACAAATGTATTATAATCACATTATGTATTTATTTATATAAATATAAGCATATATATACATATACATATATATATATAAACATATATATAAAATAAACAATATAAACATCACTTACATCTGTAGTATCTACTACAGAGATGTGGCAAAAGCAGGTTCTATTATGGTCCCTGCCCCATAGTTTTTCCTAAGACTCTTCTCCACGAAGTTTAGGTTGTTTTTTTCCCCTTAAAAAGTACTGAAACTATCTTCAAGACTTAAAGGAACTAAAGTTCAAAGCATTGACATGGATTCCTGGGAGGCTGAGGTATATTAGCCAGAACAAAAGTAGTCAAGGGCAAGATGGTACTCCTGGCTTCTGGTCACCAAAGCAGGGAAGCTGTGTGTGACTGATGCTATGGCATCCCTTGGTGAGCGTTTTTTCCATGCTATGACTATTAAAATCATCTTTTTAAAATTGCTAAATGGTTGATGAATGTCCCATTTCCTTTCAATTCAAATCCTGACCCACCAGACTGGTGTGGTCTATAGCTGGAAGGTTGTTCTGAGCTTAGGGGAAGAGAGTACATATCAAGAGGTTGTGACTGTTAAGAGTCAGCTTTTGTGTTTGCTAATGACATAGTATGATAGAGGGGAATTTTTAAAAGGCCTGAAAATTCTGGTTCCTATGCTTTCTACTTGTGTGATCCAGGGAGATCATTACTCTTCTGTCAGGAGATAAGTAGGCTTATATACATCTTCTGGGATCATATTTAAACATTATGTTGAATAGTTTTTAAATCATTTAAATTGTTTGTTTTTAACAAGATTGTTGGCAGTTATACAAATTGTTCTCCTGGTTCTCCTTGCTTCACTACACATCAGTTCATACAAGTCATCTGAAATTTCTGTGAATACTTTGTCCTCTTTTGTGAGAAAATCAGAAAAACTGCCTCTTGGAATCATAGGATGACAGATCTCGGAGTCTTAGATCCTCAGAGACTTTCTCATTTGATCCTCTCCTTCTTTGGAGGTAGAAACAAAATAAAACAGGAAATAGTCATTGCTAATTATTGGCAATGGGCATCTAAATGGCAGAATGGATTGAATTCCAGGACTAGAATCAGGAAGATCTGAGCTCAAATACACCTTTTGATACTTACAAGCTGTGTGACCCTGGACAAGTCACTTAATCCTGCTTGTTTCAGTTTCTTCATCTATTAAATGGACTAGAGAAGGAAATGGCAAACTATTCAGGTATCTCTTCCAAGAAAACCTTAAATAAAATCCCAACTAGTGAGACATGATTAAAACAACACTACTGGCAGAACCACTACGAGAATCCAGGTCTCATAATTCATTGGCCCAATGTTGTCTATCACTCCACAATAACACACATGGCTTCATCCTTTAGGATTCTGCATGGAGTTTATGAATAACATGGAAGAGGAAATATCAAGGTAAATTCAACTGAGCAATAATGTCAAAACAACATAACTGGGACCTCTTGATAAACAAAACTAGTCAATGACAAAATGACTTCTTTCTTCATCCCAAATGTATCTGAGATTACTAATTCTTTTCTCCATCTGAGCAACAGCTTACATGCTATAGAGTGAATTTGTAGATAGAAAGATAAAATGGGATACCAGTTGGAGGCCCAGGAATCTTCTTGCTCCCTCTGGCAAATGAGGTATAAGAATTCTGATACTAAAACCCCTAAGGAATTAATTACTGTATTGGGGTGTAAACTGCCTTCACTTATTTGAGAGCATAAAAAAGAGATAATTCCCCAGTGAGCTTTGACTTTTAAATATTAGAAGCCCATTGTTTGCTCTTCTGTATCTTGGATCAAGTGCTATGCCTATGTTCATTTCAATGTCAAATACCAGGCCAGCCTATTCAAATTCAGGTTCCACCCCAGATATTCCACATCTAGACTGCAGTTGTTTACTGCTCTGAGGCATCCCTATCTCCACACCCTCTTTCCTCTTCTCCTGACAAAGAAGCCAAAGGCAAAGTGCTGTTTACATAACTTTGTGCAAAGATATGTTCCTTAAAAAGTTGATTGAGTTAAATGGTGTTTTAAATGTACCAAATGACTTAGCTATTTTAATAGAATTCTATGCTCAATCATTTTGCATAGGGAAGGATCTTTTGGTAAACTTAAAGGAGAGAAGAAATAGCCTTTCTTTAATATGCTATTTATGAAATCTAAGTTTTCATGTTTCATAAAATTCTAGAAGATGGAAAGACCTTAGAGGTCATCTAATGTAATATTCTCATTTTATAGATGAGCAAACTGAGATCCAGAGTTAAAATGACTTGACTAAAGTCACATTGTTAACAAGTGACTGAAGTGAGATTTTTAACCAGGCAGAATTAAACTGTAAGGCTTCTAACTCAATCTAATTTCTTCTCCAATATACCAATCTATTTCCAATGAAAATGAACCATGATATCAATTTCTAGTTCTTATTTTTAATGGATGCTCTTCAGTCATGATTTCCAATCCCTTAGCATCCTGGTTGTCCTTCACCAGGAAGCTGCTGAGATTCCTCCTCTATCCCTTTCTAAAATACAACCAGGCATTGGGAGAAATATAAATATGCTATTTGTCATGTGAATCTCTTCCCATTAGCCTCTATATATTTACAAGGCCCTCATTTGGGAACCTCTCTGCACCTCAGTTTATTCCTCTATAAAATGGATTTGATTGCCTCTATGATACTTTCTAGGGCTAAATTTATGTCTTTAATCAATCACTTTCTGTTTGCCTCAGATTCCACATTTGTAAAATAAAAGGAAGAGACAGGCATGTCTTTGGGCTCTGAATTTATGAATTTTTCATGTCATTTTCCTCTCTTTACCTCAATTTTCTCATCTGTAAAAGGAAAGAGTAGGATTCAATGGTCTCTAAGCTTTAAATCTCTGATCTCATGAATTTCTCTGGGCCAGTTTCCACATCTGATCAATGAGGAGGCAAGACTAATTGCCTCATGTCTTTCTTTGATCTCTCTGTCTGAAGATTCTGAAGCATCCTGATAGAAAGATTCCAATCCCTTTCTTCTCAACATCCCCTATATGCTGCCCTGCAACCTACACCCCCATTAAGTTACCCTCTCTTCCCTTCAACACCCACCCCTGAACTTCACTCCAGCTCACCCCCTCTACCTGTGGACAAGTTCCTTCTATCTGTTAAGCCATCATTCTCATCTTATTCAAAATCCATCTCCCAACTCCTCCAGAAAGTTTGCTCTGATTAATCTGGGGGAGGTGGAGAGAAGGCAAGTGGTTGGTGATTGTCTTGCTTTCTTTGTAAGAGAGGCCTTTGGCTTCTCATAAAGCAGAACATGAGAAAAACACAAATAAGCTTAAAGAAAAGGAAAGACTACCTATGGGAACAAATTACCCAGATCTTGGCATTGCAGTGACCACCCTGAGGACCAATTCTACATCCTTGAGTTAGTGCTGGTACCAACACATTGCTGGTACCCAAGCATGAAAAGACAATCTGCTTTTTATAGTGCAGTTAAAAGCAGTTGTGGGTGTAAATACTTTTTATTTAGTGAATGAAAATTTGTTATAATGTAAATTCAATTTTACACT